>NW_026057585.1:15244032-15595280 GCF_023721935.1 Panthera uncia
TTCCTTCCTTCCTTCCTTCCTTCCTTCCTTCCTTCCTTCCTTCCTTCCTTTTTTTGTCAATGTTGCAGTTTTAAAATTTTAAGACAAATTTCAAATGTTGAAATGTTTCAAATGTTCATCAAATAATTAAATCACTTTAAGAATCAAACTAATTCAATAAATTAGATTTGATGTAGAAAGCATTAGTCTTCCTCCTCTTTCTCTTGTCCATTTTCCCCTTTTCAGAAATGTCACTTTCACACCTTATGTCTAGAAGATAGATATTATTAAGACTAGGGAATTTTATCCAGAGCTGGACTGTAAAGTAAACTGTGAGTTACTGTAACACTACTGTTGAGAGTCCAAGGCTATTCTGATTCCTGTTCCTTTGAATAAGAACTCTTTCTTTTTATCCCCTCTCTGGAAGCTTTTAGGATTTTGTCTTAGTCCTTGGTGTTTAGAAATTTCATGGTGATGTTCTGCAGTGTGTCTATATTTTTACCATTTTTCTGGGACTTGGTGGCCTTCTCAATAAGTTCTGAAAATTTTTCTTTTATTCTTTCCTGGATGATTTTTCTCTATGTTCTTTTTTTCTATCATTTGAAGTTTGGATCATCTAGATTGATCTCATTTTTCTTATCTTTTTTATCCTGTTTCCTTCCTTCCTCTTCCTTCCTTCCTTCCTCCCTTCTGCCTGCCTGCCTTCCTTCCTTCCTTCCTTCCTTCCTTCCTTCCTTCCTTCCTTCTTTTCCCTTTTCTTTCTTTCTTTCTTTCTTTCTTTCTTTCTTTCTTTCTTTCTTTCTTTCTCCTTCCTTTTCCTTCCTTCCATTTGTAGCATAGGTACTCAGTGTTAGCTATTAAGTTTTGTACATCACCTATCATATATATTTTTTTATCCCTAAGGATTCTCTTTTTGCTCTGTGAGTGATCCCTCCCCCCCCCCCCTTTTTTTTTCAAAAAATGATATTCTATTCTTGTTTCATGGTTGTAATACCTTCATTTATCTCTCTGAGGATATTGATGATAGAGTGTTTTGGGTTTTTTTTATCCTCTTTCCACTCTGTAGTCCATTTTCCTTCAAATGGCTTTTCCTGTTTGATTATTGTGATCTCAACTTCTTATGTAAGACATTTTCCTTAGGTACCTGCTCTCTGTTGTTTCTTATTCAAAAGTAGTGACTTGAAACTCTGATTGGGAGCTTTGAGACTATGAAGGGAGTTTACCATTTGCGAGCTTTGCTGTAAGATGACCTGACTGGACTGTTTAGTTGTGAAGACCCTGATATATCCATCTTTAAGGCTTTTACCTTAGGTTGTTCAGATTCTGCAGAAAATGATCCTCTAGTCGTCTGTGTGGAGATGAAGGATGGCTGTTAGCATTCTGAGATTTGGAGTTTTCCACTCCCAAACTCTCTGGAGATTCAGAGATACAAATGGGGTGGGCTTTCAGCTTTGCCCAGTTCCCATTTAGGATTCAGTTGTATGCCACTCTTCCATCTGTTTCTGGCCTCCAAACCTTACAGCTATTGTCCTCTCTCCCATACTCCTGGTTACTATGGGAAAATACTTGGGAAAAAAAATCTAGTTACTGCTGCTTTGGTGGGTTTTGGAGGAAAAAAAATTAGATAGGTGTGTGCAATTTGATATTTTTTTTTGTCTGGGATCTTACTCTTTCTGGAGTTATTCTTTAGAGACTGAAGTTAGAAATCCAGAGATTATCCAGGCCATGTTCAGGCTTTCTGAGGAAGCTGTTCATAAATACATCCAGTCAGATAGCCATTACTCAAAATTAAAACATATTCAAAAAGCAAGATTGTCTTTGTGATGATAATGGTTGAAATTGGGTAATACATATATGTGGGTTCATTGTACATACTCTTTACTCTTGTATCTATTTGAAATTTCCCATAATAAAAGGTTAAAAAAAGGTTATTGTACAGTCCTCAGTAAAAGTGTTTCTAAATCCAAGAATCAAGTAGTTTTTTTTTTCTCTAAATTTTACCTGTCATATATGTTACGTATTTAAAAGAATTTAAATTATGTGCCCTAGGCTTTTGGGATGAGCACTGGGTGTTGTATGGAAACCAATTTGACAACAAAGTTCATATATTGAAAAAAAAATAAATTATGTGCCCTAGGAAAGCTGTGGACTTCAATCAAAACATCACCAGTCTTTTTGAAATAAATGAACTTCCTAATAGTCTAGTGTGCCACTGTTATTGGCTTAAGTAGACAGTTAATTGCTTACCAGTCCATCTTTTTAAGAACTACTATTTCTTTTTCTTCTCTTCTGCTTGTAACTCTAACTTAAGATAGTCAGTCTCCTTTTCAACTCAGTCCAATATATTTCTAGTAGTCCAATTTAGGTGATCAATTTTTTTGCCATTCACTGCTTGCCTTCCATGCCAACTGACATATGCAAAAAATGAGCTTGGAAAGGGTTTGATTGTACCTTAATAAAATAAATTCAAGGTCACTTTAAAAAAATCTGTGGAATTACAATTTGTCTAGGAAAAAAAATCCTCGTCATGGAATACAATTTTACTTTAATATTTTATAAAATTTGATTTTTTAAAATATGGAAGTTTTAGTATTCTACTCAGAATAGTACCAAAATGTAGTTATGATATTCTGTAGCAGTATTGCTAAAAGTAACTCTTTAGACAATAATGCACCTGACTAAAATATGTCATGGAGATTAGGAAATTTTGGCTATTTATAGCAATTGCTTTAGGACTTGGAAATTAGAAGCAATCAGGCAGAAATTCAAGATAATAACAGTAGAAAGAAATGTCAAATTTATGAAAATGCTCTTACCAATCACACTATGTCAACATTTATTAACAAACATTCAGTTCCACTGGCTGCACTTAGAACTTTAGTTATGATCTATTGTTTTGTCTCTCCAATTTAGTTTGGTTTAATTGATCAAAGCCCAAGTATATTTATAAAATGACATTTTTTCAACATGAGAAGTCTGAGAATATTGATGATTCTATTTCAGGAGCATGTCTTATTGAAATGGAAGAATCAGGACAGGCTTTTAATTTTTTTATTTTTTTATTTTTTTGTTTTGTTTTTGTTTTGTTCTGTTGTTTGTTTTTTCATTTGGTATGTGGGAGATGAAAGAATCATAAGATTAGAACAAACCATTAAAACCACTTAGTCAACTGATTCAAAGCCAGGGTTATTTGAAATGTATTTGGGCATTTTTCATTGTTAATATGACTGAATGGAAGGGGCCCAATGGGCAATTAGTAGGTAGGGATTCAGAGATGATAGAAATCTCACAATGTTTGGGATAGTTCAGGATAATGAGGAATTGTCTTTCCAATTTCTGATCAGACCAGTTACCACCTGATGCTTGAATTCTTTCCACATCATGGGCTCACTTTAAGAATGATAAATAGGAGGGTCACCTGGGTGGCTCAGTTGGTTAAGTGACCGACTTTGGCTCAGGTCATGATCTCATGCTCCTGAGTTCAAGCTCAGCATCAGGCCCTGTGCTGACAGCTTAGAGCCTGGAGCCTGCTTCAGATTCTGTGTCTCCCTCTCTCTATGCACCTCCCCTGCTCGTGCTCTGTCTCTCTGTTTCTCTCTCTCAAAAATAAACATTAAAAAAAGAATGATAAATAGGAAATTCAGGTTTTAAAAAAATATTGTTGAAGCATAATTGACACAGGATATTCTATTATTTTCAGGTGTACAATGTACTGATTTGACAGTTCTGTACATTACTCAATGCTTACCATGATAAATGTATCATCAAATAGCCAAAGCCATTTTGAGAAAGAAGAACAAAGCTGGAAATATCATAATCCCAGGTTTCAAGATATATTGCAAAGCCATAGCAATCAAAGCAGTATGGTACTGGCACAAAAATAGACACATAAATCAATGGAACAGGATAGAAAGCTCAGAAATAAACCCACACCTATAAGGTCAATTAATCTATAACAAGGGAGGTAAGAATGTACAATGTGGAAAAGACAGCCTTCAATAAATGATGTTGGGAAAACAGGAAATTTAGTTATAAAATTACAACAATGCAATTCTGAGAAGTTAGGGAATAGCTGTTATAGCAGAGAGCAGCACAAATTTACTAGAATTGAAAGGTCACATAATAGAACAATATCATCTATCTACCTATTCCCAAGGTTTTCTGAATATCTTTGATTTAAATTTATTCAAATAGATTAAATAATTATTTCTTTCAAATGGAATTTCCTTTACTCTGATTAATAAAAAACAAAACAAGCACCTAGTTTCTATAAATAATCCAGAATACAGAAAATCACAAAGAAGGGACAGCAATGACTATTAATTTTATTACTCAGAAACATTATTATTAACAATGGAGATGAAGGTTTCTCAACATTAGCACTATTTAAATTTTGAACTGGATAATTATTTGTTATGGAGGTTGTTCTGTGCATTGTAGGGTGGTTAGCAGCACTCCTGGCCTCTACTTACTAGATTCCAGGAGCACCCATACAGTTTTGGCAACCAAATATTTCTCAAGAAATTGCCAAATGTGCCCTGGGGGAGAAAATCACCCCAAGTTGAGAACTGCTAGTTAAATGTATAATCTTTCATCCGTGTGTGTGTGTGTGTGTGTGTGTGTGTGTGTGTGTGAATGGCATCAAGAATTCCAATATTTAACCAAACTAAACAAACTAGCTAGATGCCATAGTATATTTTGAAACATTTTTCAGGGCTGTGACTTACTTAGTGGGACCCCTGTGGCCCAGTGAATTACATGCATTCTTTTACATATGTGACAGGAGGGCCTTCCTACGGTTTATTCTTTATCAGTTTGCTCACATTTTAGACGTGAACTAAGTCAGCAAGGATGATGATCTGCATAGGTGAGCCAGCTGAACTAACCTCAGGGAACATCGTGTCACACTAGAGTAATTTAGTTGAACTGCTATTGTTTTTCCTTTTCTCTGCATATTCTCTCCATTCTAGGCTGGCGTCCATTTTAACTCAGGCTGAATATCATCCATTGGTGGTTCTGGGTGCTACCCACATGAAATGAAGATGTTTTTAATATAACAGCACACATTTCCTCCTGTACTGTATTGGCAATTTCATATTCAGTTTTGCTTAAGCTGGTCGCTAGGCTGGTTGATGAGAATTCATTCTCTGAAAGAGCATGATAACTATTTTCTACTTTTTCCAAGAGACTCAGACTGTGAATGCTGTTTTGTGATTTATTAAAACATGAAAAATATATGTTGGCAAGTAATAACACGTGGTAGATTTACAGTGGTGCATTCTAACAATGTGCATCAGGACTTTGTCTTTTTTAACTCTTTTGCGTCCGTAGAGCTAGACTTACATGACAAATTCTTTAGATAAATTAAAAGAACCCCTCCTGCCTGAGCCCCACATTTCATTTCCTTTGTCCATGAAAAACGAGGCAGCCAGGCTTCAACTGACAAGCTACTCACCTCCACCCTGTCTTCAGCCTAACTCAAATTATCTTGACAAAAGTAAACTTTACTAAAAACTGTGTTACCAGGTTACTGGGAAATTCAACGTACTCTAAGAGTAAGAGATTCTAAGATTGTAATGAAGCCACACACACACACACACACACACACACACACACACACACCACACACAATGCTCTTTCACAATGAACAAAACTGTAACATTAGGAAATCTCAGGTTAAGAGAGAAAGTGTGAACATATCTTCAGAATTTCACTCTTGTATCAGATATGAGGAGTTTTAGGGGCACCTGGGTGGCTCAGTTAGTTAAGCGTCTGACTTCAGCTCAGGTCCTGATCTCACAGTTTGGAAGTTCGAGCCCCACATCTGGTTCCTCACTGATAGTGGAGAGCCTGCTCGGAATTCTCTATCTCTTCCTCTCTCTCTGCCCCTCCCCCCCAACTCTCTCTCTCTCTCTCTCTCTCTCAAAATAAATAAGCTTAAAAAAAAAAAAAGAAATGATGAGCTCTCCACTACTACTCATGCACTCCTCTATCCTTCCTAGCCTCTCTGGCATGTACAATCGTAGCCAGTGAGAGGTGAGTGTACCCCTTGCAGGATGAAAAAGAGCCAGTGAGCTACCTCATCCTTATGATTTCCTGCTGTGGTAACCTTAGAGCCTGCATGTTCTGGATTACATGGCTATAAGATGGAAGCAACCTATGGGGCGCCTGGGTGACTCAGTTGGTTGATTATCCGACTTTGGCTCAGGTCATGATCTCAGTGGCTTGTGAGTTTGAGCCTTGCCTCGGGCTCTGTGCTGACAGCTCAAAGCCTGGAGCCTGCTTTGGATTCTCTCTCACTCTCTCTCTGTCACTCCCCTGCTTGTGCTCTCTCTCTCTCTCAAAATATAAATAAACATCAAAAAATAATTAAAAAAAAAGATGGAAGCAACCTAGATCTTTGAGTTACCACATGGAAGAAAACTATGCCAATCCTGACCTAATACTGGAATAAGAAATTATTTGTAATTGCGGTCTGGCCTCTCCTAGCATAAGATATCAGTCAACCTTAAAGGATTAGAAAATGAGAAGGAGGACATATGATTCAGACACAGCCAAGTAAGTGATGTAAAGCAGAGCAACAATGACTCAGTTTGAGAACGACAGAAACGTTTTAGGCAACAATTGTTTTCCTTGGAAGCAGAAACACTGATTTTGTCTCAATCTATGGTTTGTGGATGGAAATAAAATTTCCCAGAAAATTTCTGGGAGAAGAACTTCACTGTGTTGGTATTTAATACTTCTGTTTAAATTTTAAACAATTTTTTTTGTTTTGTTTAGCATATCTATGTGAAAGAGTCCCCAAACAGAATCACAATCTCATAATCAATGATGACCTTTTGTGTCTATTTTGTTATGATTCTTTTTCTGTGTGCTGGGAACTTAAAGCAATGATTTACTTACTCTCAAAATTCAAATCAATCCTCACTCTTTTACAAATCACACAAGTTAGAAAAAAATAGCTTAAATTTTTTTTTAGTTTATACTTGGTTGGGCTCTTCCTTTTCAACTTTGTTATATCTTACACATAAGTGAAACCTCCAAGGCTAGCTCCATTGTTATTTTACAGTTTTGTCAGGGATTTACTGGTATTGTAGCACTTGATTTCAACTAATTACAGAGACAATCAGAAGATTGACAGAAAGTTTAGAGATCCCAGATATTTTCACTTTGATCTTCTTTAAAAACAATCTTACAGCATTTCCAAAGTTACAGGGAGGAAGGATTCCCCTACTTTGTCCTTCTCAAAAGTTGACAGAAAGAGTTGGCAAATGGATTAAGCCTGGGAAGAAAGCCACCTGGCATTTGTACATTAGGCAAGAAGGAATAAGTCAAGCCAAAGGGATTTCCCCATAAGGAAACTGTGGTAGTGAGGAGGATTCTCGAGGATGGATAGGGATAGGGAATATAAGAAGCTGGAATCTAGCCTAGATCCACACACAGTTTGAAGAGTTTAATTTCACACCAAAATGAGCCAAGGATTATTGGAAGCTTTATACTTTAGAAAATGTCAATTAAGTTTCAGATTTCAGAAAAGAGCCTAAAAGAAAAAACAGAACATTGGCAATGATGGTGACTGGCTGGTAATGGCTGCAGGTAAGTGGTGGCCACAAAAATTGCATTACCCTTCCTTCATCACTGAGTCAGTCCATGACGCAGGAGTCCATGTTTAATTTGTGAAAGTGTGTAGCACTAGAGAACATCATGTGTTCTTAGCTCTTTGGATGATCTTCATATTAAAAAGCAAAGACTCCATTAATGATTTAAGAAATATAGAGGAAACTGAAGGCTTTTTAGAAAGCATCTATTTAGTTACCCATTTATTTTATAAAAAAATATCTTGCCATCCACAATCAAACAAACAATTAAAGATTCAGTCAGCTCTTGGCCATCAGCTATAAAAATCTTTCCCTACAGCAGCTGTATTGTAATAAGGTAAATTGGCCATTTGAAGAATTTTTCTGGGCAATAAGCAGGTGTGTTAAATTCAAGAATTTGGGTGTGTAAGAGTAGGGATAGGCAGGGAAATGTCAAGTGCAGGCTAGTAAGCACATCCTCTACTGAGGGAGGGACCAAAGTTTTAAAGAGAGAAGCAAAGCTTTTAGATTTAACTCCCATGTCTTGGCAGAACCGTTAAAAATACACTGGCAGGGGTGCCTGGGTGGCTCAGTCAGTTAAGCATCTGACTCTTGATTTTGGCTCAGGTCATGATCTCACAGTTCATGAGATAGAGCCCTGAGTTGGGCTCTGCACTGGCAACATGGAACCTGCTTGGGATTCTCTCTCCTCTCTGTCTTTCTCTCTCTGCTCCTCCCCAGCTTGTGCTTTCTCTCAAAATAAATAAACAAACTTAAAAATACACTGTCAAACAGACAACTTCCTGTTTATCATCTGTAAAATATTTGCTGCTTGTAGCCTATGAGGTACATCTTTAAGAAAGTGACCGGGACAGAGGAAAAAAAGTAAGAAATAGTTGGAGTATTAGATTCCAATGGATATTCCACATTTTTGTCTGTTGATTAGAGCAAATTGCTATTCTTCAGTGTAATAAACATTTAATATCACATTTTAGGTTTTAACTCCAGTGTTTTTTAGGTTCCAATGTGATGGACCTTCTGTTTAGCAGACACATAAATATTGGTCCCTTCTCTTATGTGGCTGTTTTGTGGGTTTTCAGAGACTCTTCTTCATGAGGGAACTCTTCCTCCTCATGCCCTAACATGGGAAATGCTCTTTCTACCACCAGAGAGATGTTATCTCTCTCTCTTCAGGCTCTGTCTTCTGGTAGTTCATCCTTCACAGATTTTCCTGTTGGGTTACTTTGCCCCTCTTGAGCCTCTAGGGTAAGGGGGGTTTGCTTAAAAAACCACACGAGTTTGGCTTTCCACAGATCCATGAGGCCAAGTGACAACTTTCTGCACCAAAGCCCAATCTATGTGCCCTGACATCAGGGTGGCTCCATGTAGCATCCGCCTTCAGACTTCTCAAGAGAGAGTCAGGTTCCAGCAGCTTCGTGATCTGCAAACTCCAAGTGTAACGAATTAGTTTTCCAAGTGTTTGTGTAAGTGGCCCCTAATTCCAACTCACTTGGCTTGGTAAAGATGGGGCAAAGGGAAAGTGAACAGCACTGCAAAGACAACATCTTCCAATGAACTTTCCAATTCTGATCTACTGTTAATGAATCCCTGGCCTTCTCTCATATGGCCTGGAGGTAGCCTATGTGGTAGCAGAACAGGTTTACAGATTCTTCATAGATGATCTAACATATCTGTTTTTAAATATGGAGATACTTGCATCTATTGCACTTGTACATATTGCTGGGAATGCAAATTGGTGCCATCACTGTGGAAAATAGTATGGAGGTTCCTCAAAAAATTAAAAATAGAATTACCATATGATTCAGTAATTCCACTACTGGCTGTTTACCCAAGGAAAATGAAAACACTAATTCAAAAAGATGTATGCATCGTTATGTCTATTGCAGCATTATTTACAAGAGCCAAAATATGGAAGAAACCCAACTGTCCATCAATAGATAAATGGATAAAGAAGATGTGGCATATATATATATGTATATACACATATATATGTATATGTACATATATATGTATATGTACATATATATATGTATATGTACATATATATATGTACATATACATATACACACATATATATATGGATATTACTCAGCCATAAAAAAGAATGAAATCTTACCATTTGCAACAATATGAATGGGCCTAGAAGATAGAACACTAAGTGAAATAAGTCAGAGAAAGACAAATACCATATGATTTCACTCATATGTGGAATTTAATAAACAAAACAAATGAACAGAGGAAGAGACAAAAAAACAGACTGTTAACTATAGAGAGCAAATTGATGGTTGTCAGTGAGGAGGTGGATGGGGGGATAGGTGAAATAGATAAAGGAGTTTAAGAGTACTCTTATTTTGATAAGCACTGAGAAATGTACAGAATCTATTATGGAAGTACTTGTGTCTATTGGCTGTGGTCTTGGGGTTTTCTAAGCTGAAATTCTAAAGAGAGAAAGACTCCCATTTTAATCATTGGTTACACATGTCAAACTGCTTAAAGGAGATTATAAACATGAAAATAATAAAAATGGAGGGAACAACTCTCAAACCAGGTAGGGAAGGAAATGGAATAATAATAGCTATAATTGTAGTAAAAAATAAAATTGATGAATCCAAAAGAAGGTAGGAAATGACAAATACCAAAGAATAGAAATAAGGCTAATAGAAGTAACAAAATGAGACAATGTCCAAATATAACTATGATCACAATAAATGTGACTAGATTAAACTGCCAGTTAAAAAAGTAGTCAAACTTGAATTTGAAAAAAAACCAACTATATGTTATATGTTATTAAGAAAAACAACATACTTAAATAGAAAGACAAATATTGGAGGTGAAATAATAAAAATGTACAATAGACAAATATTAAAAAAATGAGGCTGCTATATTAAAATCAGACAAAATAGACTTCAAGGTAAAATATTATCAAGCTATTAAGACATTTATGTGTGGTGCTGGAATAGACAAATAGAATAGAGACCTCAGAATCAGACTCAGAAACCTGATTTATGACAAAGGTGGCATTTCCTATCAGTAAGAAAAGGTTAGAAAAAATGGTACTCAAACAATGATTCACCCATAAGGAATAAAATATATATTGGATTCCTACCTGCCATCATACCCAAGAGTTAATATGAGTAGATTAATAAAACCTACTGTACAAATTAAATCTTTAGATCTTTTAGATGTTATCAAGAACTACTCTGTTAGAAAAATCTCTTCTAGAAAGACAGATACCATATGGTTTCACTCTTATGTGGATCCTGAGAAACATAACAGAAACCCATGGGGGAGGGGAAGGAAAAAAAAAAAAAAAAGAGGTTAGAGTGGGAGAGAGCCAAAGCATAAGAGACTGTTGAAAACTGAGAACAAACTGAGGGTTGATGGGGGGTGGGAGGGAGGGCAGGGTGGGTGATGGGTATTGAGGAGGGCACCTTTTGGGATGAGCACTGAGTGTTGTATGGAAACCAATTTGACAGTAAATTTCATATATTAAAAAATTAAAAAAATAAAAAATAAAAAAGAAAAATCTTTTCTAATAATTCTAGGAGTGGTATATAATAAATAGGACCCCAAAAGAATACACTATAAAGAAAAAATTAAGTTTTATTATGTACAAATTAAAATGTTAAAAAGTATATCATAATAACAATAACAGAAAAGGAAAAGTGTAAGCCATATACTAGAAGATAATTTCAATGCATATAACCAGAAGAGAATTAGGAAGCAGGATTTACAAAGACTGCCTATAAATCATTATAATAAAGATTAACAACCCAATAGAAAAACATGATAAGATATCTCAACTTAAGAAGAAATTAAAATGCCCAAACATGTAAAAATATGTTCAGCCTAACAAGTAATTGCAAAATGCAAATTAAAACCAGAATGAGATGTAATTTTGCACCTATTAGATAGATAAAAAACCCTCGAAGATACCGTGTGTTGGAGAGGATGCTGAACCACAGGAGCAGTCATAACTAGTAGTTGAAACACATATTGATAAACCACATAGGGGATTGTTATGGACTGAATGTTTTCCTCCCAATTCATATGCTGCAGCTGTAACCCCCAACGCGATGGCATTTGGAGGTGAGCCCTTTGGGAAGTACTCAGGTTTAGATGAGATGTTGACAATGCCCTCCCCACCCCCACACCATGGGATTAGAGTCCTTGTAAGAAGAGGAAGAGATACAAGGACTCTGCCATATGAGATCACAGTAAGAAGGTGTCCATCTGTAAGATAGGAAGACAGCTCTTACCAAGAACCAAAAGGCTGGCACCTTCATCTTTGACTTGGCAGCCTCCAGAGCGGTGAGAAATAAATTTCTGTAGTTAAAATCACCCAAACTATTGTATTTTGTTATGATAGCTCACATTGATTAAGATGGAGATCCATTTCACAATGTGTGGTCAAGTTTGAGATGCACAGATACTATGTGGTGGAAATAATGAAGGCGCCGCAACATTCATTTCCACGTTGGTGCCCTGTGCCATTCTGTTCTGTCAAAGTTTGAGAGCTGCAATCAACATTTCTCAGACTCTCATGAAGTTAGACAT
Source organism: Panthera uncia (assembly GCF_023721935.1). Taxonomy (NCBI): domain Eukaryota; kingdom Metazoa; phylum Chordata; class Mammalia; order Carnivora; family Felidae; genus Panthera; species Panthera uncia. The sequence continues at coordinate 15,256,167 of NW_026057585.1, forward strand.
CTAGAAGCACATTAGGTTTTGTCAACTGACATAGTTGGGCAATCTATAAAGAGTAGAAATGATAGGGGGGCAGTTCCTGAAGTACTGTTTGGGATGGCAGGCAAAATCATGCAGACATTGGTTCAGTTTTCGTTTTTTATTTTGTTGCAGCAGCAAATGTCAAGTCACTAGGTTCATCAGAGTTAAGAGATAGCTGTAGTTCAGAGGTTATGGTTTCCTGATCCTGGGACAGTGACAGTGGTTTGTTTTCCAATTTAATGGTTCCAGTAATGGCCTATTGATTTCCTATCTTCTTGGTTGTAGCCATGGTGAAATTCTTTGGATGGGTTCATTTGATGGCATGGTTCTGAGTCATTCCCAGAGGTCTGGGGCCTAGTCTTTCTGCTCCTTCAATGATTTTGCAATCACTTAATACTCTATATCTCATACTTCTCTCCTTAAATAATTGGAGTTGTTTCTGTTTCCTACAATGGAACACTGACCAATATACCTTCAACCTATGAATTCCACATTTAGATACATACCCTAAGGAAACTTTTGCATATGTACCCAACTTCTGGATAAGGAAAATGTTGTGTATGTGCCCAAGGAGACATGATAGAAGAATATTCATAGTGGCATGGTTTATAAAAGCAAAATATACTTGACAAGAAAATAGATAAAAAAGTAGTATAATCATGCAACCCCTTGCATATTTTATAATAAATTAAAAATAATAATGAAACACAAACACACAAGACATAATACCTGTTCTTGGTTAACTTAACAAGATAGTGGCCATTTTTAAGTGCAAGACTTTGGAATCAGATGATTTAAAATGAGTTTTCTCCTCCTTAGTTCTTAGTTACATATTCTTGAGGGTTTTTTGTTTGTTTGTTTGTTTTTTAATCAACTTTCTTCTTTCCATGCACACTCTTCCAGGCCTTCTCATTCACTCGTATGGTTTTAAGTACATTGTATGTGTTGATGATTGTCAAAGATATATACCTGAGTTTCCAACTCGTATGTCCAGCTGACTACTGGGTAGCTCTCCACTTATGTGTGTTGAAGACATTTCAAATTCAGCCTGGCTGCAAATGATCTTTGTTCCAAGATCAGCTCTTTATTCTCCATTCCTTATCTCAGTTTAAGGAAAATGCTACTCTTTATTACCATAAACTAGAAACTTTGGGATTATCCTTGTCTACATTTTTTCCTGAACCCCAAAGACCCTCACATACAATGACTAAGTCTTGCCAGTTCCTTCTATTTCATATTGTTAAAGTTTTCCTCGTCAACTGTACTGTCATTTTCTTCACGTATGTACTCTTGAAAAGCCTTTTAACTCATTGTCCCCTTGTTTTAAATCTTACCCTACCTATCCATTCCACACAACACAGTTTAAGTGTCATTTCTAAAGCAGAAACATCATTATGTCCTCTGGTTAAAATCCTCCCGTGGTTACTGATAGTGGTGAAATGGAGGTTAAAATCCTCCATTATGTCCTCTCCCTGGTTAAAATCACTCCTAATCATAATATTTAAGGCCCTTTATGACACAGTTTCCAATTACTTCTCAGTGTTCCCACTTACCTCTTGCCTTTCAAGCTCTGCAATACAGTTATACTGTATCTTTTGGTTTCTTGGCTACACTGTGGTCTTTCTGATATTCACAGCTTCCCATGTGCTATTTCTTTCATGTGGAGAATGCTTCCTTTCCCTTCCTACCCAGTTAGTAGGTCTCAGGTAAGACATTAATAATTTTCAGTAGCATGTATCCCTGACATTCTCCTCCTTCCTCACATTACATTCCCTTTTCCACAGTCTGTATTATAATAGATAAGCCCTTTAAAAAATCATCACCATTATCACATCTACCGTATTTAACAATTATTTCTCAATATCATCTAATGTCCAGTCTGTGTACAAATTTCCCTGATTAACTCAAAATAGTATATGGTTGATTTGCTTGAATTAGGATGAAACAAAGTCTACATGTTATAATAGGCTAGTATATCTTAACTATAATAGTTCCCTTTCTCATTTTAATGCCATTTTTTTTTTTTGGAAGAAACCCGTTGATTTTTCTGATGGAATTTTCATATACTATATTTCACTAATTTGTCTCAGGGTGACATTTAACAAGTTTCTCTACCCACCACATTTTCTATTAGTTAGTAGTTAAATCTAAAAGCTTGATTAGATTCCCATTATAATTTTGGTAAGAATATTGAACAGATTGTGCTGTGCATTTCCTATTGAGTTCATCAGGATCCATGTATTAATTGGTTGTCTCTCTTTAAGGGCTATTAAGGTTATAAATCCAGTTCAGATGGTTCCAGCCCCATATATCTTTTACAAAGTTTCCCATCAACCTTTCATCCAATGGTTTTCACAGTCATTGATGATTATTGTCTAAACCCAGTATGCCATGAGAGCTGCAGTATGATGTTGCTTCTCATTCTTTCATTTTTTCTGCATTTTTGTTATTCTGGAATATAACTGATATAGGGAAATGAGCATGAATGTTTGATTCTTTCTCTTCATTTACTGATTTTAAGAATATTGGCTTGGTGCATATCATGGTCATCCCATGGGAAATGGGCTCAACTCTCTACTCATAATTTGATTTAATGTTGAGACTGATAATGCCACAAATGTGTCAAGAGGGTATGAAGAGTTTGTTATTCACAGTCTTTCTGAGGAGAGCAGAGCAAGCTCTCAACTAGGTCTGAAAATAGCTTTAGGGAGAGCAAGGAGGGCGTGACTGGCTTTGAGTTCTGTTGCGGTTTGGGAGTGGGGCTGAAGTGAGGTAAAGAGTGAGTAAAGAGGCTGGGGCTTGCCTGGTGTAAGCATTGCAGGAAGGGACACCTGGGCTTGCTCAGAAGCGGGACAAGAGAAGAAGGCATGTGTGGGGGGAAGAGTAGGATTTGAAAGCTGTCAATAATCAAAAATAAAAGAATCGAGTCAGACTCTTTACTACCATTCACCTTTGATATTTGACTGACAATTGAAATATATCATGTTTTATTTAATTACATTTGAACTTATTCCAGCCAGGTCTGGCATTTATGAGGTCTGAAACCTGAAACTGCTAAGGGAGGTGAAATTTCTACTGAATGCCTTATTCAAGAACCCAATATTGTATATTCTGAGAAGTGAAATGAGTGTCTTTACTTCTTTTCTAAATAGGTCTTGTATAATACATTTCAATCCTTAAAGGCTCTGTTTTAATTTACATTAGACCACATTAATTATTTTTGACCAGGGGGTACATGGAATCCAATTTTATCAAGCTGATTGTAAGTTCTAAAGATTAATTTTATTTAAATTTATCACTTGCTGGGTCTGAGTGCCCATGCCCATCCTGAAATATTTTAGGACAATGGCTGCTATGGCTATGGAGAATTTAGGCATGCAATACTTCTGATGGCCAAGGTGAATCTTACCTGTTTGTCCTGTATTCTATGTATGGTGACTACCCTGACTGTATACAGTATACATTATTGAAACTTATTGGGTTCTCAGGTATAACTATAATTTGAATCCCAGTATAAATTAAGGTATGAAGATTTGTCAACTTGTAAATTTCATCATATGTTAAAATTAACCCAGAACCTATGCTATGAAGACACAAAAGCCAATCAACATGCTTTTATATTGGGAGGAGGAGGATTTTTTAAAAATGAACTTTATTTATTTATTTATTTATTTGAGAGACAGGAGAGAGAGAGAGAGAGAGAGAGAGAGAGAGAGAGAGAGAGAGAGACAATGCATGCAAGTGGGGAAGAGGGGCAGAGGGAGAGACAGAGAGAGTATTAAGTAGGCTCCATACTTACTGTGGAGCCCAACATGAGGCTTGATCTTATGACTGTGAGATCATGACTTGAGCCAAAATCAAGAGATGGAGGCTTAACTCACTGAACCACCCAGGAGTCCCTATATAAACTTTATTTTAAAATTTTTTAACATTTATTTATGTTTGAGAGAAAGAGAGACAGAGCATGAGCAGGGGAGGGGCAGAGAGAGACAGAGACACAGAATCTGAAGCAGGCTCCAGGCTCTGAGCTGTCAGCACAGAGCCCAATGAGGAGCTCCAACTCACAAACCGTGAGATCATGATCTTAGCTGAAGTCCAAGGCTTAACTGACTGAGCCACCCAGGCACCCCTTAAACTTTATTTTTTAAAGCAGAATTAAACATAAGCCACAAGATTTCCTACTTCTCCTCCCCCAACACATGCATAGCCTCCCCCATTATCAATATCCCCTACCAGAGTGGTGCATATGTTAAATGATGAACCTATATTGATACATCTTTATCATTCAAAGTCCATAGTTTATGTTTAATGTTGTATATTCTATGGGCTTTGGCAAATGTCTAATGACATGTACTGCTATTATAGTATCATATAGACTAGTTTTACTACCCTAAAAATTATCTGTGCTCTGTCAGTTCTTTCCTACTCACCACCCAACTCCTGGCAACCACTAACCTTTAAAACATTTCCATATTTTTGCCTTTTCCAGAAGGTCTTATAGTTGGAATCATACAGCATGTCAGCCTTATCAGACTGGCTTCTTTCACTTAATAATATGCACTTAAGATTTCTCTATGTCTTTTCATGGCTTAATAGTTCATTTTTATCACTAAGTAATATTCTGTTGTTTGGATCTACCACAATTTATTTACCTTCTCACCTACTGAAAGACATCTTGGTGGCTTCCAGGTTTTGGCAATTATGAATAAAGCTGCTATAAACCTCCATTGCAAATTTTTATGGATAAGTTTTTAACTCCTGTAGATAAATACCAAGAATCACACTTGTTGCACAGTATGTTAAGAGTATGTTTAATTTTGTAAGAAATTGTCAAGCTGTCTTTCAAAGTGGCTATACCATTTTGTATTCCCACCAGCAATGAGTGAGAGATCCTGTTCCTCCACATCCTTACCAGCATTGGTGTTGTCAGTGTTTTTGATTTTGGCCATTCTAATAGGTGAACTGCGGTATATCATTATTGTCTTAATTTTCAATTCCCTAAGGACATATTATGTTGAGCATATTTTTGTATGCTCTTCCTTGGTGAGGCACTGCTCGGAACTTTGGCCCATTTTTTTAGTTGGGTTGTTTATTTTCTTATTGTTAAGTTTTAAGAGTTCTTGGTATATTTTGGATAATAGTCCTTTATCGGATGTGTCTTGAACAAATATTTTCTACCAATATGTAGCTTGCCTTCTCATTCTTCTGACAGTGTGTTTTGCATAGCAGAAGTTTTTGATATTAATGAAGTCCAGCTTATTTATTTTTTCTTTCATGCCTCTAACATTTTTCCTTCATTTTTCAAAAAAGTCATCGCCATACCCAGGTTTTCTTATCATTTTGAAGTTTTATAGTTTTATATTTCACATTTAGGTATAAGATCCATTTTGACTTAATTTTAACAAAGAATAGAAGTTCTGTGCCTAAGCTTTCTTTATTTGTTTGTTTGTTTTGTTTTGCATATGGAGGTCCTGTTGTTTCAACCATTTATTGAAAAGACTGTCTTTGCTCCAATATATTGCCTTTGTTCCTTTGTCAAAGCTGACAGATATTAAGACTCTATTTGTGTGGGTCTATTTCTGTGCTCTCTATTCCGTTCCATTGATCTATGTTGGCAATTCTTTTGCTAATTCTTTTGCTAACAGTCTTATCTTGGTTACTGGGGTTTTATAGTAAATACTGAAGTTGGGTAGTGTCAGTCTTCCAACTTTGTTCTTCTCTTTCAAAATTGCGTTGGCTATTCTGGCTCTTTTGTCTCTCCATATAAACTTTGGAATCAGTTTGTTGATGTCCACAAAATAACTTGCTGTGATTCTGAGATTACATTTAATTTGTAGATTATGTGGGAAGACATCTTGACAGTATTGTCTTCTTACCTACGAATGTGGAATATCTCTCCATTTACTTAGTTCTTCTTTTATTTTATCAGAGTTTTGTAGTTTTCCTCATATAGTTTTTGTGCATAGTTTGTTAGATTTACTTTGAAATCTGTTTCATTTTGGGATGTTAATGTAAATAGTATTGTGTCTATGTTGATGATCATGTTGATTGCTAATTAACAGTTTTACTTCTTCCTTTCTTATCTAGATGACATTTATTTCTTTTTCTTATCTTAATGCAGTGGATAGAACTTCTGATACAATCTTGAATAAAAGGGATGAGAGTGGACATTCTTGCCTTTCAGTGTTTCACCATTAACTATGATGTTATCTGTAGGTGTTTTGTAGATGTTCTTTATCAGGCTGAGGAAGTTCCCTTCTATTCTCAATTTGCTGTCATTTAAAAAATCAGAAATAGATGGATTTTTGTCAAATGCTTTTTCTGCATCTATTGAGATGATGTTTTATTTGTCTATTGCTATCTGACAATAACATCACAAACTTAGCAGCTTAGAACAACACATATTTATTATCTCACAATTTGGGTGAATCAGGAGTATGGACCTTGCTGACTTACCTTAGTCTTTTGCTTCAGAGGCTCACAAGACTGCAGTCAAAGTATAGGCCTGGGCTACTCTGATGTGAGGCTACAATCAGAAAGGATTGTATTCAAATTCAAATCCAAAGTCAAATGTTTGCTGGAAGTATTCAGTTGCTTGCAGGTTGGAGGACAGAGGCCCTCACTTTCTTGCTGGCTGTTAGCTGAAAGCTGCCATAAGCATCTCTCTGAGTGGCCCTCTCCCAATGGCAACAAACAACACGACAGTTTCTTCTTTGAAGCCAGCAGCGAAGAGTGTCTGTTAACTGATATCACAATTTTATGTGATGTAATCATATACACATAATCACATACATCCTTTCATCTGTGCAACATTCTATACATTAGAATGAAGCCACAGATTCTGTTCACACTCAAAGGTAGGGAATTACACACAGGTGTGAAATGTCTTCTGGTCAGGATATTGGGAACCATCCTAGAATCTGCTCATCACAGCTGGTCATATGGATGATTTTATTTTTAATCAGTTACTGTGATGAATTACACTGATTGCTCTCAAAAGTGAAATTAACCTTGTATTCCTGGGACTACTCTACTCCATTATGATTTATTATCCTTTTATATATTATTATATTTGATTTGCTAAAATTGTGTTTAGAATTTGTACCTAGTGTAGTTTTTTCCATATTTCTGGTGTTTCAGATGCATGTGTGGGTTTATAGTTTTAAAATAATTCGAAATTTTGGACTTGTTGGGGGGGATTTTTTAATAACTCTCTGTCTCTGTCCTCTGCTTTGGGACTCCTCTTATATGTATATCACATCATGTGAATTTTCCCCACAGTTTACTAACACTGTGCTTATTCTTTTTATTTCTTTCGTTCCTCTGTGTTTTTCATTTTGGATAGTTTTATTGCTATATCTCCATGTTCTGATCTGCTAATTATCCCTTCCAGTATTTTTCTTCTCAACACTGTATTTTCATCTCTAGATGTTTACTTTGAGTCATTTAAATATTTCCTATTTTTGTACTTAATTTTTGGAACAAATAGAATACAGTTATTATAACAATTTTAGTGTCCTTGTCCATTAATTCTAACATTTGTGTCTGTTCTGGATCAGTTTTGATTTATTAATTTTTCTCCTCATTGTGAGTTATTTTCCCTGACTTCTTTGCAAGCTTATTATTACTTTTTAAAAAATTAGACTCCGGACATTGTAGATCTTTCCTTGCTGTGCACTGGATATTTTTGTACTGCTCTAAATATTCTTGAGGTGTGTTCTGGAATGTGATAAAATCACTTGAAACAGTTTCATCTTTTGGTCTTGTCTTTAAGATTTGTTGTATGGAAACAGAGCAGCATTTAGTCCAGGACTAATTTTGCTTCACTACTGAGAAAAAATCTTTATGAGTACTCTGTTAAATGTGATGTTTCCCAGCTTGACTGGTGGGAACAGGCACTATTCCCAGCCTTCTGTGAGCTTTGGTACTGTCCCTTCTAGGCTAGCTCTTTTTTAGGCGTTAGGGCCTCAGTTTCCTCACACATTGTGGATTTCTGGAGTTTCTGCTCTCTGTGGCTCTTTTTACAGTGTTCCGTCCCGTGAAGTTTAGCTTTTTTGGTGCCTGGACCCACAAATCCATGATTTTACCTTAGGGAAACATTGTCTTCTGCCTGGGCTCCTCCCCACCACCCCTTGTCATGCCTTGGAAACTTCTCAAGACAGTAAGCTGGAACAATCTTCAGGATCATCTCATTTAAGTTCTATTCTTCAGGAATTTATATCCTTCATTGTCTGATGCCCATTGTCTTCAAAACCATTATTTTATGTATTTTATTCAGTTGTCTTATTGCTTCAGGCAGTAGGATAAATCCAATATGTTATTTGAACTTGGCTGGAAGCAGAAGCTTCATAGGTTCTTTTAATAACTAAATGAAATAGCATGTTAAAATATGTTTGAATATAAAGCTCTCTACATATACTCATTATTTATAGAACAGTGTATAAAGTGTACATATCATGTTATTGCTCAAAAAGCAAGTATGAAATTCTATTTTAATATAGTTTTTTATTATAAAACCCACAATATACATATTGTAGATTATTTGGAAAATAGAAGCACAAAAAGAAATATTAAAATCACCTATAATCACACCACCCAAGGTATAATCACTGGTGATATTTTGGAATGTATGCTTCTAATGTATATTTTGTATATATCGGGATCCTTCTCCCCATAATTATGTAATGATATTTCTTTTGGTGATATGAACTATTTTTCAAAACATGATTTTCAATGGGTGGATGAAAATCTATTTATAGATCCACAATTCTTTATGTAACCATTATACTTTTGTGGGGTTATTTGGAGAATTTTGAAATTTTGTTATTATAAATAACATATTTTACATAAATTTTTGTTCATAATTCTGATTATTTCTTTAAAACTGATTTTTAGATAGATAATTACCAGTTCAGTTTTTGTTAGAAAGAAAGGAAACTGATAACTTTTGTTTGTAAAAGTTACTTCTGCCTCACCTTAGTAGATGGAATATTTTATCTTGTGGGGTTGGAGTTGATTGATGCTAAAGATCATTTTGCCATACTGCATTGTAACACTATAGGTATAAATAAACTTCATTTAGTCAAGACACTTCTCCGTATTCATGCTAGTTAATTGAAAAATCCTATAACCAGGAGGAAGATTCTGAAAGATTAATGAAGGTTGTCAAAGCAGCTAGCAGACAGTGATCCAGATGCTGAGATAATTTGTCCTGCTTCCTTTTCTACTTTAACCATGTTAGAATAAGTACATCAGTGGAAAAGAGATGACTTCAGCAAAAAATACATATTAAAAGACTTGTGTGTCTATAATGAACGGAGTTATGATCTATGATCACACCATCGGTATTCAAATTCTGGCCTTTTCATTTATTAGTTATGCCAACTTATTAATCTTTTTGGGTCCCAGTTTTTGTTTCTGTAAAATGGGGATAGTGTAATACCTCAAATGGTTTTTAGGATTTTACTTTTATTTTTGTCAATTAGGTGTTCTAAATGTATAGCACTCAGAACACTGCTTGGCAAGTAGTGAAGACTTAAGATTCAGTAGATATTATTAGTATCCATCCTTTGTAATACTTTTATAAATAATTCACTTTTCTTTAGTAAATAATTATGAAATATATATGGATGAAGCAACTGATTAGTTTCTAGTACTATAAAAAAGTATATATTATAATCTTATAAAATCCTTAGATTTTACTTAGTCTCCTTGTCATAGACTTTATTATGAATCAAAGACTTCTATATGGGAAATTGTAATTTCCTGTCTACAGTGAGAATCCCTTTTAAAGTATCTCTGACAGTTGATCTCACCACTCTCATCTGAGAACCAAAGCTGAGTTCCTTCTTGAAATGGTATGCTTCATTGTGGGGCCGTGTAGATTAGAACAAAATGTTGCTCATGCTATATATCCCTAATCTCTACTTTGGCCTTTAGGTTCCACTTTGAGCAAATCAATAACCTCAACTTTTATCTACACTATAGCTTAGTTTCCACTCTCCAAGCAATTCATTAGATTTACTTAATCCTTTTCTAATATGGATAAGATTTCCTTATCTATTACCACCATCTGGATCAACTTTTCCCTGAGAAAAGCAACCTAACTCCATAGATAGTTTTTAGCTTCATCATCAAGTAAAAATGACAGAAAACTTAAATTTAGCTACAAAAGGCTTCAAATTGATCTATTAAAGAGACGTTCTATTAAAATTATATATTCTTCATGTAAGTGAAATAGAGATTTATCATGGGTATAATTAATATTCATACATTTGTATTTTTGAATAGTCATTTTCAATTCCATAGTGATATATTTTATCACTAAATCTATTTTTAAAACTGAATTTTGTTTCTTAGAAATTGTTTTTTCTTTCAACAACATAAAATACTGGAACAAAAATTTTCTTTAAAAATCAAATTCTTGCTACACGCACAAGATGTTATATATGAACCTAATGGTATCCACAAATCAAAAACCTATTATAGATACACAAAAAATAAAGAGAAATGAATCCAAGCATAACACTAAAGAAAGCCATCAAACCACAAGAGCAGGAACAGAGAAAAAAACCCCACAAAAACAACCATAAAACAAGTAACAAGATAGCAATAAGTACATACCTATCAATAATTACTTTAAATGTAAATGGACTAAATGCTCTAATTAAAAGACAGAGGGTGACTGAGTGGATATAGAAGAAAGACTCAGCTATAGGCTGCCTACAAGAGACTCACTTCCTTCCTATTCTTTAATCTTTTTTCAAATATTTAATTACTTGACTTCAAGGTTCTTTTCCCACACATCTTTTATAATAAATGTTAGCCTCTTCAACTTCTACTTTTTATGGACTTAACATACTTACTCTGAACATCTCAATTTCATTTCTACAAACTTGGAACCTTGTCATCACTTATAATATTTCTGCACCTTTCTTTAACCTACACCTATGGCTCACCTATTTCCTCTTTTCCATTAGACCTTTTTTTTTTGTTTTCATTGCATCTACTATATCTGTTCATATTTTGCTCTGTACCATCTGAATTCCATAATCAGCCATAGTAAATGTATTCTAACCCCCTCAACCATCTACCTTCAGGACTTTCCTATTAAGTAATAAACCCACATTCATTTTCTTTATCCCTAATCCCATTTGGCCAGACAATGAATGTTGAGAGGTTTTTGTTTTTGTTTTTGTTTTTTTGAGTGCAATATGTACTTATATTTTTACTCTCAATCTCAGCAATGAGATGAAGGACATATCATTTTTTCATATGCTTTATCTCCTACCTAGGAGGAGTGGGACATGACATTGAAAGGGTATGCCAATTGCCAGTCATATATTTGACATTATTTACATGCAAAAATCTACCACTACAATGCAGATACAAGATAATACCAGTACCTACAATGTTCCATTGTGCTCCTTTCTGGTCAGTCTCCATTATCTATGCTTGGCACTTAAAAATCTGCTTTCTGTCCTGTGAAATACTATATTTTCCTTTTTCTACATAAAATTCCTTATAATTCCATATAAGTGGAATGTAGCCTTTGTGTGTGGCTTCATTTACTTAGCACAAATGTTTGAGATGCATTCATATTGCTGCATGTGTCAGTGACTAATTCCTTGTTAGGAATTAGTGCTGAAAGGCATTCCGTTGTATATATCACAATTTGTTTATCCGTTAACCAGTAACTACATGTTTGGATTGCTTCCAGTTTTTTATTTTATTATAAATAAAGTTTCTGTGAATATCTACAAAAAGTCAATTTTAGAATATTTAGATACAGAATAATGTTATATGTCTTATACTCGGTGCCATGAAATTGTAATAGTAGATCTAGGAATAAACCAATTTGATTCTCTTATTTCTTATAGCATCTACCTATTTTGGTTTTTAAACAATTAGTATTAGTCTCTTTGTTCACTTGGAGTTGGAAAAAAATCATTGCAAAATTTTTAAATTATCTAAGCCAATCCATTCATTTTACAGATGAAAAAAATGGAGGCTCACAGGAGTTACATCACTTGTCCAATGCCATCCAGCTCTTTGGAAGCAGAACATAAATCAGAAATTAGATTTGACACATACAGTTATCACTAGTATTTTAGAGAAGATTTTGTTTTCAAATAGCTTGTTTGTAGCTATTCCATAATAATTTTAAATTATTTTCAAGTTAACGAATCTTAAGTACTACTAATTGCTCAGCCTTAAAGGGGTACTCCAAGAAAGCGTAAGAAATTGTTTCCCTACACATAATACTCTTAACAGGGAAGAGAGATGCACAAAATAATTAAGAAGGACTTTGAGGTAAAATATAGTGGCAGATGGAACTGGGATGTGGTAGGTTGAAGTGAGGATTAGTTGTAGAGAAAGGTGAGGATGATAGAGCAATCAACTTGAATTAAAGCAGTTGTTAGAGAAACCTTTGGGAAAAAGTTTGAATATTAATGGATGCATCTAACCACCAGCCTTTTTCTTATCCTCCTGGTGCTATGGAATAGAGCTGGAGGAAAACACCAAATAGGAGAAATGAGGTAATTATTTACTCTTTGACTCTAAGCTCAGCTGTAGATCAAGTTCCCAGCAATCTTTTAGATTCCAATCAACTTTTTTCTGCAGGTGCAATCAGGTGCTTTTCCAAACTTTTCTACACTCAGACCCCCAAATTTACACACCTCTCACAGTTGATTGATGCTGAAGATTAGTTTTGCGGTTTGGATTGTTATAACTACAGGTGTAAATGCACTTCAGCTAGAAAGAACAACACTGTATTCACACTAGCTAATTGAAGCGTTCATAAGCATTAGGAAGAATCTGAAGGACTAAGGAATATATTCCTTTCATTTAATCCCAAGTAGGTGACACCGCCAGGACAGAACTCTTCACTTGCTGCCTTTTTGCCCCATCACTACCATTTGTTTTCTTTAACTTCATCTGTCTCTTACACCTCCTCTCTCATTGCAGAGGATGAGGTAATCCTTTTTGTCTAAAGTGAATCCATCTACTTGCTTTTGAAAGCTGCTTCAAGGATCCAGACCCATTAATTATTTTCCCTCTTTCCTATGTTTTTAATTTCTTATTCTTTACTGGCTTCTTTGTACTACATTTGCTCAATGCTTTCTCAGTTTTATAAGGGAAAATAAATCTCCATCAAGCCTGTTTGCTTTCTATCTAATGCTGAGCTCTTTCCTTCCATAGTCAATTTTCAAGTTACAAACTCTGCATCCTTAGCAAATAGTCACTGTGTTTTAAAATAACTTTATTAAGATATAATTTACAGGCCAGAAAATTTACCGATTTTAAGTATATGGTTCTGTGAGTTTTAGTAAGTATATTGAGATGTGCAACCATTATCACATTCTAGTTTTAGAACACTTCCATCATCCCCCACCCCCACAAATTTCTCTCATGCCCTTTAGAGTTAACCCCATTCTCACTCCCAACCCGACACCACTGATCTGATTCTGTCTTCATAGTTTTGTATTTTCTAGAAGTTTCAAATAATTGGATTTGTATAATAAGTAGTTTTGGTATCTAGGTTATCTTGGATAGCATAGTGTTGTTAGGTTCTTTTGTGTTTTTACATGTATCACTTTTGTGTTCCTTTTTATTTCTGGGTGGTGTTTTATTATACAGATACACCACAGTTTGTTTGTTTATTTATTGATAGACATTAGATTGTTTCCAGGTTTTGGCTATGACAAATAATACTTCTATAATCATTCATGTACAAGTCTTTATCTGGTCATATGCTTTCATTTACTTTGGAAGATACCTAGGAGTGGAATTACTGCATTGTATGCTAAGTGTATGCTAACTTTTTAAAGAAACTAACAAACTTTTTCCAAAGTGCTTGTAACATTTTTACATTCCTACCAGCAGGTATGAGAATTTCAGTGTCTCCACATTCTTTCTGACATTTAGAAAGCCCTTTTGATTATATCTATTCTAGTGGGTGTTTAGGTATTTTTTTTTTGAGTGTGTGGTTTTAATTTGCATTTTCCTAATTACTAATAATGTTGAGAATTATTTCATGTGTATATCTGTCATTTGTATATCTAATTTGGAGAAGTAATTATTCAAATCTTTTGTCAGTTTTTGCTATTGGGTTGTCTTCTTTCTGTTGAGTTGTAAGTTTTTATATACAGTAAAATCTTGGATTGCAAGTAACTTGTTCTGTGAGTGTTCTGCAAGACAAGCAAACATTTCTAATAAGTTTTAACTTGATAAATGAGCAATGTCTTGCAATACGATTAGTACGTGATGCTGAACATCACATGATCACAACTGAGCCAATGGTCCTTGAAATTTGCTTTGATGTACAAGTGCTTTGGATTACAAGCGTATTTCTGGAATGAATTATGCTCACAAACCAAGGTTTTTGTATCACAAACACAACACAGCTTTAACATTTCTATGATTTGCAAATACTTTCTCCAAATCTATGGCTTGCCTTTCAATTTTTTCAACATTATTTTTAGAAAAACATAAGTTCGTAATTTGGATTTATAAAAATTATAAAATGTTTATTTTAAAGATTGTGATTTTTGTTGTCATGTTTATGAAATTTTGCCTAACCCAATGTCACCAAGATTTTATCCTTTGTTTTGTTCTAAAAGTTTTCTAGTTTTAGGTTTTACATTCAAGTATATGATCCATTTTGAATTATTTTTTGTATATGGTGTAAGGAATGGACCAAAATTTATTTTAACGTATAGAATATCTAATTTGAAACAATTTATAGAAATCTGTATTTTTTCCCCTGACACCTGTACTTTGAAAGGAAGTTTCAGTGCACAGCTAATTCTTAAGGAGAAATTATGCTCCCTCTTCTTTAGGATAAAATATCTATAAAATTATTTGGAATTTTTCTGCATGAACATTTTATTTGTTTCCCCCATTACTAATTTATTTAATCATTCATTTATATCACTATAGACTCATGAATATTTATTTTATACCCTGGGTTACAATCCATTACTGTTTTATTTCCTTCTTCTGATATGCCAATTATGGACAAGTTACACTTTTGGAAATTGTCTTGTATTTTCTAGATGCCTGTTCTATTTTTTTAAGTTCTTTTATTTTCTTTTCATTTCAGTTTGGGAAATTTCTGATGACTTATCACAGTCACTGATTCTTTCCTCATTTGTGTTGCATCTGCTGATGAGACAATCAAAATCATCCTTCTTTTTTGTTAAATGTTACTGATTTCTCACATTTTCTTTTGTTTTTTCCTAATTTTTTAACAAAAATTTTAAAAAATGTTTATTTATTTGTTGAGAGAGAGAAAGACAGAACACAAGTGGAGGAAGAGCAGAGAGAGAAGGGGACACAGAATCTGAA
Organism: Panthera uncia; assembly: GCF_023721935.1. NCBI lineage: Eukaryota > Metazoa > Chordata > Mammalia > Carnivora > Felidae > Panthera > Panthera uncia. The sequence continues at coordinate 15,271,536 of NW_026057585.1, forward strand.
GCAGGCTCCAGGCTCTGAGCTATCAGCGCAGAGCCCAATGCAGGGCTCCAACCCACAAACTGTGATGTGACATCATGACCTGAGCTGAAGTCAAACACTTAACTGAACGAACCACCCAGGCACCCCTATTTTGGTTCTTTCCTAAGAGTTTTCATCTCTTACATTGGCCAGATGTTTGTTTTCTTTTACCACTAGATTAACATGTTACTCATTAAGTTCTCCTTGTGATGATTCCAATATCTGTGTCATATCAAGCCTGGTTCTGATGACTGCTTTGTCTCTTCATTCTGTAGTTTTTATTGCATTTGCCATGCCTTGTACATTTTTGTTAAAAACTGTCCATCTTGTATTAGGTAATAGGAATTGAAGCAACTAGGTCTTTCATATGAAGACATCTGGCTAGAAGTCTGGCTAGCTAGAAGCGGGTGTTTTACTGTTTTCTGTAACTATAGATGACATAGGCTTCACCTTCTCTAGTGTCCTGCTTTTGTCTCCCTTCTTGACTTTGGGATTTCCTAATATCTCCTCCTTAGAGAGAGTCTGTCTTGCAGTTCTTCCAGCTGTAATTCACTGTCATTATACTGGATCCCTGCTGGTATGATGTTGGAGGGTGGGGAGAGAGGCATTCCATAATCTTCCAATTAAAGCTCAGGGTTGTAATGGATTTGTGTCTTAGGTTTATGACTTTTCCAAGTATTTCTCCAGTGGTATAGTATTTTTTAATTTATTTTTCCTTTGTTGCTATCTACTCTCTTGAAATCTTGACTCATGTTGAGTACCTTTTTCTCTTTTTTTTCTGAGATAGAAAGGCTAGAATAGGCCTGGGGTAGAAAAATATCCTTCCTCCAACTGGGATAGGCTTTGGCCAAATATTTTCCTCTGGAGAGGAGTTTGTTCTGATGAGGTTCCAGACATAGTTCACGAAGATTATTAGTACCCCTGCCTGAGGTATAAGATCAAAAACTAATTTATGTCCTTTCTTGGCAACTGGCAAAATCAGGAGGGCCTTGAATGGCCTAACCCAATTCGCCCTCTCTTTAAAGGTAGCTGGGATTTGTTTTAATCAGACATGGTGAGACATGCTGTCACCAACATGAGTGTCCTTCAGGAAGAAGTCTGTATACTCACAGATCCCTAGAACAGGAGGCACTGCACACAACTCTGCACTCATGTGGAAGCACTAGGGTTGATCAGCAGACAGAGGGAGCAAGGGGAGGAATGTAGACAAGGGAGAAACAGGCAGGGCAGGGTAAACAGGCTTATATTTGACTAGTTGGAATAATTACAATAGGCTTGGGGAGGGATATCGAGCCTATCCTTAGTTGTCTGGCACCTGATCCTGGGGTGACTAGAGCTAGGGAATAATGGCCTGAAGTATAAGAATTTAACAAATTCAGAGAGCTGTGGGCTTTGAATGTGTTGGTTTGCATATAAAAGGTACACTCCCAGGCAAGTCCTTTACTATCTGTAGGAATTGGCTAGCCCTAGGAGGGACAGTGTCTCCAGGATCAGCAGGGCCCAGGTGTCAAAGCATCCAGTACAGAAACTAGAAAACCTGATTATATCCTCCTCACTCTGCTCCCTTGGATAAAATCCCCTACCCAACAACCCTCCCTATCAAACGGATCACATGCTGTTCCTGTTTATCTGGAGTAGTGGGTTTCAGTTCCCTGACAGCTCACAGACTTAATGAAACAAGCCAATTACATCCTTATGTAGAAACTCAGGGTCACTGCACCCTTTTACTCCTACAAAGCTGCCTCCTACAGCCCTTGATTTTTCACTCTTTTCCCAAGTGAAACTCCCATGAATTCCTACATTGCATGTGGTGTTCTCTACTCTTGGATTGTGAGAATATGTGACTAATAAATTGCAGTAAAATTCATATGTCAAGTGTCAGCTGTTGCGTGTTTGGCTATCCCCATAATCCTAGAGTGGAATCTCTCCCTCACCATGACTGGTTCAGGGAGAAATCTTTTTTTTTTAACGCTTATTTATTTTTGAGAGAGAGAGTGCAAGCGGGACAGGGACAGAGAGAAAGGGAGACACAGAATCCAAAGCAGGCTCCAGGCTCTGAGCTGTCAGCACAGAACCCTACGTGGGGCTCGAACTCATGAACTGTGAGATCACGACCTGAGCTGAAGTCGGACGCTCAACTGACTGAGCCATGTAGCCACTCCTCAGGTAGAAATCTTTACTGGACCATCACCTGGAAGGAGTGCCCACGATATTATGTGTTATGCCCAGAATTCGTGATCCCCAAAGACCACCAGGGAGCTGAGTCCGATGCAAAAGCAAAAGAGCCTTTATTCGAGCTAGCTGGAGCTCAATCCCCTACCTGCACCGACACAGCGGTGAGATACCGGAGAGAGAACGAGTTTCAAAAGGACAAAGGTTTTATTGGGGCCTAGGGGCAGTTGGTGAGGTAATGGCTGTGGCCTCAGCTGATTGGCTGGGGAAGGGTCCGAGTCCTGTTAGGCAGGTGAGCGGGAGGTTACTCAAGGGGAGGAGGCGTGGTCAAGGTGAAGGACACAGAACAAGATGGAGTCCACCGGCGTAGGCCCACCCTCTCATTATGGACATTCCCAGGGGTTTCTCACACTCATGCTAGTCCATTGTCATCTTCCAGCAATTTTCCAAAATTACTTTTTAAGTGTTCCTATCAGTTTATGTCTCCAGTGCCTTCTACTTCAGATAAATATATCTGGTTTCTCTCTTCCTAAATGATCCTTCTCTCCCAATTTTGAGGTAATGATTTTCCCTGAAACCTCAGTTCTCTGGTAAGTTCAACAAAAGTTATTTATTTTTAGTTTGTCCAATTTTTTGGTTGTAAGAATAAGAGTGATGAATTGTAAGCTTTTACATGTTGGAGCTGAAACCAGAAGTCCTAATTCATTCATTTTTTTCTCCTACTATAATCTCATTTGTTTGCCAATGAAATTTCTCTTAGCAAAGTTATAACTATCTTCATTTTTAAATGTAATGGGCATATTTCTCTCCTTGTATTAATCTCTTTGTGACATTTATTATTTTTTAAGTTTTTTGTTTATTTAAGTAATCTCTACCTCCAATGTGGGGCTTGAACCCATGATCTTGAGATGAAGAGTCTTCTGACTAAGCCAGCCAGGTGCCCATCTTTGTCACATTTATAATTGTTGATTAATTCTTCCTTCTTGTAACGATTGCCTGGCTGAATTTTTAAAATACCATGATTATGTTTTTCCTCTTCCAGGTTCTGCCATTATCTATTCTTTAAATGTTGAGTGTTTTCCAGATTCCATCTTCAGTTTCTGTCACTTCTTCTCATATTCTCCTTGGGTGATGTCCACCCATTTTTCTTTTTTTACTGAAGTATAATTAATATAGAATGTTAGTTTTGAGTGTATGACATAGTGATTTGACAGTTCTATATATTACAAACTGCCCACAATGATAGGTGTAGTCACCATTTGTCACCATACAATATTATTATAATATTATTGACTATATTCTCTATGTTGTACTTTTCATGCCTGTGACTTATTTATTTTATAACTGGAAGTTTTTACTTCTTAATCCCCTTTATCTATTTTTCTCCTTCCTCCCCCCTCCCCCCACCCTGCCTACTTTCTCTCTAGCAATCACCAGTTTGCTCTCTGTATTTATGAGTCTGTTTTTTTTTTTTAATGTTTATTTGAGTATAGATGACATACATTGTTACATTAATTTCAGGTGTACAACATAGTGATCCAACATCTCTATGTGTTATGCTATGCTCACCACAAGTCTCTCTACCCTCTATCACCACACAATGCTATTACAATATCATTGACTGTATTCCCTATCAGATAGACCTTTACTTCTGCTCAGATCTCTCTATTGTCCTGCTATTCTGAACGTTTCCATGTAAATGTCCACCTTTTATTCCCATGACATATTCATTCCATAAATGGAAGCCTGTATCTCCCACTCCCCTTCTCCCATTTTGTCCATCCCTCTACCCCTCTTCCCACTGGCAATAGTTTGTTCTCTACATTTATAGATTTGATTCTGCATATTGTTTGTATATTCAGATTCCACATATGAGTGAAATCACATGATATTTGTCTTTCTCAGTCTGATTTATTTCACTTTGCATAATACCCTCTAGGTCCATCCATGCTGTCCCAAGTGACAAGATCTCATCCCTTTTTATGGATGCATAATATTCCATTGTATATCTATACCATGTCTTCTTTATTTATCCACCAATGGGCACTTAGGTTGCTTCCATATCTTGGCTATTATAAATAATGCTGCAACAAACATCGGAGTGTATATATCTTTTTGAATTAGTGTTTCTGTTTTCTTTGGGTAAATATCCAGTAGTGGAATTGTTGTATCATATAGTATTTCTATTTTTAATTTTTTGAGGAACCTCTATACTGGTTTCCACAGTGGCTACACCAATTTTCATTCCCATGAACATAAGGTTTCCTTTTCTCTACATCCTCGCCAACAGTTGTTATTTCTTGTGTTTTTGATTTTAGCCATTCCGCCAGGTGTAAGGTGGTACCTCATTATGGTTTGTGTTTATTGTTTGTTCACTTGTTTAGCTTACTAATATTCCACGTATAAGTGAAATCATATCTTCCTCCCTCCCTTTTTTTATTAGCTCTTCAACTTTAATCACTCCTAAGATCACCTTTCTCTTAATCCCTTTACTTCTGCTCAGATCTCTCTATTGTCCTGCTATTCTGGACATCTCCACTTAAATGTCCAATATGTCAGATTTGACACATCTCAACATGAAGCAACCATCTATTTTATATACTGACCACCCCACACCTGATATTTTCTTATATTTCTATGTCTGTGAAAGGCTCCACTAGGCATTAATCACACAAATCATAAACCTCAAATGTTATTTCACTTTTTCCTTGTCATCTTCAGGTCAGTAACATCTGGAAAATGTGTTTTCTGCTCTCCAAATCCACAGCCACTAATCTTGTCTCCTACTATTCTTCTGCTAAGTCAGTGGTTCATAAACTTTAGTGTGCATCAATTGCACCACCATCTCCTGGAAGGCTTGCTACAGTGTAGACTTCTGGGATGGGGCCTGTGTTTTGTGATGTGGTAGGTCTGAAATGGGGTAGGAAATTTGCATTTCTAACAAGTTGCTAGGTGATTCTGATTTTGCTGATTTGGAGACCACACTTTGACAATTGTTGTCCTAGATTATTGCAATAACCTCTAATGAAGCTCCATGTTTCTATTCAAGACTTATTTCAGGCTATATTTCACACCTGTAATACAATTCGCTTAAAGGTTATATTTGCCGTTCATTGCCCTATGGAACCTAGCAAGTGCCTGGCACATACTAAGTGTTCAGTGTTTGTGTAAACAAGATAGGCATTAGAGAATGATCAGGATTTGCACTGGAGGAGTTAAGACACATTTTATGGTAGCATTGGAGTTGGGGGAAGGGTGGGACAGGGTATACAGCTTTAGTTGCAATAATATGTACAAGGAAGCAAAGCCTATCATGCAAATCAATTAATAAATAAGGAAAAAAAGTTGTATATAGACCAGTGAAGAAATCAGCTAAATTAGAGCAAAAAATGGTATTAGACTGATCTATTCAAGGACAGATAGGAACTCAGTCTCCTAAACATTTTATTTTGCTTCACAGTGTTAAAGAAATCTGGGTTTACTTTTACACTTTCACCCATCTCACACAATTTGAATATTTGTTCTAGCATTCCCCCATGTAGCTTTTTAGAGCTCAAGAAATATATATTTATAGAGTATGTCTACTTACTCAGTGTGTACGTGGAAACTTTTTCCATTAAAATTAGCTCAAGGACTTTATTTAGCTTGCCACCACAGTCGAGAATATATTTGTTATATCCCTAGAGTTTTCATATTATGATTTCTTTATGAAAAGAACTGTCGTTTGCTTGAAGCTTCCCCTTCAAAGATCGTTTTTATGTGCAGCATAGAAACTTGTTTCCTGAAATATTATTCCTCTTATTTAGGAAACTGCATTGCAAAATATTTGTCTCCTGTCCACAGAGGTGAATGCATTCAAGAAAAAGACAAAAGTAAAGAAGATATGGGTCTTCCAAGGATGATAGTTGATCATACTCTCCTGAGAACTGTGGATGTCAATTAGGGTCTGTATCAGAATCATATAAAAATACATATCTCCCTTCCTCTTCCTTCCACTTTCCTTTTGAGAGCTCACAACAGAAGGGGAGTGGCAGTGTCTATTTTGAAACTACTTCTAAGGGAATTCTGATTCACCTCTGGAAAAGGACTGATTTAGTTGCTGTATATGTGTGTGTGTGTGTGTGTATATATATATATATATATATATATATATATATATATATATTGATTGGGGGAGAACATGGTGTTGTGGAGCCTTAATTTTGAGCAGTAAGGGCTTTGGAATGAAAAAATAAACTCTCATATGATATCACCATCTCTTCCAATTAAAGGATATTTTAATACAAAACAAAGCTAATAGAACACACTCCCAGAATAAGGAATAATTCTTTAAATTAAAAAAAAATACACATAATGAAGAAACTCACCACTCTGTCCTCACTTTGTGGGGAACCATCGAAAACATCATTATGTACCAGTGCTTATTCTAGCATCAGAGAGCCATTGCCCTAGATAAATTAGCAGCTTCCAGGAAAGAAAGTTAACGTCACCTTTACTTTCTTTGCCCTTTATTTTAATTTGTCATTTTAAAGCTTTGCTTTCCATGTGTATCATAGTAGCCTATTTTGGTTCAATTAAGCATTTCCTTTCCTGTTTTTCACTGTTCTGCTCCAGGGAACCATCCTCAGTGCTAAGAATTCATGGCATTAGATCAGATGGTCCTTTTTCTGTCCTTCATCCAGTGGCAGGTTTAAAACCCTTTGATGATTCAGCTCTATAATATTTAAAGTTCTATTTCAAATCCTTCAAACTTAGGGTTTTAGGAAATAGCTAGCTGCGTGGGAAGGCAAGAGAAGAGTCTATTAAAATCTACAATCCTCTTAGTGACCCATTCACTGAGTCTCTCAACAAAACTGTTCAAGTTTTTTCCTCTTCTGAAAACAAAAGAAAAAGCAAATGGGAAACTAAAACTCGACCAAGACAAATCTAAGAAAAGCCCACTCAGAAATAAGCCTTATTAAGAGACAATATTGCAAGTGCTAGCTTTTTGTACAGTATGAACACCAGAATCTCAGTTTAACAGCTGAGTGAGGTCCAACCTATTTGGGCAACTTTCTTTTACAACAGCTGAAAGGACTTTTAGATTTAGGATTCTGTGAATATGGACAATAATAACTAAGGCTACATTCTGCACTAAGAGCTATATACTGTTTATAAACAGATGATAAACTTAAAAAAGGTTTTTTTACGTTTATATTTTTGAGAGAGAGAGAGAGAGCAAGTGGGAGAGGGGCGGAGAGAGAGGGAGACACAGAATCTGAAGCAGGTTCCAGGCTCCACGCTGTCAACATAGAGCCCGACATGAGGCTTGAACTCACGAACTGTGAGATCATGACCTGAGCTGAAGTCAGACGCTTAACTGACTAAGCCACCTAGGCACCCCCCCAAAATTTTTTTTAATGCTTTTTTTTGAGAGAGACAGAGTGCGAGCAGGAGAGGGGCAGAGAGAGAGGGAGACACAGAATCTGAAGCAGGCTCCAGCCTCTGAGCTGTCAGCACAGAGCCCGATGAGGGGCTTGAGAGATCATGACCTGAGTGGAAGTCGGAAGCTTAACTGACTGAGCCACCCAGGCGGTCCCAGATGACAAACTTTTAAGACTATATAAGATTTCTGAAATCAGGTTTTTCTTCTTCTTTGCTCATTGCTTTCCATAGGCTTTGACCAGGTGTGGCCAAGGGGATGCCTCTGTTCCAGTCTTCACCTCCTGCACATGACATTTTTCTCATCCATCCAGGTCAGTCAGACCTCTGCCATTCAGTTTTAGTTTTTTGTTTATGTACTTGATCAAGACTAGTTATTAAATAATGACTCTTTAACAGCTAGTTTCTGTGGAAAGCTTTGCCTCCTTTTAACATTTTTATTTTTAGTTGGGCCTGTATAATCCCCAGCTGTGTGTATCTCTAAGCTGAACATTTTAAGTGTCTTTCTTCAGGCATCAATGTCCTTAACACTAGAGCAATGGTTTGTAAAGAAGGAAGATTAAATCCCTTTGACAAGAAGAATGACTTTCTATTTGAATGAAAGCTGGAAACACATTTACTTATTTCTGTGGGACCATAATTATATTAATGAAGTACCATTAAACATCTCTTCTCTAACATGGCCATCCCAGGCCTCCTGAATAGTAGTAGTTATGATAAGTGTGTTAACAAGAAACATTTCTACAGTGCTTCCTATGTGCCAGGCACTATTCTAATGCTTTATTTATTTATTTATTTATTTATTAAGTTTATTTATTTATTTATTTATTTATTTTTTAATATATGAAATTTATTGTCAAATTGGTTTCCATACAACACCCAGTTCTCATCCCATAAGGTGCCCTCCTCAATACCCATCACCCACCCTCCCCTCCCTCCCACCCCCCATCAACCGTCAGTTTGTTCTCAGTTTTTAACAGTCTCTTATGTTTTGGCTCTCTCCCACTCTAACCTTTTTTTTTCTTTTTTTCCTTCCCTTCCGCCATCGGTTTCTGTTAAGTTTCTCAGGATCCACATAAAAGTGAAACCATATGGCATCTGTCTTTCTCTGTATGGCTTATTTCACTTAGCATCACACTCTCCAGTTCCATCCACGTTGCTACAAAAGGCCATATTTCATTCTTTCTCATTGCCATGTAGTATTCCATTGTGTATATAAACCACAATTTCTTTATCCATTCATCAGTTGATGGACATTTAGGCTCTTTCCATAATTTGGCTATTGTTGAGAGTGCTGCTATAAACATTGGGGTACAAGTGCCCCTATGCATCAGTACTCCTGTATCCCTTGGGTAAATTCCTAGCAGTGCTATTGCTGGGTCATAGGGTAGGTCTATTTTTACTTTTCTGAGGAACCTCCACACTGCTTTCCAGAGCGGCTGCACAAATTTGTATTCCCACCAACAGTGCAAGAGGGTTCCCGTTTCTCCACATCCTCGCCAGCATCTATAGTCTCCTGATTTGTTCATTTTGGCCACTCTGACTGGCGTGAGGTGATATCTGAGTGTGGTTTTGATTTGTATTTCCCTGATAAGGAGCGACGTTGAACATCTTTTCATGTGCCTGTTGGCCATCCGGATGTCTTCTTTAGAGAAGTGTCTTTTCATGTTTTCTGCCCATTTCTTCACTGGGTTATTTGTTTTTTGGGTGTGGAGTTTGGTGAGCTCTTTATAGATTTTGGATACTAGCCCTTTGTCCAATATGTCATTTGCAAATATCTTTTCCCATTCCGTTGGTTGCCTTTTAGTTTTGTTGGTTGTTTCCTTTGCTGTGCAGAAGCTTTTTATCTTCATAAGGTCCCAGTAATTCACTTTTGCTTTTAATTCCCTTGCCTTTGGGGATGTGTTGAGTAAGAGATTGCTACGGCTGAGGTCAGAGAGGTCTTTTCCTGCTTTCTCCTCTAAGGTTTTGATGGTTTCCTGTCTCACATTCAGGTCCTTTATCCATTTTGAGTTTATTTTTGTGAATGGTGTGAGAAAGTGGTCTAGTTTCAACCTTCTGCATGTTGCTGTCCAGTTCTCCCAGCACCATTTGTTAAAGAGACTGTCTTTTTTCCATTGGATGTTCTTTCCTGCTTTGTCAAAGATGAGTTGGCCATACGTTTTGGGTCTAGTTCTGGGGTTTCTATTCTATTCCATTGGTCTATGTGTCTGTTTTTGTTCCAATACCATGCTGTCTTGATGATGACAGCTTTGTAGTAGAGGCTAAAGTCTGGGATTGTGATGCCTCCTGCTTTGGTCTTCTTCAAAATTACTTTGGCTATTCGGGGCCTTTTGTGGTTCCATATGAATTTTAGGATTGCTTGTTCTAGTTCCGAGAAGAATGCTGGTGCAATTTTGATTGGGATTGCATTGAATGTGTAGATAGCTTTGGGTAGTATTGACATTTTGACAATATTTATTCTCCCAATCCATGAGCAGGGAATGTCTTTCCATTTCTTTATATCTTCTTCAATTACCTTCATAAGCTTTCTATAGTTTTCAGCATACAGATCTTTTACATCTTTGGTTAGATTTATTCCTAGGTATTTTATGCTTCTTGGTGCAATTGTGAATGGGATCGGTTTCTTTATTTGTCTTTCTGTTGCTTCATTGTTAGTGTATAAGAATGCAACTGATTTCTGTACATTGATTTTGTATCCTGCAACTTTGCTGAATTCATGTATCAGTTCTAGCAGACTTTTCGTGGAATCTATCGGATTTTCCATGTATAATATCATGTCATCTGCAAAAAGCAAAAGCTTGACTTCATCTTTGCCAATTTTGATGCCTTTGATTTCCTTTTGTTGTCTGATTGCTGATGCTAGAACTTCCAGCACTATGTTAAACAACAGTGGTGAGAGTGGGCATCCCTGTCATGTTCCTGATCTCAGGGAAAAAGCTCTCAGTTTTTCCCCGTTGAGGATGATGTTAGCTGTGGGCTTTTCATAAATGGCTTTTATGATCTTTAAGTATGTTCCTTCTATTCCGACTTTCTCGAGGGTTTTTATTAAGAAAGGGTGCTGGATTTTGTCAAAGGCCTTTTCTGCATCGATTGACAGGATCATATGGTTCTTATCTTTTTTTTTTTGTTAAAGTGATGTATCACGTTGATTGATTTGCGATTGTTGAACCAACCCTGCATCCCAGGAATGAATCCCACTTGATCATGGTGAATAATTCTTTTTATATACTGTTGAATTTGATTTGCTAGTATCTTATTGAGAATTTTTGCATCCATATTCATCAGGGATATTGGCCTGTAGTTCTCTTTTTTTACTGGGTCTCTGTCTGGTTTAGAAATCAAAGTAATACTGGCTTCATAGAATGAGTCTGGAAGTTTTCCTTCCCTTTCTATTTCTTGGAATAGCTTGAGAAGGATAGGTATTATCTCTGCTTTAAACGTCTGGTAGAACTCCCCTGGGAAGCCATCTGGTCCTGGACTCTTATTTGTTGGGAGATTTTTGATAACCGATTCAATTTCTTCGCTGGCTATGGGTCTGTTCAAGCTTTCTATTTCCTCCTGATTGAGTTTTGGAAGAGTGTGGGTGTTTAGGAATTTGTCCATTTCTTCCAGGTTGTCCAATTTGTTGGCATATAATTTTTCATAGTATTCCCTGATAATTGTTTGTATCTCTGAGGGATTGGTTGTAATAATTACATTTTCATTCATGATTTTATCTATTTGGGTCATCTCCCTTTTCTTTTTGAGAAGCCTGGCTAGAGGTTTGTCAATTTTGTTTATTTTTTCAAAAAACCAACTCTTGGTTTCGTTGATCTGCTCTACAGTTTTTTTAGATTCTATATTGTTTATTTCTGCTCTGATCTTTATTATTTCTCTTCTTCTGCTGGGTTTAGGCTGCCTTTGCTGTTCTGCTTCTATTTCCTTTAGGTGTGCTGTTAGATTTTGTATTTGGGATTTTTCTTGTTTCTTGAGATAGGCCTGGATTGCAATGTATTTTCCTCTCAGGACTGCCTTCGCTGCGTCCCAAAGTGTTTGGATTGTTGTATTTTCCTTTTCGTTTGTTTCCATATATTTTTTAATTTCTTCTCTAAGTGCCTGGTTGACCCACTCATTCGTTAGTAGGGTGTTCTTTAACCTCCATGCTTTTGGAGGTTTTCCAGACTTTTTCCTGAGGTTGATTTCAAGCTTCATAGCATTGTGGTCTGAAAGTATGCATGGTATAATTTCAATTCTTGTAAACTTATGAAGGGCTGTTTTGTGACCCAGTATATGATCTATCTTGGAGAATGTTCCATGTGCACTCAAGAAGAAAGTATATTCTGTTGCTTTGGGATGCAGAGTTCTAAATATATCTGTCAAGTCCATCTGATCCAATGTATCATTCAGGGCCCTTGTTTCTTTATTGACCGTGTGTCTAGATGATCTATCCATTTCTGTAAGTGGGGTGTTAAAGTCCCCTGCAATTACCACATTCTTATCAATAAGGTTGCTTATGTTTATGAGTAATTGTTTTATGTATTTGGGGGCTCCGGTATTCGGCGCATAGACATTTATAATTGTTAGCTCTTCCTGATGGATAGACCCTGTAATTATTATATAATGCCCTTCTTCATCTCTTGTTACAGCCTTTAATTTAAAGTCTAGTTTGTCTGATATAAGTATGGCTGCTCCAGCGTTCTTTTGGCTTCCAGTAGCATGATAAATAGTTCTCCATCCCCTCACTCTCCATCTAAAGGTGTCCTCAGATCTAAAATGAGTCTCTTGTAGACAGCAAATAGATGGGTCTTGTTTTTTTATCCATTCTGATACCCTATGCCTTTTGGTTGGCACATTTAATCCATTTACATTCAGTGTTATCATAGAAAGATACGGGTTTAGAGTCATTGTGATGTCTGTATGTTTTATGCTTGTAGTGATGTCTCTTATACTTTGTCTCACAGGATCCCCCTTAGGATCTCTTGTAGGGCTGGTTTCGTGGTGACAAATTCCTTCAGTTTTTGTTTGTTTGGGAAGACCTTTATCTCTCCTTCTATTCTAAATGACAGATTTGCTGGATAAAGGATTCTCAGCTGCATATTTTTCCTGTTTAGCACACTGAAAATATCGTGCCAATCCTTTCTGGCCTGCCAAGTTTCAAAAGAGAGATCAGTCACGAGTCTTATAGGTCTCCCTTTATATGTGAGGGCACGTTTATCCCTTGCTGCTTTCAGAATTTTCTCTTTATCCTTGTATTTTGCCAGTTTGACTATGATATGTCGTGCAGAAGATCGATTCAAGTTACGTCTGAAGGGAGTTCTCTGTGCCTCTTGGATTTCAATGCCTTTTTCCTTCCCCAGTTCATGGAAGTTCTCAGCTATAATTTCTTCAAGTACCCCTTCAGCACCTTTCCCTCTCTCTTCCTCATCTGGGATACCAATTATGCATATATTATTTCTTTTTAGTGTATCACTTAGTTCTCTAATTTTCCCCTCATACTCCTGGATTTTTTTATCTCTCTTTCTCTCAGCTTCCTCTTTTTCCATAACTTTATCTTCTAGTTCACCTATTCTCTCCTCTGCCTCTTCAATCCGAGCTGTCGTCATTTCCATTTTGTTTTGCATTTCGTTTAAAGCGCTTTTCAGCTCCTCATGACTGTTCCTTAGTCCCTTGATCTCTGTGGCAAGAGATTCTCTGCTGTCCTCTATACTGTTTTCAAGCCCAGAGATTAATTTTATGACTATTATTCTAAATTCACTTTCTGTTATATTATTTAAATCCTTTTTGATCAGTTCATTAGCTGTTGTTATTTCCTGGAGATTCTTCTGAGGGGAATTCTTCCGTTTGGTCATTTTGGATAGTCCCTGGAGTGGTGAGGACCTGCAGGGCACTTCCCCTGTGCTGTGGTATATAACTGGAGTTGGTGGGCGGGGCCGCAGTCAGTCCTGATGTCTGCCCCCAGCCTACCTCTGGGGCCACAGTCAGACTGGTGTGTGCCTTCTCTTCCCCTCTCCTAGGGGCGGGATTCACTGTGGGGTGGCGTGGCCCGTCTGGGCTACTTGCACACTGCCAGGCTTGTGGTGCTGGGGATCTGGCGTATTAGCTGGGATGGGTAGGCAAGGTGCACGGGGGCAGGAGGGGCAGGAGGGGCAGGCTTAGCTCGCGTCTCCTTAGGTGATCCACTTCAGGAGGGGCCCTGTGGCAGCGGGAGGGAGTCAGATCCGCTGCAGGAGGTTTGGCTCCGCAGAAGCACAGAGTTGGGTGTTTGCGCGGAGCGAGCAAGTTGCCTGGCAGGAACTGGTTCCCTTTGGGATTTTGGCTGGGGGATGGGCGAGGGAAATAGCGCTGGCGAGCTCCTTTGTTCCCCGCCAAACTGAGCTCTGTCGTCAGGGGGCTTAGCAGCTGTCCCTCCCTTTGTTCTCCAGCCTTCCCGCTTTCTGAGCAGAGCTGTTAACTTATGACCTCCCAGACGCTAAGTCGCGCTTGCTGTCGGAACACAGTCCGTCCGGCCCCTCCGCTTTTGCCAGCCAGACTCGGGGGCTCTGCTTGGCCGGCGAGCCGCCCCTCCGCCCCGGCTCCCTCCCGCCAGTCCGTGGAGCGCACACCGCCTCGCCGCCCTTCCTACCCTCTTCCGTGGGCCTCTCGTCTGCGCTTGGCTCCGGAGACTCCGTTCTGCTAATCCTCTGGCGGTTTTCTGGGTTATTTAGGCAGGTGTAGGTGGAATCTAAGTGATCAGCAGGATGCGCGGTGAGCCCAGCGTCCTCCTACACCGCCATCTTCTTCCAGCCTCGATTTATTAAGTTTGTTTTGAGAGAGAGAGCGAGCGAGCGAGAGAGAGCATGTGCATGCACACAAATTGGGGAGGGACAGAGAAAGAGGGGGAGAGAGAGAATCCTGAGCAGGATCCATGCTGTCAGCACATAGCCCAGTGCGGGGCTCCATCCCATGAACCATGAGATCCTGATCTGAGCTGAAATCAAGAGTTGGACGATTAACTGATTGAACCACCCAGGCACTCCTCTAATGCTTTATTTTTATTAATTAATTTAATATTTAAATAACCTTCCCCACGGTCATGCAGACAGTGGTAGTGCTGATATTGTGAACATAGGCAGTCTTGCTCTAGAATCTGGTTCTGCCATCCATATTCTTTATTGTGAGAAGGCAAACATTTGCTTTTCAGTTACCTCATGCGCAAAAATTATGCTTGTTACAATGAATTTAGAGCCAAGACATATTATAATAGGGTTAATAATCAGCTTGCAAAATCTCTAGGTACCTTGGGGAAGCAGAATTGAGATAGCACAGATTTGAAATCGGACATATAAGGATTTAAATAGTGAGTGTTACTGATTAGCTGAGACTGTGGGCAAGTTTCGTAACTTCACTACTTCTTTTCCTCATAGTTATACAGAACAAACCCATTTGTTAGGGGTGTATGAGCTGGAGTACAAAGAGAGCACATCAGCTGAATACCTGAATTAATAGAGAATTTGAGTTCATATGCTGTCCTTTCTCACATGTGTTTATTTCACCAATACATGTATCACCTTTACTCTTCTGCACTGTTCTAGGTGCTTCATTTGTATCCACTGATCAAAGCCTCATATAATAACTCCATGAAAAATTACCATTATCATCAAGCCTGTTTTACAGAGGAAGGTGAAGCACAGAGTGGTTAAATCGTTTGCCTAGGGTCACACAGAGCTGGGATTAGCAGAGCTGGGATTCAGATTCAAGCACACAAATACCAGTCTGTTTTTAACTGCTATGCCATGCTGCTTAATACTAGTTAAGCCATGGAATGAGGCTGTTTGGTATTCTAGCATTCATGCCTTTGCATAAAAAGGGGGGTAGGGACTGCAACCCAAAGTGCTTAAGAAACATTTTTGAGCATAAACTGAGTGGTATAGCTGGAACTAGAAGTGTTCTCTTATCCAGGGACAGCTTTTTGTTTTATAGTCAAGTAGTGAACTTAACTTTGGAACCTAAAGATAACATATAGAATTGATCAAGTAGGAATTTGGGAGTTTTCCAGAAAATGCAGGAACTAAGCTCACCATGATTATAGCATGCTGCAAATGATATAATCATTCCAATATCATATCACTGCACAATAACAGATAAGCTAAGCTCATATTGCACTGTATTCTTAGGTGGGGAGAGAGAGAGAGAGAGAGAGAGAGAGAGAGAGAGAGAGAGAGGCAGTGAATAAGACTGAAAGACTGAAATAAGATTTTCTGCTTGGTTTGTTAATGAAATATCTTGAAAGCACTTTCCGCAACAATAACGAAATGCTCCTGTTTTGGTAACGTAGACAAATTCCAGCTGAGTGATTACATTCCACCTAATTAAAAATTCTTTCTCTAATTTCAGATTCTCCATGTTTACGATGCTCTTTACCTTCTGTCCTAAATTGTTGTTTACTATGTTTTCCTGCTGCTAAATTCCTTACTGCATTTCTCCCTGGAGGTAGTTGTATACTGATAATGGTTAAAATAATTCTATATGTAAAATATGCTCAGAATATGTAAATATTTGTACTTTAACGCTGGAATAAATCTAAATTAAAATGTATAAATATATTGTTTTCAGAAACCCTCTCAAATGCCTCACACAGTCAAAGCTCCTTTTGAATATGGAGCTAAAGATTGGACACATAGTTGTAATTATTTATTAATCATACATTTAATATTCCCCAAGCTGCCATAAAATGTCTGAGGAGACGTGCTGCTAAGAATAACTTGCTCAGCATTGCAGTACAATGCAGACAATTTTCCACAGGGAAAGAAAAAAAGAAACATATCTTTTCACCTATTGCCAAGCAAATTGCTAACGATTTTGCCCATTTGAGCTAAGAAGTAATTAGTGGTATGGGATAGAGGCCAAGCATATCAAGAAACTTGAAAATGTGTTCCTACTTATGTACTGATATGCCCATTTTGGATTTAGCTGTATTTCTGTACATTTTATGAATTTTCTTTACTTCTGTCACAATGCTAATATTGATAACTTGCCTTTCCAAAACAGCAATTTAAAAATAATGGCCATATTTTCTATAGACACAAATTGTAATTGTATGAATAATAATAATAATAAACTAAGCCAATTAGGTGCACATGTTAATTTTGTGGGTCTGACAGCTTAATCTGACTTTTCTTTTTTCCATAGTAACTAAGCCCTGAACAGTACAGAGGCTCATATCAGCCTCAGAATATCACAATGCTTACAGCCAGTGGCAGTGGCTTAACAGGCTAATCCCTGGCATCAAAACCTTAGCAGTATTTTAAGGCTCTAAGTGGCTTCAAGGTCATTTGATTTCCTTTCCTGACGTGATATACAAGCATTCAAATAGTTCCCCAATCCAATATTTCAAACCTCCAGTGTAATGTGTCTCCCTGGGCAATTTTTTTCCTGGGGTTCAACTACTCTGAAAGTGGAATAAATATATAATTAAATGTATAATTTTGTCCTCTGTTTCAGGAAGACTGACAAGTCGGCTCATGCCCACTTTTGTGCATTTGTGTAATGTGTTAACTGGCATGGGTCACCGGAGAATCGTGGAGTCTGAGAACCAGGGAAGGTAGAGAGCAACTATTCTGGACACTTGAACAGCAGTCATCTAACCTGAGGGAGGAGGGACAGGAACGTGATGGAGAAAGGTGGTCATGATCTCATCAGTCAGTCATGCTTGGAGTTACTGCCATTTCATAAGTGTATGGTCTTGACCCTGTCTGCCACTAATGGTGAGTCATTCTTGCAAAAAAAAAAAAAAAAAAAAAAAAAAAAGGCATAAGTTTATACTTAACAACACACAATACACAAAACTTATGTGTGGAGTTCCAAGACAGTTAAATGGCATTCCAAGAAACAGCAAATTCTGAAAACAAAATAAGTTATTTAATTAGCAATTTTGACGTGTGATATTCTGTGTAGTGCTGTCGCCTTGCTAGGCCATCTGAATAATCTGGTACTTGAATACAGCTCAATAATCTTCACTGTCATTTCCCAGGGTTTGAATGTTCTCTGTAGGCCACAGTTCTTTTAAATACTTTGTTATTAAAAAAACCTTTTTTTAAATGTTTACTTATTTTTGAGAGAGAGAGAAAGAGAGAGAGAGAGAGGCAGAGAGAGAGGGAGAGACAGAATCCAAAGCAGGCTCCAGGCTCTGAGCTGTCAGCACAGAGCCTGATGTGGGGCTTGAACCCACAAACCACGAGATCATGACCTGAGCCCAAGTTGGATGCCCAACCGACTGAGCCACCCAGGTGCACCTTAAATACTTTAAAGGAGGACAGGTGAAGAGAAAAAGTTGTGAACATTGTGTGGAATTCTCTAAATGAAATCAGAAATTGATTTAAACTCTGAATTAGCAAAAGCAGTATTAACTTCAATGACAAAACCAAAATCAGAGCAAAGAGAAAAGAGATTTTCACTTTTACAAAAGGAAATAAACTTCTATGAAAGAATATATACTACAATGTCTAATTTGAAGATACTTTTAGAGCCACTCTTAAAAATCCAATCAAGAAAAATGCAAAATGAAACATGTTTTATGTCTGGAATATTTTTACATAAAACAAAGGTCAAGATTATCAAGGAATTACTGCTTTGTGTATTTTATTTTATTCTATCTTATTTTTTTTAAGTTTATTTATTTTGAGAGAGAGAGAGGGAGAGGGAACATGAGTGGGGGAGGGGCAGAGAGAGAGAGAGAGAGAGGGAGAGACAGAGAGAGAGAGGGAGAATCCCAAGAAGACTCCATGCTGTCAGCACAGAGTTTGACACAGGGCTGGAACTCACAAAACCATGAGCTCATGACCTGAGCTGAAATCAAGAGTTGAATGCTTCATCGACTGAGTCACCCAGATGCCCCTGCTTTGTGTATTTTAAAATTTCATTTTAAGAATAATAGCTTAAAGGAGCTTAAAGGATGACATCATCAAGATGTAATATAGGTCATTATACTAGTTCCTAACTTCAGTCCTTTTAATATGAAGACCAACTAGCCAGTATGCATAGAAAGGGCACCATTGTGAAACTGCAGCATCCAGGCATGGGGCTGTAGCACTCGCCTGTACCCCTGTACAATAGAGCCTGAGCCGGACTGCATTTGAAAGGTAAGAGGAATGGTTTCACTTTAATCACATTGCCCCTCCCTGGAAGGGCACAGTGCCATACTGGGAGGGCCTCCTTGGCCCTACAGTATCTCCAGTGGGAAAAAGAGGAACTAAGGTGGACATCCAACTTGCCCAGCATTGTGGGATGCTTCCTAGGAGGCCCACTTGGGTCCTTCCTCACAGGGATCATGAGGAGAATCTGTGAAGCTCAGCTACTGGGGTTAAGGTAGAGGCAGATAAGCAGAATGTGGCTTAAAGCATCCAGTATTTACATCTTGGCAGGTTTCATTCCTGCTTGCAGCAGCACCTGAGCAGAGATCCCAGCCAACAGCTTTGTGGATCAGCAGACTCAAGCCAGTGACCCTGTCAGGCCAGGAAGGTTGGTTGGCATTTCAGCCTAAT
This sequence comes from Panthera uncia, assembly GCF_023721935.1. Lineage (NCBI taxonomy): Eukaryota > Metazoa > Chordata > Mammalia > Carnivora > Felidae > Panthera > Panthera uncia. Next base: position 15,290,648 of record NW_026057585.1, read on the forward strand.
TTGGTTCTCCAGCCACAGGGCCACATTGGCTGTGAAGCACATTTTATGGCCTTGCCTGAACAGAAGAATAAATTCAAAGCAACCGCTGAGCATAGCATCCAGACCCACTGCTCTGGGGATAGTGGCCACAACACCCTAAATCAGCAGAAGATATCTTAGGGCTCTGCCTGGCAGGGAGTCATGCCAGCAGCCCTGCCCAACTGTTGAACATAGCCTCTAACCCCACATAGGCAGGGAGCCTGAAATTCCCTGAGGAGCTTTGGAGCCCAGCTTATGGTAACCACCCAGCTGCCAGGCCCAACCTACAAGCCTACTCAGTATTAGAGACACAGTCTGCTGCCCTAATTGCAGAACACAAACTGAGGCCCATCTGACCATGAAGTCCAGCCTGTGGCTGTGCCTAAATGCAGAGTCTAGGCAGCTATAACATCCAGGTTGGTGAGGACAGCCTGAGGTGCATTACCTGAACAGGGAGGATTGCAGAGTGTAGCCCAAAACCCTATCCCATTGCAAAATCTCACCAGTGGCACTGTCCTGTGGGGAACACAGCCTACAACCCTACCCAACCAGAGGTGACTGCAGACCCCAGAGAATGGCATCATCTAAACATGGAAAACAACCCAGAAGTCTTGCCCAACCAGGTAGTACATATAGCAGCACTACTTGAATACAGAGTCCAGCCTGAAGGCCAACTCAACCAGCGACAAACTCTATCCTGCCAAGGGCAAGGGCAAGGGCAGTGGCCTCACTCAACTAGACCACAGTGGCAAGCTTCATTTGCTCACAGATGCTACGAGCTGATCCAGTACCCTAAGCTGAGCTGGATGGTGAAGGCCTTTCCTGGATGAAACAAAACCTACAAAATCTGGATGAGGAGACTGTTTACTAATATGTAGATGCCAACACAAGGATATGAGGTAAGAGTCAAGTAAATATGACGCCACCAATGAGAACTAATAAAGCTCTCCTAAATGACCCTGAAAAGTGGAGATCATTGAACTATCAAAAACATTAGAATAATCCTCTTAAAGAAATTCAGTGAACTACAAGAATATAGAAACAGACAACTAAATGAAATTAGGGAAAGGATTTATGAACAAAATGAGAATTTTAACAAAGAAATAGAAATCATCAGGCAAACTAAGTGGAAATAGCAAAGCTGAAGAATACAATGACTAAACTAAAGAATTCAACAGAGAGCTTTGACAGCAGACTTCAAAAAGCAGAAGGAAGATCAATTTCCAATTTCTATTGGCAATTATCCAGTCAGGGGAGCAAAAAGGAAAAAAGAATGAAACACTGTGAAGAGAATTTATAGAATTTATGGGACATCAGCAAAATAAAATAAAATTTATGCATTATAGGAATCCTGGAAGGAGAAGAGAGAGAAAAAGAGGAAGTGAATGTATTTCAACTATTGAAAACCGGGCTTTCTATTGAAACACTCTGAAACTTAGAAAAATAAATGTACATGCAGATTCATGAGGCTCAAAACACCCCCAAAAGTTTCAATCCTAAAAGGGCTAAACTGAGACACATTATAATTAAATTGTCAAAAATCAGATAAAAAGGAAAATTTGAAAGCAGCCATAGGAAAACAACTCATCACCTATGTGGGCACACCCAATAGGCCATGAGAGGATTTATCAGCAGAAACTTTGCAGGCCAGGGTGGGTGAGATGATTTATTCAAAATATTGAAAGAAAAGAAATCCTATCAACCAAGAATGCTATGTCCAGCAAAGTTATCCTTCAGAAATGAAAGAGAGAAAAATACTTTCCCAGACAAATAAAACTGAGGGAGTTTATCACCATTAGACTTGCCATATAAGAAATACTGAGCAGTGTTCTGCTAGTTAAATTGAAGTGATGTTAATTAACATTGGAAAAACAAATGTATAAAAATCATCAGTAAAGGTAAATATAGTTAAATCAGATTCCCTAACATGGTAATGGTGGTGTGTAAATCACAACTCTAGTTTAAAAGTTAAAGAAAAATAAACACTAAAAATAGCTACAACTGCAATAATTCGTTATTGTATACAAAGGATGTAAACTGTAACATTAATAGCCTAAAATGTGATGAAAGGGAAAGAAGTAAAAGTATATAGTTTTCATATGCTATAGAAGTTAAGTTGTTATCAGGTTGAAATGGGTTGTTATAACTATAAGATATTTAATATAAACCTCATGGTAACCACAGAAGAAAAACCTGTAGTAGATACACAAAAGACCACTCTCTAATAATGTTTCCAAGTCCCAAAGTGATATTAGTCTTTGGGATTAAGGAACTAGAAATAATCATTGATGGTAATTTTCACAAAAATCCTAAGTTATTCTGTATTTTTCATAACACGTTATTTTGTGTTTTTAAATAATAATAAGTGACCATAATGGTAAATCAGTTTTCTGTGATAGGATTATACTAAAATTTTCATAGATTTTCTGTGGTAAGAAACTGTTATAATAAACACATGTTTATTATTATTATAAAGCAATAAGTTATGATAAGGTTATATAATTCAATTCCATGTAAAAATGGTCTCTACCATATAGACATTTGAGAACAGAAAACCTTAAATTAAAGCAATGTTAATTTAAACAGTTATTTAGAAGGGTGCCTGGGTGGCTCAGTCGGTTAGGCGTCTGACTTTGGCTCAGGTCATGATTTCATGGTCCGTGAGTTTGAGCCCTGCGTTGGGCTCTGTGCTGTCAGTTCCGAGTCTGGAGCTTGCTTCAGATTCTGTGTCTCCCTCTCTCTCTCTCTGCTCCTCCCCTACTCACACTCTGTCTCTGTCTATCAAAAAATGAGTAAATATTAAAAAATTAAAAAAAAAATAAATTATTTAGATGTTGAAACATAGTGCCAGAAATATTTAAAATTAAAATTTATTATTTTTTCCAATTTTATTTAGATATAATTGACATATAACATTAAGTTTAACATGTACCAGAAAATTATTTGACATGCATATATTTTGTGAAATGATTACTACAATAAGGTCATATCTCAGTTATATTTTTGTATGTGTGATGAGAAATTTTAAAATTTATTCTTTTAGCAACTTCCAAAATACAATACACTATTGTTAAATATAGTCACCATACTGTATATTAGACTCCCGGAACTTACTGGTCATATAACAGAACATCGTACTTTGACCACGTTCACCCGTTTCCCAAACACTTTTGCCCCAGCAACCACCAATCTACAATGTTTCTATGAACTTTATTTTTTAAATGACCATATATGAGGTCATACAGTATTTGCTTTTCTCTGACTTATTTCAGTTAGCATAATGCCCTGAAGTTTTGTCCATATTGTTACAACTGACAAGCATTTGACAAAATTGAACGCGCTTTGATGATAAAAATTCCCAACAAATTGTGTATAGATGGAACATACTTCAACACAGTAAGGGCCCTGTATTATAAACCCACAGCTAACATCAGACTCAACAGTGAGTAGTTGAAAGCTTTCCTTCTAAGGTCAAGACTAAGACAAGGGTGCCCGCTATCACCATCTCCATTCAACCCATCACTGGAAGTCCTGGCGAGAGCAGTCAGACAAGACAAAGAAATAAACAACATCCAAACTGGAAAGGAAGAAGTAAAATGATCTCTGTTATATGAGGTACCTAGCCATAAGGACAAAGAGCAGAATAGAGTGTATTAGGGGTCCAGAAGAGGGAAAATGGTAGTTATTGTTTAATGGGCACAGAATTTCTGTTTGGAATGATGAAAAAGTATTGGATAATAGTTATGGTTGCAGAACATTGTGAATGTACTTAATGTCACTAAATTGATGGTTAAAAATAGTTAAATGGTAAATCCTATGTTGTGCACATTATGCCACAATAAGAATAACCTCCCATATTATTAGTTTACAAATGCTGGGCCAAAATATGATTTAACACATATAGCTATAGAGGGTACACTTATGTGTCACTTTGAGACACATGAGTTTTCATCTAGATCACATGATTCTTGTAAATTAAGTTTGCTGTTGGGGACTCTGGGTGGCTCAGTCCATTAAGCGTTTGTTTCTTGGTTTAACCTCAGGTCATGATCTCATGGTTCGTAAGTTCGAGCCCCATGTTGGGCTCTGTGCTGATGGTGCAGAGCCTGCTTGGGATTCTCTGTCTCCCTCTCTCTCTGCCCCCCTCTCTCTCTTGCTCTCAAAAATGAATAAATAAACTTAAAAAAAAAACTTTGCTGTGGAAATTCTAAGATTTCCTGTATGCCTATGAAATGTGCAGTGATAGCTGTTCCCATGTTGCTTTCATAGTAGAATTTCATTCCCATTTAAACAGACACAGATGTCATTTCTATAGTAGAATAAGCTCATATACATTTATATCAGTCATCAAATTTCAAATTTAGAAATCAGCTATATTCTGGGAATGGATTGATTCTTTTTCAATCCAATTCACAGAATTTAAGTAAAACTTCTGGAAGTTCATTATATTGAAAGTGAAATAGCATTATTTCGAACATCTTTGTTAATTTATTTAACAAAAATTGTTTTGATGTCCATTTATTTTTGAGAGAGAGAGAGAGAGAGAGAGAGAGAGAGCGAGGGAAAGAGAGAGAGAGAGAGAGAGCAGGGGAGGGGCAGAGAGAGTGAGACACAGAATCCAAAGCAGGCTCCAGGCTCTGAGCTGTCAGCACGGGCCCTGACAAGGGCTTGAACTCACAGAGTTCATGACCTGAGTGGAAGTCAGATGCTTAACCGACTGAGCCACCCAGGCAGCCCACATCTTTGTTAATTTATTTGTAAAGGTGAACACTGAAGAGGTATTTTTTCATGGAGATAATATGATTACAAATTTTATGTAGTATAATTATATGGTAAAAAAATGTTTCCCAATTAATTAAGAAATTTATGGAGGAGCTATATACAGGAAATTTGTTATGGTACATTCATAATTTATAATTCAAATAAGCTATATAGCATTCTATTCTTTGAAATAAAGCAATAATTATCCAAATTTACAAATATTCTATACATACACAGGGAACTGAATTACAAAAATTTTTTGAATGGGGCTCCTGGGTGGCTCAGTTGGTTAGGCATCTGACTTCGGCTCAGGTCATGATCTCATGGTTTGTGAGTTTGAGCCCTGTGTTGGACTCTGTGCTACAGCTCAGAGTTTGGAACATGCTTAGGATTCTGTGCCTCCCTCTCTCTGCCCCTCCCCTGCTCATGCTTTCTCTGTCTTTCTCAAAAATAAATAAACATTAAATTAAAAAAAACACAAAAATTTTTTGAAAGAGTTGATACTGAACACACACATCATCATGACAGTCTGTATTTTCTCTTCCTATGACACATCACAAATTCAATTTCAGGTATGTTTGAGCTTAAATTGAATAATTTTGTAAATCATTCTAATTGTCCTTTAGTTATATTGCTTTTCTTGTAACCAATTTTTCTAATATTTCATGTTGTTAAAAAACAATTAGAAGTAGTTAATCACAGCATTAGAGTGGAATTGCAACTTTTGAAGCTTTGAAGGGAACTGCAATTTTTGAAGACAAAACATGAAAACAGGTAGTAATTGCATTTTATTCCTACAAAGGAAACAATTGGAAAGATTAAACGATGAGAATGTAAATGTTGTACATGATTTTGTTTTAAAATCCTATAATTGTATTTTAGAATATCTCATCTGGTGGGAAGAATCTTTTGACGGAGCTTCTAGTTTGTTTAAATTTATATTCTGTATCACAATAAAATGAAATTGAAAGGATCAGTGATTTTGGAGAATCCAAGTTTGGTGAAACATTCAAATGAATAATAAAAAGAGTCAACTTATTGACTATTTTCAACTATTTGTTGAACTTGTTACTTTGTTTTTTTTGTTGTTTAAAAAAAACCTTTGTTTAATGTTTATTTTTTTTTTAGAGAGAGTGAGACAGAGCATGAGCAGGGAAGAGGCAGAGAGAGAGGAAGACACAGAATCCGAAGACAGGCTCCAGGCTCTGAGCTGTCAGCACAGAGCCCAATGTGGAGCTCGAACTCACAAACCATGAGATCATGACCTGAGCTGAAGTTAGATGCTTAACCAGCTGAGTCACCCCAGTGCCCCTGAACTTGTTACTTTGAATGGAGGCAAGAGATATTTGAGATGAAATATTTCCACACTTGAATATGAAAAATAAAATTCAGACCATCCACATTTAGCAGAATTTGCTGTAAACAGACCATATCTCTTAGTGCTTATAGACAGAATATTTTCTCAAATATTATGTTCTACATAGAACAATCAATTAGAGGTATCAACAATTTCAAATTTATTGGCCAAAAAATGTAATTTTGAGGATGCTTCTAGGAGATACTATGAAAAAAACATTTTACTTTGGTTTAAAAACACAAATATGTATTATTTGGTTTTAGATATAATTTATTTTTATTCTATTTTTGTACCTAACTATTTTCTAGGTCTACCATTATAAATGAAACCAATTTTAGTGAATATTTCATAACTCATATTATGTGAGTTATTTTGATGCCTTTTTTCATTCTCAAAACTATCCCAATTTGAACAAAAATTAATTTGGACAAAATGATTAGGCAGATAATAATATTATAATTGCTATTTTAGATAAATGGAAATGGAGCCTGGAGAGGTTAAGTAACCTCAAATTCTACAGCTAACAAGTGCCAAAGTGATAGTAAAAAAATTTTTTTTAAGTGTAATAACAACTATTGCCTCTATTGGGCATCTCCTATGGACTGGGGACCATATTTGGTACATGATATGCACTACTTATTTCTCAAAGGAAGCCATAAAGTGGCTTATAATTATTGTTATTCTTGTTTTATGGACAAGGAAATTGAGGCTTATTGAAGTAAGATAATGTGCCTGAGATCAACAGCTGGTAAGTGAAGAAATTGGATTTCATGCTTCTGCTTCTATCTGACCACATGCTCATAGCTCACTCATTTCCTTTTTTTTTTCTTCCCAAGCTTTATTGAGATATAATTGACATATAACATTATGGAATTTTAAGTTGTACAGTGTGATGATATGATATATGCATGTAATGCAAGGTGTTTACCACAATAAAGTTAGTTAGCACATCATTTACCTCATATAATTACCATCTTGTTGTTGCTATTGTTAGTTAAAGATACAGGGCAATATTGGTTTCAGGAGTAGAATTCGGTGAGTCATCACTTACATACAACACCCAGCGCTCATCACAACAAGTGCCCTCCTTCGTGCCGATCACCTGTCTAGCCCATCTCTCACCCATCTCCCTCCATCAACCCTAAGTTTGTTCTCTATCATTAAGAGTCTCTTGCAGTTTGTTTCCCTCTATTCTCTTTTGTTCCCCATTCCCAACTATATGGTAAACTAATCTTTGACAAAGCAAGAAAGAATATCAGTGGAAAAAGTCTCTTCAACAAATGGTGTTGGAAGGCAACATGCAGAAGAATGATACTGGACTATACTCATTCTTAATGGAAGTTTTAAAAGATTCTTAAGAAAACGTGAGATGCACAGGAAAAGAACAATAATAATAAATGATAAACAAACAAACAAAATCATTACCTTAAAAGTAAAGAAACTAAGGTTAGCTAATCAAAAAGGACAAAGGGTGGCCAAAGTAGACCCTCCCCCTCCTTATCTGCTGTTTCGCACTCTGTGGCTACAGTTACTCACATTCAGCATCAACAGTGGGGTCCAGAAGCAGATGATCCTCCCCTTGAATGGTCAGAAAGTCAGTAGTCGCCTAATGCTACGTCACAATGCCTATGTCATTCATCTCACTTCATCTCATCTCGTAGGCATTTTATCATCTCACATCATCACAAGAAGAAGGGTGAGTATAGTATAAAGTTATTTTGAGAGAGAGACCAAGGTCACATAACTTTTATTTACAGAATAGTGTTATAATTATTGTATTTTATTATCATCTCTTGCTCTGCTAATTAGGCACAGTAAGTTTAATTAATAAATTAAGCTTTGTCATAGGTATGTCTGTATGGGGAAAAAAACCCCCAGTGTACATTGGGTTTGATACTGTGTGCAGTTTCAGGCACCCACTGAGGGCCTTGGAACATATCCCCATGGCTAAGGACAGACTTCTGTGTTGCCAGCATGTAAAGAAAATGAGTCTTAAGTAGATAAACATGAGTTAACGTTTCAGCTCTACAACATACCAGCTGAGCAATTTTGAAACCCATTTTCTTTTTTTTTTTTTTTTTTCAACGTTTATTTATTTTTGGGACAGAGAGAGACAGAGCATGAACGGGGGAGGGGCAGAGAGAGAGGGAGACACAGAATCGGAAACAGGCTCCAGGCTCTGAGCCATCAGCCCAGAGCCTGACGCGGGGCTCGAACTCACGGACCGCGAGATCGTGACCTGGCTGAAGTCGGACGCCCAACCGACTGCGCCACCCAGGCACCCCAGAAACCCATTTTCATGATCCATGACTTTCAGTCTCTTTATAAACAAAATGGGAAAAATAATGTCTATCTTAAAGAGTCATTTGAGGATAAAATAAAATAGGGTTTAGAGAATAAAATAAGGTAGCACTTTAAGAAATCTAGAATAGTGCTTCGACCATTGTAAGTATTCAGTAAATGTTATCTATTACTGTTATTGTTCACATTAACAATAAGGTAAAGCAGTAATTCTTTGAGAGATTACTCCATGTGAGCCCGTTTGCTAATACCACAAAACCTGTCTGCATCACTGTATAAATAAGACTGCTGCCTGTATGTGTACACTTGGAAAATAACTATCAAAATAAATATGTGGTTTACCTGATGAGTGGAGAAGTATGTAGAAGACGGTGTTTTAATAGATAGGCCAAACCAACTACAATGCTTATCATACTTCCCCCTAAAAATTAAGGGGATTCCTCCTATAGCACATTATCCTATTTTAATGAGTGAATGGAAGCAGAGAATCAAGATGGTATACTTTGTCCCTAGATAGAATAATTTTAAATGTTTTTATTCTTATGCCAAGTTATTTGGTGGTGGGAGGGGGGTGTGGGGGCAAATTTGAAAATGTGACCTTATTACTGGTATCAAAGTTAATGTTTCTTGTGATTGTCTTTCAAGGGAATAAATGGCAAAGTTGTGCTTCTGCCCTATTTCTCTAAGGGTTTAAAATTTATTTTTTTAATATTAAAATCTTTTTTTGTTTATTTATTTTTGAGACAGAGAGAGACAGAGCACAAACAGGAGAGGGGTAGAGAGAGAGGTAGACACAGAATCTGAAGCAGCCTCCAGGCTCCTAGCTATCAGCACAGAACCCAATGTGAGGCTTGAACTCATGAACCATGAGATCATGACCTGAGCTGAAGTCAGATGCTTAAGCAACTAAGCCACCCAGTCACCCCAAAAATTTATTCTTGAAGCAATGTAATACAATGCAAGGAACACTAGGCATGAGAATCTGAGTATCTGCTATCTTATTAGAAATATGAATTTTACTCATTTCTTAGGTTTCTTTTTTTATTTTTTAATTTTAATTTTCATTTATTTTTTGATTTACATCCATGTTAGTTAGCATATAGTGCAACAATGGTTTCAGGAGTAGATTCCTTAATGCCCCTTAGCCATTTAGCCCATCCCCCCTCCCGCAACACCTCCAGTAACCCTCTGTTTGTTCTCCATATTTAAGAGTCTCTTATGTTTTTCCCCCTCCCTGTTTTTATATTATTTTTGCTTCCCTTCCCTTATGTTCACCTGTTTTGTGTCCTAAAGTCCTCATATGAGTGAAGTCATATGATTTTTGTCTTTCTCTGACTGACTAAATTCACTTAGCATAATACCCTCTGGTTCCATCCACGTAGTGGCAAATGACAAGATTTCATTCTTTTTGATTGCCGAGTAATATTCCATTGTATTTCTTCAATATCCATTTATCCATCGATGAACATTTGGGCTCTTTCCCAACTTTGGCTATTGCTGATAGTGCTGCTATAAACATGGGGGTGCATGGGGCCCTTCGAAACAGCATACCTGTATCCCTTGGATAAATGCCTAGTAGAGCAATTGCTGGGTCATAGGGTATTCTATTTTTAATTTTTTGAGGAACCTCCATACTGTTTTTCAGAGTGCTGCACCAGTTTGCATTCCCATCAGCAATGCAAAAGAGATTCTCTTTCTCTGCATCCTTGCCAACATTTGTTGTTTTCTGATTTATTCATTTTAGCCACTCTGACCGGTGTAAAGTGGTATCTCAGTGTGGCTTTGATTTGTGTTTCCCTGATGATGAGTGATGTTGAGCATTTTTTCATGTGTCGGTTGGCCATCTGGATGTCTTCTTTGGAGAAGTGTCTATTCATGTCTTTTGCCCATTTCTTCATCGGATTCTTTGTTTTTTGGATGTTGAGTTTGATCAGTTCTTTATAGATTTTGGATACTAACCCTTTATCTGATATGTCGTTTGTAAATATCTTCTCCCATTCTGTCAGTTGCCTCTTAGTTTTGCTGATTGTTCCCTTTGCTGTGCAGAAGCTTTTTATTTTGATGAGGTCCCAATGGTCACTTTTGCTTAAGTTTCCTTTGCCTCCGGAGATATGTTGAGTAAGAAGTTGCTGCGGCCGAGGTCAAACAGGTTTCTGCCTGGTTTCTCCTCTAGGATTTTGATGGCTTCCTGTCTTACATTTAGGTCTTTCATCCATTTTGAGTTTATTTGTGTGGATGGTGTCAGAAAGTGGTCCAAGTACATTTTTCTGCATGTCGCTGTCCAGTTTTCCCAGCACCACTTGCTGAAGAGACTATCTTTATTCCATTGGATATTCTTTCCTGCTTTGTCCAAGATTAGTTGGCCATACATTCGTGGGTCCATTTCTGGATTCTCTATTCTGTTCCATTGATCTGAGTGTCTGTTTTTGTGCGAGTACTATACTGTCTTGATGACTACAGCTTTGTGATACAGCTTGAAGTCTGGGATTGTGATGTCTCCTACTTTGGTTTCCTTTTTCAAGATTGCTTTGGCTATTCGGGGCCTTTTCTGGTTCCATACAAGTTTCAGGATTGTTTGTTCTAGTTCTGTGAAGAATGCTGGCATTATTTTGATAGGTATTGCAATGAATATGTAGATTGCTTTGGGTAGTATTGATATTTTAACAAAATTTGTTCTTTCTATCCAGGAACATGGAATCTTTTTCCATTTTTTTTTTGTATCTTCAATTTCTTTCATTAGCTTTCAATAGTTTACAGTGTATAGATTTTTCACCTCTTTGGTTAGATTTATTCTTAGGTATTTTATGGGTTTTGGTGCAATTGAAAATGGGATCAATTCCTTGATTTCTCTTTCTGTTGCTTCATTATTGGTGTATAGGGATGCAACCAATTTCTGTGCATTGATTTAAATCATGTAACTTTGCTGAATTCATGGATCAGTTCTAGCAGTTTTTTGTCAGAATCTTTTGGGTTTTCCATGTAGAGTATCATGTCATCTGCAAAGAGTTTAAGTTTGACTTCATCCTGGCTGACTTGGAGGACTTTTATTCCTTTGTGTTGTCTGATTGCTGACTAAGACTTCCAATACTATGCTGAACAACAGTGGTGAGAGTGGACCTCCCTGTCATGTACCTGACCTTAGCGAGAAAGCTCTCAGAATTTCCCCATTGAGGATGATATTAGCGGTGGGTCTTTCACATATGGCTTTTATGATCTTGAGGTATGATCCTTCTACTTTGTTGAGGGTTTTTATCAAGAAAGGATGCTGTATTTTGTTAAATGCTTTCTCTGCATTTATTGAGAGGATCATGTGGTTCTTGTCCTTTCTTTTATTGATGTGATGGATCATATTGATTGTTTTGCAGATATTGAACCAGCCTCACATCCCAGGTATAAATCCTACTTGGTCGTGGTGAGTAATTTTTTTAATGTATTGTTGGATCCAGTTGGCTAATATCTTGTTGAGGATTTTTACAGCCATGTTCATCAGGGAAATTGGTCTATAGTTCTTTTTTAGTAGGGTCTCTGTCTGGTTTTGGAATCAAGGTAATGTTGGCTTCATAGAAAGAGTTTGGAAGTTTTCCTTTCGTTTCTATTTTTTGGAACAGCTTCAAGAGAATAGGTGTTAACTCTTCCTTAAATGTTTGGTATAATTCCCCTGGAAAGCCATCTGACCCTGGACTCTTGTTTTTGGGGAGATTTTTGATTACTAATTCAATTTATTTACTGGTTATGGGTCTGTTCAAATTTTCTATTTCTTCTTGCTTCAGTTTTGGTAGTTTATATGTTTCTAGTAATTTGTCCATTTCTTCAGATTGCCCATTTTATTGGTGTATAATTGCTCATAATATTCTCTTATTATTGTTTTTATTTCTGCTGTGTTGGTTGTAATCTCTCCTCTTTAATTCTTGTTTGTATTTATTTGGGCCTTTCCTTTTTCTTTTTGATCAAACTGGCTAGTGGTTTATCAATTTTGTTAATTCTTCAAAGAACCAGCTTCTGATTTCATTGATCTGTTCTACTGTTTTTTTGGTTTCAATAGCACTAATTTCTGCTCTAATCTTTATGATTTCCTGTCTCTGCTGGTTTTGGGTTTTATTTGCTGTTCTTTTTCCAGCTCTTTAAGGCGTAAGGTTAGGTTGTGTATCTGAGATCTTCCTTCTTTAGGAAGGCTTGGATTGCTATATACTTCCCTTTCATGACCGCCTCTGCTGCATCCCAGAGGTTTTGGGCTGTGGTGTTCATTTTCATTGCCTTCCATGTGCTTTTTAATCTCCTCTTTGACTTCTTGGTTAGCCCATTCATTCTTTAGTAGGATGTTCTTTAGTCTCCAAGTGTTTGTTATCTTTCCAAATTTTTCCTTTGGTTCATTTGGAGTTTCATAGCATTGTGGTCTGAAAATATGCATGGTATGATCTCCATTTTTTGTACTTGCTGAGGGCTGATTTGTGTCCCAGTATGTGATCTATTCTGGAGAATGTTCCATGTGCACTGGGAAAGAATGTATACTCTGCTGCTTTAGGATGAAATGTTCTGAATATATCTGTTAGGTCCATCTGGTCCAGTGTGTCATTCAAAGCCATGGTTTCCTTGTTGATATTTTGATTAGATGATCTGCCCATTGTTGTAAGTGGGGTGTTGATGTTTCCTACTATTAGGGTATTACTATCAATGAGTTTCTTTATATTTGTGTTTAATTGATTTACGTATTTGGGTTCTTCCACATTTGGCACATAAATGTTTACAATTGTTAGGTCTTCTTGGTGGATAGACTCCTTGATTATGATATAATGCCCTTCTTCATCTCTTGATACAGTCTTTATTTTAAAGTCTAGATTGTCTGATATAAGTATTATTGTGATTCCAAAGAAGGCGACTCCTTCTTTCTTTTTTTGACCATTAGCATGATAGATGCTTCTCCATCCCCTTACTTTCAATCTGAAGGTGTCTTTAGGTCTAAAGTGGGTCTTTTGTAAACAGCATCTAGATGGATCTTGTTTTCCTATCCATCTGTTACCCTATGTCTTTTGATTGGAGAATTTAGTCCGTTGACACTTAGAGTGAGTACTGAAAGATATGAATTTATTGCCATTATGTTGCTTGTAGAGTTGGAGTTTCTGGTGGTGTTCTCTGGCCTTTTCTAGTCTTTGTTGCTTTAGGTCTTTATTTATTTGTTTTTTTTTTTTTTCATCTTTTCTCCCCTCAGAGAGTCCCCCTTAAAATTTCTTACAGGGCTAGTTTAGTGGTCACCAACTCCTTTACTTTTTGTTTGTCTGGGAAACTTTTAATCTCTCCTTTTATTTTGAATGACAGCCTTGCTGGATAAAGAATTCTTGGCTGCATATTTTTCCAGAGCATCACATGGCATATATCCTGCCACTCCTTCCTGCCCTGCTAAGTTTCTGTGGATAGGTCTGCTGCGAATCTGATCTCTCTTCCCTTGTAGGTTAAGGACTTTTCTTTTCCCCTTTCTGCTTTCATGATTCTATCCCTGCCTGAGTATTTTGTGAATTTAACTATGATATACCTTGTTGATGGTCAGTTTTTGTTGAATCTAATGGGAGTCCTCTGTGCTCCCTGTATTTTGATGTCTATGTCTTTCCCTAGGTTAGGAAAGTTTTCCCCTATGATTTGCTCACATAACCCTTCTACCCCTTTAAAACTCTTTTCATCTTCTGGGACCCGTATGATTCTGATGTTCCTTTATAATGAGTCACTGATTTCTCTAATTCTTAAATCATGCTCTTTTGCCTTAGTCTCCTTCTTTTTTTTTCCTGCATCATTATTCTCCATAAGTTTATATATATGCTATAATCCTCTATATATGCTAATTTGCTGTTCTGCCTCATCCTTCGAATGCAATCCATTCGAGATTGTAGCTCAGTCATAGCATTTTTTATTTTGTCCTGACTAGCTTTTACTTCTTTTATCTCTGCATAAAGGGATTCTAATCTATTTTCAACCCCAGCAAGTATTATTATTATTGTGATTCCAAATTCTGGTTCAGACATCTCACTTGTATCTTTGTTGGTTAATTCCCTGGCTGTTGTTTCTTCCTGCTCTTTCTTTTGGGGTGAATTTCTTTGTTTCATCATTTTGAAGGGAGAAAAGGAATTAATGAGGTCAAAAAAATTAAAATAAAAAAATTATAAAGAACACACACACACACACAAATGAAATAAATGATGCTAGATCCTAGGTGTGTTTTGGTCTGGGTGTTGAAATGGCTTGACATATTAGATAAAAAAAGGGGGGAAGGAAATCATTTGAAAATTTGAAAAAATGAATACACTGAAATAGAACAAAATGAAGTGATGGAAGTGAAATAGAATTTGAAAAAAATTACAAAAAAAAGGAAAAAATATAGTAGAAAAAATTAAAGAAAAATATTTTTAGTAAAAATTGGAAATAAAAATAAATTTTTTCTCCTTCTGTATTGAAGAAAAAGAAAAGAAACAAACACACAAAAATGAACCTTGACTAGAGGGACCAGCGAACAGACTGAAACATGATTGAAATTATTTCGTTTTCCCCAGGAAGTCAAACTATGAAGCACTTACAGCACAGTCTGTAAACTGAGCAGGTGGAGAGACTTCTGTTCCTGAAGATCAGATTGAGGTTGGGCCAGTTGGGCAGGGCTTAGTGTAATGGCTCCGTTTTCCACTAGATGGCGCTGCTTAGCCCACTGGGGTAGATTGTTGTGGTGCTTGTAGGTGTGTATGCGCATGCGTGGGAGGGGTGAAAATGCCGTCACCCAGATACCCGGTCTCAGAGCTCTGTTCTCTCGGATCTACATCGGCATACCAGTCCTTTGTCTCTGGCTTCTGTCCACACCCCCATTTTTACCCTGTCCCTGACCAGGCCCTAGGCAGCATCTCCCTCCTGAGTTTCATCTCAGATGTGGCTGTTTTTCCCAACCCCTTATTTCTGAGGGACTGTGGCTTTGACCGGTTCTGCTCCTCTGCAGGAGGGTCTCACCGAGCACTGCCGGGTGCTGACTGCACCCAGGAACGTTCACAGGACCGTGCTGCTGCCAATGCCCAGAGGCTGTTGCTGTGTGCTATCCCGCCCCAGAAAAAGTTCACACAATCGTGTAGTAGCAGCGTTTCAGCGATTATGGAAAATCACAACACACATCTAGCACCAGGATTCATCCTTAAGGACCTTGTTCCAACACCAGCAAATGTGGTTGTTCTCCAGGGTCCACTGGGGCCTTTGCCTGGGGCAGTGTCACACAGCCTCTACCAGATGTCCTCCCATCAGGGGAACTGCCTCTCCCGTGTGGCCTGAGGACCCCCACGGACTCACTCTGCTCCTGAGGATTCACCCTTCTCATCAGAGCATCGCCAGGTATCAAGCTGCAGAGTTTCAGACTCTGTGCTCCCTATGTATAGAGTCTTAATGGAATTTAAACCCTCTACTTTCTCCTTTCTCCCTTTTTATTTCAGTCCTGGAGCTGTTTCCACTTTCTCTCCAGCTACTTTAAGGGGGAGGGGTGCTTTTCCCAAACTTCCCCCCCCAACCGCTGCCCGACTCTGTTCTCTCTATGCTCACAAAAATAGCTCCCTGTCCTCTGCGGCTTCTCTCTTCCCCAGTTCACCTTTATGCGCCGCGTACCTGATGACTTCTGTGGTTCAGGTTGTGCAGATTGTTGTGTTAATCTTCAAATCAGTTTTCTGGGTATGCAGGATGGTTTAGTGTTGATCTGGCTGTATTTCATGGACGCGAGACCCAAAAAAAACTTCCATGCTGTTCCACCATCTTGGCTCCTCCCCCTCCTCATCTCAGTTTTCTAAGCCTCAGCTGCATTATCAGCTAACAGAAATGATGTTTGGGAGTTCAAATGCAATAATTCAAATGGAGACTCTCTCTAGCCTGGAGAATGTGGTGAGGTAGTTATGCCATGTCACACACCTTGTGTAAATTTGGATATTATATGAGATACAAATACTAAATGTTTTATATTTCTAATACATGACCACGATTATGTACATCATTATGTACAATCATTACAAAGATGAAAGGGCTTAATCTAAGTAGCTAATAATGAACTTTTATTCATTGGGTTCAGGAACTCACATATATTGAACCAGACAATTATGTTACTTTGGTAAATAAACAGAAAATGTCCCTGCTTTATGGTATTTGCCATCTACTAGAAAAGTTGGACATAAACAAACACATAATTATATAATTAAACCTTATGATAACTTCTATGAAGCAAATTAACTGTTTTCCAAGAGACAGAGTAACAGCTGGGGAGTGGGAGCTAAGTTGGATTGGAGAGTTAATGTGTATAATATTTTAACTGCATCTCAATAGATGAATTGATGTTAGCCAAGTGAAGACTGTTAATGGGTGGGTGAGAAGAAGTGAAGGAGCTGTCTGAATGGAGGAAATAACATATGCAAAACCTGAAGCAGGCAGAAAGTTTGGTGTTTTCCAGAAACCTTTCTAAAATTGGCTCAGTGAAATTGCCAGAGGAAGACATGACATGGAGTTTTAAGATCTGGACAGAGGCCAAATCCTGAATATCTTTGAGGGCCATGTTAAAGAGACTGGATTTTATTCTAACTGAAATGGAAATCCCATTGAAAGGGATAGAGGAGGGGAACTTGTTCATATTGGACAAGTTGTTTTGCAATGACCCTGAGGCATTTAAATGGCTGAGTCAAGTAGTTAATTGGGTATGAGTCTATCATTCTGGGGGGTTAGGACTGGCATATCAATTTGGGCATCATTAGCACAGACAGCATTTTTAAAATCATGAGAATGAATGAGACCACCTAGGTAGAGAGTCTAAGAAAAGAACCCAGGGAACTTCAACATTGAGATGTTGAAAAAAAAGAGTAACTAGCAAAGGAGACTGAGCATTGACAGAGATGTAGGAGGAACTGTGGTATCAAGGAGTCGACGAAACCCATGTTTTTGAGAAATAGTGGCCATTTGGGTTAGATCTTAAAAATCCATTATGGAGGTCAGCGTCAACTTTAGCAAGAGTGAGTTGGAGTGTTGCAGGCAGATGACAGATTCAAGTGAGCTGAAAGGTAAACAGAAGGTGCAGAAGTAAAGCCAAGGCAAGAAGAAAGTTTTTTAAAGATTTGGATACAAACAGAGAAATTTAGAGCAGTAATTGTGGGGAGATGAGATGCTTGAAAATTTTTTTAATGATCCAAAAATAATAGAAGACACTTATTTATATGTTTATAGGAATAATCCAGTTGAGAGAAGTTTGAGATGAAGGGGAAAGAATAACCAAAGAAGTAAATTCCTTGAGAAGGCAAGAAAGCCTAGGATTCAGAATAGAAGCAGAGGACTCCGTTAGCCGAAGAGGTTAATAATCATAAAAATATGGGGATATAAATTTACCCAGCTGTATAAATCTCTTCATTAATGCCCAGCCTCAAGGACAGCTTAGAGGCAGGTAACGAACTCCAATGTAGAGTTTTGCCAGAGCAGGTTCAAGAGATGGAGAGGGACCAACAATGGCAATTTACAAGGGAGTTCTTATGGCTGGTTGAACTTGGGACTTTCGATAATAGACTGCTACAGACTTTGTGTCTGTAGCAGTAAGCAGCATGTGGCCTGACTACTTTTGAGATGTGCCCTGTGATGTGTATTCAGTTTGAAGGCTAATACCTGTTTCTTTATTGCTATTTCTGAGAAACACCTAGATATGAACATTTTAGTAGGTAAAAAGTTGTGCCAAGTTTTCTCCTTGCCATTCTTCTCTTCAGCAAAGTAAGTACTTTAAGTTGTAAGAATACGTGTTTTTATGGATCTATATAAACATTATTTTCACTTTGAATTCTAAAAGTGGGTCTTGTAAAAATCCTTTAAAAATTTTATTCTGAGGGGTCCCTGGGTGGCTCAGTTGGTTAAGTGTCCAGCTCTTGATTTCAGACCAGGTCTTGATCTCACTGGGTTCATGGGATTGAGCCCCCCGACAGTGACAGTTCCATGCTGTCAACATGGGGCCTGCTCAGGGTTCTCTCTTTCTCTGCTCCTCCCCCGCTTGTGCACACAGGTGCTTGCTCTCTCTCTCTCTCTCTCTCTCTCTCAATGAATAGGCTTAAAAATTATTCTGAGTTGGTCTTCATGCAAAAATTTACTTACTACTGAGACTGAGGGCATGGTCACTGTTAAGAACAACAGGCTCAGAGGAGAAGTGGGCAATGACTTTGGGGAAGCCACTTTCCCTTAGAACACATTTCTGAAAGGGCTGCTTCCAGAAACTTCTTGTCACTGTATACCACAAATGCTTATTTTGCCTACTACATGAAAAATGTTACAAATCAGCTTCAAGAAATTTAAAAATATAAGTCTAAATATGAATATCAGAGTGCACACATAAAGGAACGGATTTTTAACATTTTTGGATATTTTCCTGCTCACAATCTACTCTCCCTTAAGAAGTACATTTGATAGATTTTTTTTTGTAAGATACACTAATTTCCCTCTTACAGACACGTCCCTCCTGCAAGTCTCCCTCCATTCTGTCTGTGAAAATCCATCCAGCAGATACCCCTCTCCCATCCAGCCCTGACTGACCTCTATCTCAGCCACCATTACCTCCTTTGAGGTGACAGCATGCAGTGGAGGCAGTGAGGATGTACGTACAACAGAGCGGGCCTCCTCATGTAACTAGCATTTCCAGATGTCTATTATTTAATGGTGTGATTTGGTGTTTTACCCTCCTTCCCATTACAATGAAAAATTTAAAAGAGAGGTAATTTTCTGTGGTTGCTCTAAGTAAGATTAAGATAATTCTTTTCCATAAATAAATAATCATATATTCAT
Source organism: Panthera uncia (assembly GCF_023721935.1). Taxonomy (NCBI): domain Eukaryota; kingdom Metazoa; phylum Chordata; class Mammalia; order Carnivora; family Felidae; genus Panthera; species Panthera uncia. The sequence goes on from NW_026057585.1 coordinate 15,309,885, forward strand.
TAAAAAATAAGCATGTTATCAGTGGAAATAAGCAAGCGGTTTAATATTTATTTATACACATACATATGTCTGTATTTTAGCTTCCCCCATTCTTCCCCTCACCTATTGGTGGCTTAGTTCAATTTTGGAATATGTATAAGAGCTGTTCACAAATTCTGGGAGAAGTACTTGATAATGATTGAATAAATGAATAACTGTATGGCATACCCATAAATTTTCTTATGTAGTTTTCACAATAATCCCTGAGAAATGGGTGTGTTATCATCAAATGAAGATAGGAAGAGTTTAGGGGCTTGAGTCACAAACCTCAAGTGACAGAGGTGCTAAGTAGTAAAGGCAGGAGTGAAGCCCAGAACTCCACATTCAAATTTCTTTGTTCTTTTTATTATCTGCACTCCCCTTCTGAATGCTGTATTGTAGGAGCCGGGACAAGTCATGTGACAGGATTTGGTTGCAATGGGAATATAGTAGATGAGAGTTGTGGCCTGTGCACGTGCTTTGGTTTGAAAATACTTTTGGAGGAAGTAAACACAGCAAACACACGTATGATTTAAACCTCTTGGTACAGCCTTGCTTTGTCTGTCACTCATTTTACAGTATCTTACAAGATTTTAGGAGCATAATATCTTTACTAACATATCATGAAGAGAGCATGTTATGATGAAAGAGTATTATAATGTAGCAGTTTAGCCCTAAGTTAATAACCCTCAACTGTAAATGTTACATCATTTATATGGGTTTTTTTTTTTTTTTTACCAGGGGAAAAGTATTTGTGCTTGTCATATAAACATGTGTGATGTACATAGTTAGTAAAACTGATAGTATTAATAAAAATCTTAATAGGCTTCATGATTAGAATAAAATGATATTTTGATCCAAATCCCTAATTAGAACAGTACATTTACCAACTGTTCTCATGGGAAATGGAGCCAGAACTCATCATTTAAAGTAATACCTAATTAATCCTTTTTTTGTAACAGATGTCAACCTTATTTTCAAATCTTTTGTAGACAATGACTTGCTGTATGAATCTTTTAATTGTGTATCTTGGGTTATTTATTTTTTAGCACTGTAATATATGGTTAAATAAAGAAGATATAGATAATGAGTTTCACTTTAGTTTGAGTCTGTTTAGCTACTATAGTAGAGATATGGAAGGTTGAACACAAAAAACATATTTATGACTCCATCAGAATCAATTTTAAGTAAAATCTAATAGTAAATATGTCAATCATAATATAGTGCAGAAACCCTGGGCTGGGAGACCAACATCCTATCATGACCCTGACATGTATTATTGCATGATCTCAAGCAATGTATCCCCTCTTTTGGACTTCAGATACTACATCTGCATGATGGGGCCCCTGGACTGTGTGACTTTTAGGGTCCCTTCCAGGGCAGAGATTCATTACCCTTTAAAAACTATTCTGTTTTTATCATTCACATTCCATTTTAATTTACTCTATCCATATGTATATGGGTATGTGTATGAGAATATGTATGTGTGTGTATGTACACATCCATACACACACTTCTATCCATATCTTTACTTACACTTAGCATTTTGCTCCATTCCATAGTGTCTTTTTGATGAAGGAAAGGAGCAAGATAATGACAGTTGATAAAGCTACTTATCCTTTTAGATACATATTATCTATTATAGTTAAAAAGGGAATCACTTATTCAGTGGCAGATTTCAGTGTATACCTCTGGGAAGCATAATATTACATTTTGAATGCTTTTTTTTTATTGATTGGTCAGGAAAATAATTATGACAGGAATTTAGGATATGTAGATTTAATTTCTTACTAAAGAAATGCATATTCATATTCCAGTAACTAATTACTAAAGATGACAAGAGCATAATCTGATGAATAGAATAAATATAAAATAGGATATATCAAAAATGGTATCAGTACATGCTGTTACAATTAAAGACATCAGCCTGTAAAGAAGAATTTAGGTATCACTATTGTTGAAGATTTGAACTATGTGATTTGTATTTGGATGAAGTCTATAAAAACTTAACCTGTGAGATTCTTTTGGCTTTGCATTATCTCTGTAACATTTAACAAAAATCTCTGAATGCCAAAGGGCTAATAATGGCTAAGAATTGTTAACATTATTAAGAGTTCACTCTATATGAGGCTATCTTTTATGCTCATGACTCATTTTATCTCATTTCACTTTTAAAACAATCCAGTGAGGTGGATCCTTTTTTAAATTTATTTTTCAGAAGAGAAAACTGACATTTGCAGGTAATAAGTAACTTGGCTGAGACCATTCAGCAAAAGTGGTGCTGACCTAAGATTCCAATTCAGACCATTTGACTCCAGACCCTTATCAATACACAGTGAAAACAAATCCAGACAACTAACCAACAATAATACAGATCACTCCTAAATGTGTTTACCTGTACCTTGAGATCTAGGCATGTATGTCCATCTTCCTATTAGACTTATCTACTAGAAAGTCTCAGAGTGCTCCCCCCACCCCAGCTCCCACAGAGTCACTGAACTCTCACCCTGTGCACCAAATGTGCTCAGTCTCCAGTGATTTTCCTCCTTAGGCAATGGCTCCATCATTCATCTACGGCTCAAGGCTAAGAATCAATGCGGCCTTCTCTCTCTTCACTTGCTACGCCCAATTATCTATTACATCAATTCAATTCTATTACTCAAATACTTTCTAAATCCAATTGCTTTTCTCTATTGCCATGGCCTCCACCCTGGTCCAAGAGACTGTCATTTCTCATGTGGACAACTGTAACTTTTTCTAATACTGGCTACTCTTCTTTGAGTTTTGCTCTTCTTCTATCCATTCTCTATACTTTAGCTAGAGCAATGTTTCAAAATCACATATTTGATCGTATAACACAGCTGCTTAAAATTTACATCTTTTCATTACTATTGGGTAAAGCCCAATTTCCTTAACCGGTTCTGCTCTCTTGTTTACTCATTTGCCCCTAACCCCAAATTACCTTATGCCATTATCTCTTTCCATCTTATGTCACAGACATAGTGCCTTTCTTGTAGTGTCCTGCTTTTGTCTTTTTTGCTTCAAGACCTTCACACATTCATTTAGAAGTCAGTAATCAATCACTTCCTAAATAATAGACACTCTTCTAAGCTCTCAAGTATAGTAGTAAGCAAGACAGACCAAGTCCCGCTCTCATGAAATTTTTCTTTTAATGGTTTAGAGAGACAGACCATAAACAAAGAAAATTATGTATTTTCAGATGGTTGTCAGTTATATGAAGAGAATGGGACAATGGGACAGAGAGTGAGTGGATGTCTGGGGTAGAGGGTAGGATATACATGCGTTTATAGATGCCTGGAATATTCTCACATTCTTCCCTCACTATCCCATCCCACTTTCTACCCCATGCCTGACTAACTTATACTCATATTTTGGGTCTTAACTTAGTTATCACTTGATTGGAAGGCTTTTTGTGACCTCTCCTCTATCCAGACTAGAATAGGTGCCTTCCTATTCTCATGTCCCTAGAGTTTTCTTTTGTAATTTCTCAATTTTGTGATTTCTCTTTTGTAATACTCATCATACTTTAAATTACTTAAAGTTTTTTAATAACTATTTAAAATAATTATTTTAAATATGAAATACTTGAAATAATTATACTCATAATAAGCATAAATTATATATTTTATATATAATAAATAATAATAAATACTTAATTACTTAAAATAATAATTACTCTAAATAGCTATTTCAAACTTATTTCCTACACTCAAAACTCCATGAAAAAGAATGATTCTCTACAGTCTACACTTGGAGGACCTCCCTTCTCTGTAGTTTTAGGGATGGCTTCTCTAAGGAAGTGACAATTAGGCTAAGACCTGGGTGCAAAGAATTAGCTAGGTGAAGATTTGGTTAGCTGAGAAAACATGTGAGGATAGTACAGTGGGAATGACAGGGATCTAGGTAGGAGGGCTGTTTCTGACTGGGGGTCAGAAGAAGTAGAAGTTGAGTTGAGACCTGACCAGCAAGAAGAATGCAGCCATGTATATGAAAGCAAGGACAGCAGAGTTTCCAAAGAGAAGGAGCTTGGCATAGCCTAGGAGAATTAAGAGGATGAGCATGCCTGAGGCATAGTGATCAAAAGGGATTGTGGTAGGAGTTGAGGTCTGAGAAGCAGGTGGAGGCCAGATCACAGAAGGCCTTTTTGGCCATTGGAATTTGAACTTCATTCTAGACATTAAAAAAACCTGGGAGATACCAGGCAGGAGAGTGACAGGCTTGATTTATATTTTAAGAAGATTACTCTGGCTGTAGTATAGACAAAGGATTTTAGGAGGTGGGAGGGTATGCAAAGAGACACCAATTAAAAGCTCATAAATAACATAAATGATCTCTGTAATGTGAAAGAAAAGTCAAAAAGGAATGTCTTGTAGTCTGTCATGGTGATTATTTTCTTTTTTTTAATATAATTAAAAAAATTTTAACATTTATTTATTTTTGAGAGAGAGGGAGAGAGAGAGGGAGCCGAGAAGGGGCAGAGAGAGAGAGACACACACACACAGAACCTGAAGCAGGCTCTAGGCTCTGAGCTGTCAGCACAGAGCCCAGCGTGGGGCTTGAACCCACGAACTGAGAGATCATGACCAGAGCTGAAGTCCAGCACTTAACCAACTGAGCCACCCAGGAGCCCCATGGTGATTATTTTCTTTGGGAACAAAAGAAGTAAGATGTAGCAAAAATACTTAGGAATCAGCCAGATTTGGGTTTAAGCCCTAGCCTAGCTATATGACTTCAAATAAGGAACTCACATGAGAAAAATCTATTCCTCAGAGGTTTATGGAGAGGACAAATGAGGTAAGGCTTGATCCTATCATAGTGTTGACTCATGAAGAAGCCAATACACATGCTTCCCTTCTCTTTCTTTAAGGGAAAAATACTCCATGTGAAGAATAATATATGAAATCACCAGTGACTAATGACTTGACAGCAGTGATGTGAATTTTGTGAGGGCCTACTATTCCAGGCACTGTGCTAGGTGCTGAAGGCATGCACAGCAGGAAACAAGACAAACCAAGTTCCCTTTATCAAGCAGTTTGTAGGACAGTAGGAAAGACAGAAATTACACAAATAATTACATAAATATTTACATGGTCATACTTGGGGTGAGTCCTGAAAAGGACAAGGTCTTCAGAGCACGTGATAGTAAGAGCTCATATAATCTGAAATTTTAGGAAAGTTTCCTAGAATGGAATTTAATTAGAGACCTGAAGTTTGAGTGCTAGCCTGTTGATGATTTACTTGATCTCATCTTTGCCAAGGTGACAGCTTAAAGAAAATATTTTTTTTTATAAGGATCAGAAGGAGAAACCAAGAAATGGAAATGGAGAGGAGAAATCCAATGCCAGGGATCCAGAGTAATGAGTTGTGGGGGTATGTGATCCATGATGGGAAAGAGGAAGCATGCAAGTTCGATGCTCAGCACCGATAATGGATATTGTCAGTGTCACAGAGGGCAGAGGGAAGTATCATGCTTAAAACTTCACACTTTTCCTTTCCTGCTTCCAAGATGTTGTGGACATAAATGGTGAGGAGGAATTAGACTGAGGAAAGTTGGGTGAGTCGACAGTTTAGGAGTTTGGGCAGCTTGCAGCTTCTGCAGTCAAGGAGAACTGAACAGATTCAGGAACAAACAATGAAATGATAATTTCTCCTTGCTGGTATCCATTAAAAGTGAAAGATCTGTTCAGAACTCATCTACAAATCGACAACTGCCCTAATTATCAAATATCAAAATATAAATCATGAGCCAAAATCTAAATTGATTTGTGAATAAAAAGACCTTAAAAGATATCAAAGTATTTTTGATCTATTTGTGCATAATGATCTCACAAATAGTTTACTTGAAAACCTTATAGAAGTTCAGGGATGATGAGAAAATTCAGAATGTAAGGAGGCCATGTCTATAAGCTCAACCCTGTTTTGTCCAAATTTTTAGATTGAAATGAAGGCAAAAAGTGCTTAAAATACATCCTTTGAATAAATGCCTTTTTGTATTTAACAAACCTTTAGAAAAATACTATTAGAACAAAAGTGTAAAGTCCATGCTCTCATTTGGCAAATTGATGGGAATACATTAAAAAGCAAACAAATAAACAAACAGAAAACAAAGAGCAACAGCAACAAAGAAAGAAAAGCCCGAGTCCCACCTGGGAGAAAAATAGTTTTGGTATTCAAACACTGCTCAGAGGATCTGCCCCTGTTTTTTAAAGCTATGTTCATTTTCCATCTCTGTCCATTACATTTAGAGAAGGACAGGTTGACAGTGTTCTTTCCTGCGTGTGCTGATGTGGCTGAAAATCCCAGTGGCCAATCAGCAATGTTTGCACACTCCAGATTCCAGTCCACTCTGTCCTTTGAGCAAGGATTCTAAGTGCAGCTTGCCAAGAGCGCTCTGTTGGTGGTCTTGGCCTCAAAGTCAGAGTGATGTCAAACTGAATTGTTTCACCTCTGATCAAGGAACTTTCACTTGTCCTGCAGGCTGTTGTGTCTTCTCTGTGCCCTACAAGGTTATAGTCTTTTAAATTGGGTCATTGGAAACATTTTTCTTGCCTGCTGCACACCAGCGAAAACTCCTTCAGATTCCTCTAGTTATTCTTCTGATCCCTTGGAGTATTCCATCCTTTTCCTGGGAGAGGAAGTTCAACTTTAAAAGAATGAGTCAGGATGGAACTCCGCCATTTGGAGACAAGGCTTTTGCAAAGGGAGCCAGAATGTCAGAGCGCTTTCCTTCATTGCCCTCACACTATCTGGAGAGTGTAAGTCACCGCAAGCCTATGGCTTGATGGATTTGGAACAGGGGTTAATTTTTCCCATGTACTTTCCAAGGACAGTCTATGCCTTCTGCCTGTGGAGTTGGTGCATACATTATGTTATACAAAAGTATATAAAAGCATTCTTCAATGGCAATGTTGAATTTTACTCTGATCTGGAGCTTTCACCAGATCTTAACCCCTTAGAGAAAGCATCTGCTTCAACTGGAACTCTTTTGCCTTTGTTATGTAAACAAGTGTAATATGTAAATGTAAAATGCCTAGCAAACTGCCTGACACATAATAGATGCTGATTAAATGGTAACGTTATTTCATTTCTTCCAGTTTGCTCATCTTTTAAAATAACTAAAATAATTACTTTTCTCTTTTTCTCTGAAGGATTTCCATAATACATCCTTTACCTTTCAAATTGTTTTAAATTAATGGAAATAAAATAGCATGCTTAATAGGGAAAGATGTACAGTTCATCAGAGAAAAGATTTAGGACTGGATTTCCTTGTTTACAGTGTTTACAGAAATAGAGAAACCAACATATTTAAAGAATTTCTCTTTTTTGTTGTTAATCATATTTGTTTGCAATTTCAAGGGAGAAGTTTTTTAATTCATAAATGGATCTTCATACATTTTAAAATCTTCTTCAAGTGAGAGCTCATGTAAAGCAAATGCCATCTAATGATTGGAGACTTTATAAGGGCTTTATCTGAAGAAACTGCTGTTAACAATAGTTTGTAACTCCTCTATCTGAAAAATACATCCATCCTTCTGATTCCATTGTTTCAGGATGGACTCTTTCCTTCCAAAGGAAAACTTTTTTTTTACCATCCAGAACAGCCAAAGTAACTGTGTGTGTGTGTTTTTTAAAGTTTTTAATGTTTATTTATTTTTGAGAGAGAGACAGAGACAGAGTGCGAGTGGGAGAAGGGGAGACAGCGGGAGACACAGAATCTGAAGTAGGCTCCAGGATCTGAGCTGTCAGCGCAGAGCCCGACTCAGGGCTCAAACCGATAAACTGAGATCATGACCTGAGCTAAAGTCAGGCGCTTAACCGACTGAGTCTTGCTTGCATCAGAAGCTTTTATTCAGGGGTAAGAAGAGCATAAAAATAAATATTTTAGAGCCTTAAACATCATAGATTATTGAAATTCAATAAACCCATAGAAAATGTGTATATATAAAGCAGATTTATTTTCATTATATGAGAACGAAGACTAAAAAAAAAAACAGTTTCTATAACCTTAAGAGCTGAAATAATTTTCTCTACAAAAATTGTGTTCTCAAGTTTCATTGCCTTGTGCTAGTTTTCAGCCTAGAGTGAATTTTTACAGCTGAGTCATAAACCCCTGAAAATAATACCACTGGTTTATAGTGGAAGGCTGACACCACTTTAATTACAACGTGGCAAGGGCCAGGGCGAGAAGTCTGGCATTAATGCCACTCACACTCGCCTTCAGATGTACGTGGGCTACGTGATTCAATCGTGAAAACGTGTCTTTCGAAGTCATTGAGTTTGTACATTGAGTTTGTTCTGTTTTATTTCAGTTTCTTTGCCTCTACCAAGAAATACTATCTTTAGAGTTATAATGAATAGTTTTATTCCTCAGATTTGGATCAAAGAAATCTGCCATCTCTGAGTTAACCAACCTTCCTAGGCTGTGGTAGCAAATATCAGACTTGGATTTATGAGCTGCTTTTGGACTCTTATCACTGGGATCTTTCTTTGGCTAACAAATGAGGAATAAGGAGTTCGGTCTTCTAATCTGCAACTGAGAAATGACTTCAAAAACTCATGCCCTACACAAGGGAAATCCAAAGCTTTTGACCACAATTGTTTCTTTGGTGACGTCTATATTTTGATGAAGAAGGAAATGACCAAGCAACTGTTTAAGAGGATCAATGGACCATAAGTGGCCTGAAATAACTGACTCATGAAAGCAGTAAAGCTTTTTGCAGGCATCTTACAGATCTCGAATATGGAGGCTGGGTGTTTGTTTGTTTGTTTGTTTGTTTTCTGTTTGTTTGTTTGGTTGTTTTTAATTCACCAGGAAGGCACATTTAGAATATAAACTGCTAAGGGATTACAACCATGTATTACATCGCATTGAGTACATCGTGAGCCATTAAAAAACATGAATCAATTGTAATGACATGTTGAAAAAATGGAGAAAAGGAAGACAGACATCTTCTTTGTAGTAAGATACGTAGGAAATTTCATCCTAAAATGGCTGAGGAAACAGCCCTAATGAAATAAGCTAAGCTGGGAGAGATCCATCAAGTCAATAACTACATTAGCAATTACATCCTTTTAGTGAAAAAGCAATCCTGGGCCATGTCTCCATAGCTATTGAGGGGATGTCTCCTCAGCCGTGCTGGGAGAGTCCAATACCTTTGGCTGCCTCAGCTCTCCAGGGCTTCCAGTTAAAGCAGTTGATGGATTAAGTTGGCAGCTAACAAGGGCTAGCCACCAGAGTGTATTGGGACTGTGTCTGTAAGCTCATGGAAAATTCTGAGAGTTTATATCCAAACAAAGTATAGAAATGGATTTGATGGCCCCTCGGAAGTTTTTCTTTCTTTCTTTCTTTCTTTCTTTCTTTCTTTCTTTCTTTCTCTCTTTTCTTTCTTTCTTTCTTTCTTTCTTTCTTTCTTTTCTTCCTTCCTCCTTTCCTTTCTTCCTCCCTCCCTCATATCTTTTCTTTTCTTTTCTTTTCTTTTCTTTTCTTTTCTTTTCTCTTCTTTTCTTTTCTTTTCTTTCTTTCACTGGTCATTCTATTTTCTGTTAATAATTGACAAAGTAAACACTACATGCTACTCTAGATGGTGATAAACATGCCGATAAACCATGTTTTCAAGGTGTTCTTTACTGAATCATAATCTATTAATGCTGCAAGGGATCTTAGAGAAAAACCTCGTCCAATGACTTAAGCTATTTCTTTTCTAAATCATACACTTGCAATTCTTAAAAAAATGAACCTAATATAATAGGTGGTTTGCTCACTATCTATACTAATTTTATTTTCCACTTACTATTTTATGCTGTGTATGTAGCCTATTTTTTTGTGTGTGTGTTTTAAAATCCCCCACACCCAATGTGGTCCCAGATTGTCTATCTCCTGGGCTCATAACTTGCAAAATCTGGTAAGATACAGACAATGACTTTAAAGTCAATATAACCAGTTGGAGTTGAAAAACCTTTGTTTACTTGTTTGGCTGACTGCTGTTGTGAAAACTGAATCAATCAATCTTGGCTAAAAGTGGTTCCAGCTGATTCCTGTACATTTACTCCTGCTTAGAATTGCTATTACATTACTTAAACTGTTGAATTCTCAGCCATTTAAATGGACAGCCTTTGTCTTCTGTTGATAACCTGCATGCTGCTTGATTAACACTGGTTTGATTCTCCTCTGGGCACTTTTCCTTTCATTAAACCTGATAGTTTTTTTTTGACTTGGAACTTCTAGAAGCACCCTAGGATCGCTTAATGTATGTCCTTTCCATTTATAAAAGTCAGCTCCTGGTTTCCACAGGATAATATAGGTAAAAGTGCTTTGAAAAAGTTAAAAGCATCATACAAATACAAAGTACTGATATTTTCTTATTTGGGAAAGTAACCTTGGTGAAGCAGGTTTGATACAGCACAGTAGTTCAACTTTTGTTCTAGATCTTTCTTTCTTTCCTCCCTTTCCTTTGAAGCACTTCAAGAGTTTTCCCTTTTGGATCCCTGAAGCCCTGAAGTTACTTTGCCACTAGCATAAGGAATAAGCAAAGCAAAGAATAAATATTTCAAAGCTAGCATTTTGGGAAAAACAACCCACTGATATCTTTCTGCTTTTGGAAATAGATAAATCAACTTTTGGGTATTGGGATGGTTGGGTTGGGGGTTATTGAAAATAAGGATATGGACAGAGGCAATACCATTGACAAGGATACTGTCAGGCAGCTGAAAGTCAGGGGAGTGGAGAAGTCAGGGGAGTGGAGTCCCATAATTTTGAAGACTCAGGTTGATTCCATAGTGTCAGCTGCTTAATGCTCTTCCTTAAGCCCATTCATAGGCTTACTTCTATTGAAATTCAGAGATCCACTCACAAATAAAGGCATTCTGTAGGGAAAAACAGTTATAACTTACACAAATTAATTTTAGATTTCTGGCTTCTATAGTTCTCTAGTGCTTCTTATCTGGAGCTTCTTCCACAATCAAACGGCAAGAGAGGTGAATAGCTATTATAAATAATACACCCCAAAGATTCAAAGATCACTCTAACAGGTTTTGGTAACTCTGGGTGAAATTGCTAACAGAAAAGAAAAGTGGGATGTTCTTTAATCTCCAAGAAGTCACGGTCTTCCCAAAGTTTTTCTTGGGTTGATTTCAAGTTTCACCGTTGTGGTCCGAAAATATGCATGATATGATCTCGATCCTTTTGTACTTGTGGAGGGATGATTTGTGGCCCAGTATGTGATCTGTTCTGGAGAATTTTCCATGTTTATTCTGTGGCTTTAGGATGTGAATGTTCTGAATATATATATTTTTTAATTTTTTTTTAACGTTTATTTATTTTTGAGACAGAGAGAGACAGAGCATGAACGGGGGAGGGTCAGAGAGAGGGAGACACAGAATCTGAAACAGGCCCCAGGCTCTGAGCTGTCAGCACAGAGCCCGACGCGGGGCTTGAACTCACAGACCGCAAGATCATGACCTGAGCCGAAGTCGGACGCTTAACCGACTGAGCCACCCAGGCGCCCCTGAATATATATTTTAAAAACGATAGCAGAGAAAAGAGGAGGCAGCTCAAAAACCTCAGTTAACAATGTTAACACCATGTTGGCTAATGCACAGACAGCTTCAATTTCCTTAATTAGTTCAGTGTTAGGTGACAACATATTTAATCAGCGAGCTAACAAGTACAGCAGCTGATTGCTCTCACTGCCCTATGTGTATGTTTTGACTGAAAAAGTAAATAAAATTACTTTAACTGCAATAATAAAGTGACATCCTAATTTGATTACTGTAGCAACCTTTTAGAAGTACCATACAGCAGTGAAAATTGGTTATTTCCTAAGAACTTGTTTCCCCTTTAGCATGTCACTGTGGTTAACCCTTTGGGGATGTGATGGCTAAACTGGAGTCCATCAGTCAGAGACGGACCACATTGCCCCCATGTTCTGTGTCTCTTCTGCAAGACATTGATTGAACTTGAACTCACATTGCTTGAACTCACATTAGCAGCTGTATTCCTGGGTGGCAAAACGTGGCCTTTGGCAGACAGAGGGATCTGTTCAAAATTCAGTGTTTTCCAATTAGTTAAACACACCTATAAGCCAGCAGTGTGTCTGCTTGTTTTTTTTTTTTTTAAGGTGTTTTTGTCACTGAGATAGGGAATAGGTGTCATTTTTCTCATCTTCTTACTGACCTATATAGGGATTTTCACATACTTATATTAACTAGCTTGAATTTTGCTGTGATTTTCCTAGGTTAGCAAAGAAGAACTCTCAAAAGCAGGACTACTCACTCAGGAAATATTTCTTCTTATATCGTTGGTCCTTTGGGGGCTACAATATTTAGAGTACATTGTTCTTCAAACTGCTGTACAATTTAAACCAATAAATGTAATTAGAATAGCCAGTAGTAACCTCGGCCTTTGGCCGTCATTATTTACACATGGTGAGGGACTCAGTTTGTCTATATTAGATCTTCTTGCCTTTAGTCTTCACCAAAAATACTGAGATTAAGGTCTTACTGGAAAGACTTTTGTTACCCCCTTATAAAAACTCCTGATCCAACACATCAGGAGGAATTTTAATTAAAGAAAAATCCAAACACAAAGATCCAGGATACTTTTTTTTTATGTCAGATGGAGTAGTGATGTTGTATATTATAGTCTTCATCACTAGCTTTATTTGGTGTGAACATGCCAACTAACCTAGCTGCTTTATCTCATTTAATCCACACAAGCCCTGTGGGATTTTCCTCATCATTTTTCAGATGAGGAAACAGGCAGAGAGAAGTATATATTGCAGTGACTTCTGAACCCAGACTTTCACTGTGTGCCTCAAGGTGATCTTAACCACATTGCTAACTTCCTTCTCATCCTGAATTCTTAGGGTTAGCCCAACTAGTTTTGGGTATCCTATATATTATAGGAAAGACTCAGAGTTCTCTTTCTTTGAGCCCAGGGAGACTCATAGTTTTCTCCATAAGACAGGTCTTACAAAGGCCTCTCACCGACCAACTTCTTCTCAGCCTTAGAGATTGATTCCGGTGGAGGGTGGGGGAGACTTCATTGTTTTTCTTTCTAAAATGACATACTTCCTCTCTTTTGAGCTAATTAAAAAACAAAAAACAAAAACAGGATACTCATAGGCCTTGCAGTCAGGTAAGCATGAATTCAATCCCTGACTCTGTCTCTTATTATCTATGTGACTCTTGAACAAGTTACTTAACTTTTGAACCTAAATTTTCTCATTGGTAATGTGGAGATACAGATACCTACTATATACACTTCTTGTGAGCATTAAATTAAATCATAGTGCTATTTTTATGCAATTCAAGATATATTTGAAACCCACCAAATAAAAGAACTGTGAACAACCACTAAAACCCTCACAATTAGATAGAGTCAACAAAATGTTGCATAGTATAGGCTTATTTCTCATGCTTATTGTTTATATACTACTTGTGTTATCAATATCTGGTCTCTTGGCTTTCTTTAGTCTCTTGGCTTTGGGTTTCTGCTACCATTGGATTCATTTAGTTGTGGATTACCTCATCACAGCAAATATGTTGCAACTGTTTTCCATTGGCTCCCCACAACTGGGTAACAGTTTGATCCTTCTTGTGCCAGGTATCAGTGACCCAAGACTATGTGATTAGCCATCATTTCCTGAGGTCTGTGGGCCGTGGATTACATTGCAACCCATATACAAACAATTTAAAATTGAGATTTTACCATATTCTCAAAAGTCCTTGAACTCTTCTTAATGGCTATTCCATAGAGAGCTTGGTTTTCATTCTGAGAAGTTTAGCTTCTCAGTTCCTTTCTGCAAACTTCTTGCTTCCTCTCTCCACTTTCCCAATCCTCCTGGAAACACCCAAACTTGTACCTAATTATGCAGAGAAAAATAATTTAGTTCTTCTCATTTCTCCCCTCTATCTTCTGAGCTTCTTTTTTCTCCCACAACCAAATGGCTCATCAATGTGTTTTGCTATGTTCCAGAGAGAATTTATGCTGCTCTCTTGGGAGGCAGAAGTTTCTGTAGGGTAGTAAGTTTCAAATCACATTCTCCCTCCCTTCACCCATTATATATTCATTCATAAAGTTTTTATTAAAATACTTATTGTATGCCTAGTAATGGTAAGCAAAAATGGTAAAGAATGCCTGCCTCTGAAGTGCTTGCTTAGGTCACCTTTACTATTCTTGTCTATTAATAACTGTTGTGACTTGGGGAAATAGCAATAGAAATGAAAATTGAGTTAAAACATACTCTCTCTTCATCATATGGGATTACCAAGATGCTGCTTCTAACTCATTATCTTCACAATTAGAGAGTCAAAGTACTATATTAGCATTGATATTCTGGGTAGTAATAAGGTAGAAAGAAAAATAGTATGGACATCATGGCATAATCTGAGAAAAGCCAACATGAGAACTAAAAGTAAAATAGATAAAGAAACAAGAAACAGAATTTGGGTTAGAATTTAGATTCTTCTCTTTTTCACTTCTGGATTCACAATTCTACTTCCCTTGCCACTCATGGGGCAATGCCTCCATATTTCCTTGTCCCCCTGGAATATTCATTTAGAAGACGTTAAAAGAAGGTTGGCAGGTGATTACTTATTGCAGAGTTTTAAAAGGAACTGGAAGAGTCAACAATGTTGGAACGCAATAGGATGGGAGTATTAAAATCTCTATCAAGGGGGTGCCTGGGTGGCTCAGTTGGTTAAGCATTCGACTCTTGATTTTGGTCCAGGTCATGATCTCACAGTTTGTGGGTACGAGCCCTGAGTCGGGCTCTGCGCTGACAGTGCAGAGCCTGCTTGGGATTCTCTCTCTCTCCCTTTCTCTCCTTCTCTCTCAATCTGTCTCTCTGCCCCTCCATCACTGGTGTGTTCTCTGTCTCCGTCTCTCAAAAATAAACTTTAAACAATTAAAGAAAAAAAACAACTTTTATCAGGTAGCCAATAGATATATTCATTTGTGACTTTAAGATTATCCATTTTGTAATAGTCAGAATTTAGCATTTTAATATGTCACCCATGAACTCTCAAAATCCTGTTTTTAATGGCACCAATGATTGAAGTGAAGTTATATAAAGGCATCTAAAACAGGCTGTGAAAATAAAACTTCAACTGCGATCTGAAAGAATTAATTTAGAAAGCTAACATATGTACCAGGTGCGTTCCTACCTAAAACACTCTAAAAATAATACAGGATTCTCAGAACAAGGGCCAAAATGGACATTTAGCACTAGGATATTTTGTTTGCCTCCTAATATTTTCTGTAAAAAAAAAAAAAAAACATTAAGCAGTCTTAGATGGACATCAATTTTGCTTTCCCGCCCCTGTGGACTAGGCTATTTTATCATCTGCAGGAAATCAGATAAAAATAATTGTATTGTAAAAATGATTTTGGCTAGCTTCAAAGTTTTTAATTGCTTTATTTTTCCCCTTGAAACACACCTGATATTTAATAGGCAGGAAAAAAAAGTACATGGAGAATAAACATTTTTATAAATAAACAATAAGCACCAAAGAGTATTATTGACTGCAGTTGAAGCCTCCCACAAAAATAGATTAATAGAAAAAAAATAAGGCTCTCTTCCATAAATTGGCTTAACAGGATGTGCTGTCTTGAGGATCTCTCCAGGATTGTGAAATACTGTCACTTCAGTGATGAGAGGAAGCTAAGTAAATTGTACTCAGAGTGACATTTCTGTGTAATGCAGACATTTCACTCCTCCTTGCTCAGAGTCCAGATGCTGGGCAGAACTAGCCACAATGGACAAGAGCGTGGAAATGTTTCTCCAAAGCAACTCTACTGGCATTTTCCTGAAGTTTTAGTATAGAATGGGCTTTTCCTTGCTAACAGGAAAGTTCCATTTTTCCTTCTCCAGAGAGCCATGATTACATCCTGTTTTTAATGCCTCAGAAGGAGCTGGAGCCTTTCTTCAGATTAAAGTCATCGTCTCAGTGACATCAGGAAGGAATCCATCAGTTATCATCCAGAGAACAGACTTGTCACCAAGGGAACTGTCTTGGAGGGCCAAAGGCAGAAGGGGTATTTATAAGATGGAGGAATTGGCTCTTTCCAGGATTAAAAAAATTTTTTTTAATGCTTATTTATTATTTTGAGAAAGAGAGAGACAGAGAGAGACAGAGTGCAAATGGGAGAGGGGCAGACAGCAAGCGAGACACAGAATCCGAAGCAGGCTCCAGGCTCTGGACTGTCAGCACAGAGCCTGACGCAGGGCTTGAACCCACGAAGAGTGAGATCATGACCTGAGCCGAAGTTGGATGCTTAATGGACTGAGCCACCCAGGCGCCTCATCTTTCCAGGATTTTTAATGGATAAGGTCACAGGCTGGGATAATTCTAGGGTGGGGGAGTTGGTCACCCTTTAAAAAAGTAATTAAACCACATCATTCACCATTTGGACTAAAGCCAACCTAGGATATATTAAATTTTCCTTGTAAATACTCCTCTATTTCTTTTATCCTGGTGTGAATCCTGCAACACACACACACACACACACACACACACACACACACACACTGCTGTTTCTGTCATCCACAATCTTGGACCAGCAAGAATGCCAAGCAGGGAAGCCAGTGTAGAGGGCAGCAAAGGAGAAATCTTACATGTTCATATTTAAAACAAACAAAACAAGCTGAAGCAGCTGGAAGAGATGGAAGAGGCATGCTGCAATTTATTCCTGTCTGTGGCTTAATGTCCCGCAGAAACTGAAAACACATTTTGCCCTTTCAGCATGGCATGGCAGGGGCAACTGTCAATGGAAATTACAAATGCAGAGGAAAACTATATACTTGGGTCAGCGTGAAACAATAACAATGGATAGACCCACTTCTAACAAAACACATGCTTCCTGATGCCTCTCCCCACCCCACAAAGTGTAACTGACCTCCTCTGGTGAGGGAACAGAATAGAGGATTGTTTAAGAATATGGGCCAGGGGAACCTGAAACGCTTTGCTTTGAATCTCAGTTTTATGAATCTGTGACCTTGAGTGATTCAGGTTCCTATTTATAAAATGGGGATGATAACTGCATTGCATTACATAGTTGCCATAAAGATAAGGTGTGTGTGGTGAGCATAGCATAATGTATGGAATGTTGTATACCTGAAATCACTATGTTGTATACCTGAAACTAGAGTAACACCATGTGTCAACTATAATAATAATAATAATAATAATAATAAATAATAAGGTATGTGACATGCTTAGCACAGTGCCTGGCACATAATAAGTGGCTAAAATATGACAGCCATTGATTAGCACAGAAATGTGGAAATGCAGCTGCTTGAGTATGGAGAAGTAAATGGAATTTACTAATGGATTAATTCCACAAAGCACAGCTACTATATATAGATGCCGTTGAGGCTTGGAGATGCAAAATGGCAAACAAAAGAGCCAGTGTCCACTATCATGGTGCTTAGGGTACAGTGGTGGAGACAGGCATTATATCAATAATCACACAAATAGCTCTATACAATTATACTAAGTGACTCAAAGAAAATATAACTAATTCCATGAGAAAATATAATAGGGACCCTAAACTAGGCTCCAGTGTCAGGAAAGATCTCCCTGAAAAGGTAACATTCAAAGAAAAACTTGAAGGATCAGTAGGAGTTAGCCAGATAAAAGAGGTTGGAACTGGTGGCGTGTGCTTCAAATAGAGAGAACAGTGCGTACCAAAGGGCTGATGCAGTAATGAATTTGGCCTATTTGAGGGACACAGAGTAGATCAGTGAGAAGAAGTCCAGTAAGAGAGGGGGAGGAGGAGAGAAGATAGGAAGTTGCAGAGGCAAGTAATGGCCAGGTCATGCAGACACTTCTAGGCTTTTATTGACATTTTGACATTTTTTATAAAAAATATCATGAAGCAGTTAAAGGGATTTAAGCCTAGCAAGCGACAAAATTAGACTTGCATTTTAAAGAGATCATTCTGGCTACTGTTTGAGAATGGATAGGGCAAGGAAAGAATGGATGTACAGAGAGAAGGTAGACCTTCACTGTAGATGGTAAAAAGCAACAGAGAGGGTGGTGAGAGTGTAGACACAGGGACATGGATTGGATTAGAGATGTGTTTGCAAAGTTGGAGAAAGAGGAGTTGGTGGTGCATTGGGGTGATGGGGGTGAAAGAGAGGCAGGCCTATTGATGTCTTGTCTTAAGCAAGTGGATAGATGTACGTGTCAATTCCTGATGAGCTAGTGTATTCACTTAATAATATCGCTGTTGATGAGGTTTGTTGATGGCCAGTAAGGATTTGCTGTTTTATTATATAAGTAGATTAATGTCATTTGATACAAGCATTGCCAATTTAAATTTGGGAAAGCATAAGCAAGTATCTCCTAATAACATTTTGTAATAAGCTGCCAAATATATAGATTTCCAGTGCGAAAGCTCTTTCCTTTCGTGTACACCCTACTGCACTTCTGGTGTTTTTGCTGGGTTTTATACATACAGATATTTTTTGGTATTTAGAGATGTCTCTGTCTTCCTCCTTCTTATCCTCTTTCTCTGCCCCCTTTCTCTCTCACAGCATATAGGTCTTCATCATGGGCATTTACCTCCATGATAGCTCTCATAAGTGAGACAATAAAAGATGGATAATAAAACTAGACCATGAAATAGATGCTAGCCAGGGGTGCCTAGGTGGCTCAGTCAGTTAAGCATCTGACTTCAGCTCAGGTCATGATCTCATGGTCCATGGGTTTGAGCCCCATGTTGGGCTCTGTGCTGACATCTCGGAGCCCGGAGCCTGCTTCGGATTCTGTGTCTCTCTCTCTCTGTCCCTCCCCCATTCATGCTCTGTCTCTCTTCATCTCTCAAAAATGAATAAATGTTAAAAAAAATTAAAAAGAAAAAAAGAGACACCAGACACTGAAATGTGGTTAAGGGAAGAGGAGTCTTTCTCAGTGGCTTGCTGGGTTAGTGGAATGGGAACAGTAAAAGAGATTTCTCAATTCCAGAAGATGGAGAACACTGGGATTTTCAAGATTGCTGTAACCTCCTACCCAAGGGTAAATAAATATGGAGCAAAATACTATTTTTCTGCTGCTTCATTCCAGCTGTCCTAATGGTGACTGTAGCATTTTGAGGTATTTTGACATCATTACCCAAGGTAATGGAGAAATATGGAGCTGCATTATCTCTTTCAATCTGTTTTTGTTCTATTCGTCTATTGTGCCTCTATCATTTTTGAAATACAAATTCAGTTAAAAACTAAATCAGAGCAGCCTCTTAATTTGTTTGACTTTACAAAGAAAACTCTCTGTGTTAATTTATAAATTAAGGGTTGGGGAAATAATTTCTGTTTTAAATTATCAATGATAAAATATTCATAATGTTCATAAATAATAAGCCAATAAAATGATGGCTTACTGGTAAAAATAAGTATATAACACTTTCAGGGTCATGAAACATGATGGCATGGCTATATTTTATGGTCTTATGAGAAATACTTATATGGCATTTGCTGTGGATTGAATGTGTCCCCCCAAATCCATATGTTGAAGAACTAATCCCTAATATGATGGTATTTGGAGGTGAGTCCTTTGGGAGGGAATTGGGGTTAGATTAGGTCATGTGAGTGGGGCCCTCATGATGAGCTTAATGTCTTTATAAAAAGGGGAGGGGACACAAATCTCTCTCTTGGCCATGTGAGGATCCTGCAAGAAGGTAGCTGTCTATAAGCCAGGGAGGGGGCTCTCAGCAGAACCCAATATGCTGGCACTCTGATCTTGAACTTCCAGCCTCCAGAACTGGGAGAAAAAATGTTTGTTGTTCAAATCACTCAGCCTATGGTGTTTTGTTACAGTAGCCCGAACAGACTAAGACAGCATGGCTCTAAGACTTTTGTGTATTTGTGTAACTTTTACCCTGAGAAGATTAAGATGATATTAAAACAAGATATTTTATTAGGTCAGGTGTATACTCTGTACATTGTTGTTGGTTTCAATGCTGATGTTTCTTTTTCCTGCGCATACTTTTTACACAGGTATCAACTTCTGGGCATTATGTTTGTGTGAGGCTGAGAGTGTGTATGTGTGCATGTGAAATGTGTATGTGCATATCAATTAGAGACAGATGGAGAGAGATTGAGATTCTAGATTCTGGTCTTTTCACTGGATCATTCAAAAGGGAAGTGGGGGGCGCCTGGGTGGCTCAGTCGGTTAACCATCCGACTTCAGCTCAGGTCATGACCTCACAGTTCGTGAGTTTGAGCCCTTTGTCGGACTCTGACAGCTCAGAGCCTGGAGCCTGTTTCAGATTCTGTATCTCCCTCCCTCTGACCCTCCCCCGTTCATGCTCTGTCATTCTCTGTCTCAAAAATAAATAAACGTTAAAAAAAAAAAAAAGGAAGTGGGAACAGACTTTTATTGAGTCTTTGCTCTGTGCCAGGCTTCTCACGTACATTATTTTTCTTGGTCCTTGCAAGAATTTCCTTTCATACACAAAGAACCCGGGGCTCAAAGAGGTTAAATAATTTGCCCACAGTTATGCAACTGGTAGACGTGTGAGTAGTAAGTTCAAAGTTGGCTCTGGACTTCCGATTCCAAGTCCTTTTCTGTATTTCTTGTGGCCTCTGTGAGGATTTTTTCCATCTTCACCCAGTTCATCAACTATGGAATTTATGAGACAGCCTTCACTCAGGCCTTGCCTGATTCAGCTGGGGAGGTGGGCCATGAAACAACCAGATGACACTGCATGTAACACAATGGTGTGGAGTGTAGAAGGTACATACATTCATATTTGGAGAAGAGAAGTGCACTGTGGTTAGTGTTAGCTGTGAGGGAACACACACACGCTCATGCATGCACGCGCGCACCTTGAGAGGAACACATTTAGGCTGCCAGAGAAGAGGGTGGGGGCCATGATGCAATGCAGGAGTGATCCTGAGCACTGAGTGGCAGAAGCTGGTGAGGGGTTTCTCTGCTGTGCAGGCAAGACCTGCAAGGCCTGAAGACCTCAGGCCACATTGAAGAATGTGGCATTGATCCCATTAACAGCTCATTTTAGCACAACACTCAGCTCAGCTCAACTCAACACTTGGAGTAGGGTCTGGGAGCTGCTCGTTCAAGTCCCCAGTGCCAATTTGATGGGATTTTCAAGAAGCAGAAACAGTTTGACCAAGCGATGCAAAACTTGTTTTGGGCTTATAGTGCAAATAAGACTGAATTCTAGTCCTTTTGTTTTTTGGTTTGGCTTGGATGAACAAAAGCTCTGTTTTCTTCAAAGCTGATGATAAATTAAGCATGTTTTCTGTCACAAAAATTGACAAGATTAAGTGTCCCGTGGTCATCGCATTTCTGATTATGGAACCATCGTTAACAAGCAAACATCTGGCCATTATTCCTGATGAATCTGTTCCTTGATATCTGTTGACAAGGAGAGTGGGAGGGGTCAGTGAATTCAAGCACAGATGAGCCACATTTCAATGACCCTGGCTATTGACTCTAGTAGTTATTGTTAATGAAGCATTCTGCATAATTGATTATTTGATACTGAACGATATATCCGTCATATTGTGCCATAGGGCACTTGCATTGGCGCAGAGGCAGAAAAATCCTTAGAACAATGTGTGTTTGGAGCTCTGGTTGGTGACTCGGCACAGTGAATACAGACGACCACGGGAGCTGGGTGTAAGCATTGATTAGTTACAGGGTTCTGACACCAAGCTATGGATAGCAGAATGAAAAGTAAAGGTCTTTCCCAATACTCAGAAAGCCTGATCTTCAAGGAGGCATGCTCACAGACACCCTTTTCCTGAGCTCGGAGGACAACTCCCTGATTGACTACTGCCATGGCAGGTGACACATCAGAGACTTGCTGAGCGAACTGTCAAGAAGGGCATGCGCCAGGTAGCCTCCTACATGGGATGTGCTATTTCTGGCCTTTGCTGCATACAGGCAAGCTGCTAAGTTACATCTTTCTGGAGCTTCTTCTGCTACCTCATCAGGCCATGTGTTTACCTTCAGTGTTCAGGGAGGATGATGAACAACCAAGCAGGATTCTCCTTGAGCTCAGACAGAAGAGCAACTTCTTCTTCCAGCCTGTGCCCCTCCAGCTCCAAAGATGTGTGCGCTCATTTTCTTCCAAGCAGACGTACACAACATGCTTCCAAGTTTCATGGCTACCTGGCAGGCCTCGTCCTCTGGGTTTTTTCACACAGCTGAGAATGCATAGAGCCACTATCATGGGAGCTGGGAGGGGCATCGTCCAGCAATGCCTCCCATTATAGGATGGGACAATGAGAGCACTGAGAAGTGACTGGCTAGAGGCTGTGCAGAGTCGGCAGCAGGTCTGGGATGGAGCCCAGAGTTCTCTCTACTCTACTCTGTCTCCTCTATTTACAATAGGGTAATGTATTAGGTCTGCCGCGATAAGATAATGCAGAGAAGAAGGGCAGAAGCAATTGCTCTTTCTTACTTCACACACAGGAGGCACTGAGAGGTCACCCAATTTGTCCACAGGGACACAGCCGGTGTGACGTTTTCTCCTTTCCCATTTCCCTGTTCTGCTTTTCCTTCTTCTGGTTGTTTTGGCTTTCCTCCAATGGTGACTCTGCTGTCTGGCCCATCCAAGGCTTTCCCAGGACCACTACCCTGGTTCAGGCCCCCAGCAAGCCCAGCAATGTTTGGCCTTTCTCCCTGCCCCCAGCCTCTTTCTTCTTCTGGTTCCTTTTAGCGGGGCTGCTTAAATCAGAGGTTTACATCCCTGACCATGGCACCCTGCTGCTCAGAGATTTCCAGTGTCAAATCACTTCTAACAGAGGAAATCCAAGAAGCTGAGTGTGGTATTCAATTTCATCCATTATCTGTCCCCAACTATTAGGTCATGAAAAGTGAACCGGCCTGGAAAGCTGGGTGGCTGAGGGACCTCTCGGCTCAGCCATTAGCGGCGCAACATGGGAAATGCGCTTAATCTCTCTGCGATTCAGTTTCATCGTGTGCAGGGTGAGAATTTAGGACTGAAAGAACACGCACGTACTTTCAGGTTGCTCCAGTTCCAGCCTCAGCACTTAACTACTCTCCATCCTGATCCCTGGGCTTCGGTCAACTGTACTTCTTGCTGTTATGTAGCTCAATCCATTCTTATGATTTGATTTCATCCTGTTAAAATCCTATCCATCTTTTAAGATACAGCCAAAAAATCTTCTTAGAACCACTTGTCTCAGAGAACCTCATTGCTCAGAGTAGCTTTGCAAACTCCTGACTGTGTGCTCCTACACCTCATTTTTTTTTCTACAACACCTTTATCACGACTGGGGACCCACCTTCTTTTTTCTTCCTCCCTTACAGGTAGAGCTGTGTCTTGTTCCTCTCTGTTTTCTCTGTAAAGCCTGGATCAATGCTTTTCACAAAATAGATGTCCAATAAATATTCATTGAATTGAAAAACTGCAGTTTGTGCCAAGAGAAAAATGTGCCTTTTTATCACTGGAAACTGATTGGGGTAGTACCTAAATTCAGCAAGAAATTACGTAATGAGATTTAGCTATAACTCACCTTGATTTTTATGCTAATTGGTTCATTCAGGTGTCATTGGGGCATTCAGAACTCAACCAGCCTGTTCATTATTGGATAATTTGCCACACACGTATTAATTGGTGATATCCATCTTATCTATTTCTATCTACTTTAATTCTTGTAGGAGGAGTCTTAGCCTAGGTCTAAGCACATTCCGTAGTGGAAGTAAACACATCTGGACATATCTGGCAGATGGATGGGAAGGTCCATAAAGATTCGATTTGCATAAGGGAACAAGGAAAGTCCTGGAAGAGAATTTATCCTAAAGGCATATGAAGTCAGTCAGAGTTGGTCTGTAATAAAGACCCAGCAGTCAGGGAGATGTCCCTCTGACAAGTCATAATATCGATAGATAACATTTATTGAGTACTTACCAAATGTCAGACATGGTACTAAGAACTTCTTTGTAAGCATTATCTTGCTTAATCTCCATTTTGCCCTATTAAGGTAGTAACTAATATCCATCTTTCAGAAATGGGGAAATTTAGGGAGATCAAACCTGTCTGTTCTATATTTAGTGGGTGGCGGAGACAGAACCAAACCCAGGTTGGTCTGACTCTAGAGCAGGGTTTAATAAACTACAGGCCAAATCTGGCTCATGGTCCGTTTTTATATGACCCTCAAACTAAGAATGTCTGTACATTTTTTGGTTTTGTAGGAAAAAAACAAAACAAAAGCAAAGAATATGTGACAGCAGCTATATGAAGTTTGCAAAGCCTGATGTAATTACTATCTGGCCCTTTATAGAAAGCCTTTGCTGAGCTCTGGGTCACAGCACCAAACCCATTGCCACTCAGTAAGCCCAGGCCTCAAGAATCATTGACGGGCCAGCTTTCCCATGGAACCTACCTTTCAGGAGTAAGGAGAGAAACTGTGCGGAGTAACACTTGCAAAAGTGATTTTCCTGAAGATTCATTAAGACCTTGGGGGATAAGACAACCACTTTTGTCCACATGTGACCAAATACAGCACAAGAAAAGGACAGAGGCAGGAAATTCGGTGACTTTTCTTTCCTAAAGATTAGGGAGACTTTGCTGAGCTCCGTGGGCAGCGGTCTGTAGTTCGGTTCTGCAGGGCTATGCCACGTGTTGGCACTAGATCTTTGTGAAGTGAGGCAGCTTGTGACCACAGACCTGCCTGAGAGAAGATGAAACAGGAGAATAAAAAAAAAGCCACCAATGGCAGCTGACAATAGATGTTTATGAACAAGTATTACTTAAAACCTAATTGTATCTAAGAGGAAGGGATGAATAAGTGGAACCCAGGGAATTTTTAGGGCAGTGACACTATTCCATATGATACTGTAATAGTGGACATATGATATGCAGTTTTCTGAAAGCCACAGAACAATACAGCACAGAGAGTGCACCTTAGTGTAAACTATGGGCTTTGGTTAATAACAGCTGTATCAACATTGGCTCATCGATTGTCACAAACGCCACACACCAGTGTGAGGTTAGTAACAGGACAAACTGTACAGCAGGATGGGCTGGGAGATGTATGGAAACTCTGAACTCTCTGCCCAATTTTTCTATAAATCTAAAACTGCTCTAAAAATAAACGTTATTAATTAAAAAAAACTCACCTAGATTCTATCATTCTACAGTCAATTTTATTTGTTGGAGGAGATATTTCATAGGGCTATGATCTCATAATAACAGGTGAGGCTGAGTCATGAAATACTATTTATTCTCTGAAGAGAAGCTCATTAGTGTCCCTCTTCCCAGAAGACTTGTGTGGCCTGGTGAAAACCATTTATTACCAGTAATTTATTATTTAACTGCACACTTGTCAGTTTGAGTGAAAATTATCAGA
Source organism: Panthera uncia (assembly GCF_023721935.1). Classification (NCBI taxonomy): domain Eukaryota; kingdom Metazoa; phylum Chordata; class Mammalia; order Carnivora; family Felidae; genus Panthera; species Panthera uncia. The sequence continues at coordinate 15,335,267 of NW_026057585.1, forward strand.
CATGTCTCTTATTGAGAAAAGTGGTTAGTAGTTAATGGAAAAAGACTATGTGCTCAAGAAAGAAGTTGCTAGAAAAACCTGAACAAATATATCAACAAGAGCAAATGTTTATTAACTTCTCATCAAGTGGCAAATTTTATGGGTACGTTAAAAGAAGTATAAGATGTGACTCTTACCCATAAAATGACAACCTCAGTGATAAGCTCAGATGTATATACATATGAGTAAGACTGCATTTGTCATTTAAAAATGAATTACTGAATACTCATTAGGTGCCAGACACTGATTAAGTCCCTGAAGAAAAAACCTCTTACTCTTGTGGAGGTTATGTTTTAATGGTAAAAATCAGACAGTAGACTAGAGAAAAAATAAAATAATTTTATTAGTAATAAATGCTATGAAGGAAATAAGATGGGGCAGTGTGATAGCAATCTGGAGTGAGAACTGGCTTAGATTTTGTGCTCAGGAAAGGCCTCACAGAGCAGGTGACATCTGAATGAGATCTGCATGTAAAACAGATTATATATCAGTATTATAGGCTACATCGTGGGTGGGGTGGGAAGGGAGTTTCTCATTTTTTCCCCCTCATTGGTATACCCACAGGGAGAGAATTGAAGCCAGAACCCTGCGTCCTCTACTTTTTCCTCTCCACAGTGGAGAGGGGTGACTTATCTGATTCCTTATGATCTAAGAGTTAAGAACTTCCTTGACTAATATTTACTTGCGGGAGGAATCACTGTACCTAAAGGCAGGAAATGGATTCTACAAGACCTCTTTCACTATCTGAGCCTGAGAATGGCAGGCTTTTCCAGTTGGCTGGAAGGAACCACATGTCACCAGAATCTTCCGTCTAATTCTCTCTGCATGTCAGCCTCTCTGTTGGCGATGGCAGGTAAGTCAGGCTGGGTCTATCCTGTGAGTCTCGCTCTTTTTTTTCTTTTCTTTTCTTTTCTTTTCTTTTCTTTTCTTTTCTTTTCTTTTCCTTTCCTTTCCTTTCCTTTCCTTTCCTTTCTTTTCTTTTCTCTTTTTTTTAAGATTTATTTATTTTTTAGAGAGAAAGCACAAGTGGGGAAGGGGCAGAGAGATGGGAGGACAGAAGATCCGAAGTAGACTCTGTGCTGACAGCAGAGAGCCCCATGTGGGGCTCAAACTCACAAGCCATGGGATCATGACTTGAGCCGAAGTAGGGCTCAACTCACTGAGCCACCCAAGTGCCCCCCATTTCCCTTTGTTTTCAATTAAGGGGGAGGAACAGGAAATCCCAGTTCAGACTCAGGCCTAAATGCCTGCTTATACACCATAGCTTATCAATGCAGTTTATATAACACAGTTTGCTAAGTTGAACTTTGTTTCCTGTTTGGCTACTAAAACTTTGCATATATTTCTGGAAAGGAGGAGTAGTGAGTAATACCCTGAGTCCTGAGAAATAAAGGAAGCTTTTAAAGAAAGAAAGAACAAAAATTGCCAACAAGAAAAGAATGGTTTGAAGATACACTTACTTTCCAATTGTCAGCAAGTACTTTACTGACACTACATTAATCTTCATACATTATGTCTATAAATTATAAATTTGGGTAATACCAACAATACACTTTGAGAGAAAAAAAAAAGAGACTTTCTTTACAATGCCATCTTAAGACCACAAACTTTGAATTTAGACCACGGTTTGTTGTTTACTAGTTGTGTTGAGCAAGGTACACAATCCCTCTATGCCCATTTTCCATTAGGAAAAAAGGGCTAATACTCTTATTTTGAAAGATTTATGTGAGGATTAAAAATTGTGATGATTGTCCAGGGCACCTGGTTAGTTCAGTCTGTTGAACATTTGATTATTGATTTTGGCTCAGGTCACAATCCCAGTGATGTGGGATTGAGCCCTACATGGGGCTCAAGCATTGAGCCTGCTTGAGATTCTCTCTCTCTCCCTCTGCTCCTCCCTCAGGCACACACATATTCTCTCCTTCCCTCTCTCTCTCTCAAAAATTGTCATGATTATCTTAACATTGCCTGACACTATTACTCAGCAAATGGTAGCTAGTGATAAGTTATCAGGAATAGGCTCAAGAGTCCCCAGCTCCTGAATATGCTGGCTCCATGTATATTAGAAAGATGTGCATAAATTGACTGGAATAGAATTCTAGGGACTATCACTCTTCAGGAATGCACAGACCATCCATCTATCTATTCACTTATTCACTCATTCATTCAAGAAATGGTGAGTATCTACTAAGCATGGTGTAGACTCAAAACTGAAGAAGGCGTGATCACTTATCTTCAGGAATTTCGAAGCCAGTAGGGAAGTTATAGGCTCACAACCAATGACAGAATGCAGAATGCATTAAGAATTTTAATATTAAGAATGAAAATGCTATAAGATATCTGAAAACAGGAAAACAACTTCTTTGTGGCCAACATCTATAGCAGGAGTTAATGTTTGTGGTGAGCCACTGTATATCACTCAAGAGGATTAGGTATCCTCCCTTAAAAACTCCTGGTGCCAATCCTAGAGGTCAGAACAGTGGGTTTCAAGTAGCACACAGGTATTCACAACAAATAGAGGAGAGCCTGGGTGGCTCAGTCTGTTGGGCATCCGACTTTGGCTCAGGTCATGATCTTGCATCTCCTGGGTTTGAGTCCCGCATTGGGCTGTGTGCTGACAGCTCAGAGGCTGGAGCCTGCTTCTCTGCCCCTCTCTCTCTGCCCCTCCCCAACTCGCACTCTCTCTCTCTCTCTCTCTCAAAAATAAATAAACATTTTAAAAAATTAAAAAAAACAAACAAGTAGAACCATAACTTTTTTCCTCCACGTCACTATTGTACAATACTCCATTCCAGTTTTTCTCAGGACCAGCATTAAGTCAGGAGTCCTTTGGAGTCTTTGAGGTATTTTATTACCAATGAAATTCTAAATTTAAATACTTTGTCATGTTACATTTTCAAATTTTATTTCATGGGTAATTTGTTACAATGAGTGCTTTAGTTTGAGTTTCTTGGAGAAGTGAGCTATGTAAATATGAAAAGTTATTTTTGAGAAAGATTTACTTAGTAACAAAAAAAGAAGACACCTCCAATTCCTTATGTTTTAAAAAATGAAAATTTTAAGTGAAGGATTGGACTTTATCTTTCACTTCTTAGGAGTCACAAAGAAAGAATACATTGAAACTGAAACTGTACTTGGCAAAAAAAATTCTCTCATTCAAACTTTAGTCCTTGGGAGATTTTTTATTCATGTCATAAGCCATGATTGATTTGACTTGTTATCCTTATAATGTTAATATTTATATCATTTCCATTAAGTTATTTATATTTTAAATAAAGCAATCTTGGGGCACCTGGGTAGCTCCATCAATTGAGCATCTGACTCTTGATTTTGGCTCAGGTCATGATCCCAGAATCATGAGATCAAGCCCTGCATTGGGCTCCCTGCTGAGCATGGAACTTACTTGAGATTCTCTCTTTCTCTCTCTCTCTCTGTCTGCTCTTCTTCTGCATGTTCTTTCTCTCTTTCTAAAATAAAAATAAAAATTTTAAAAAGAGAGAAAGCTATCTTAAAATTACCTGTTGGATTCATACAGAATAATTTCTAGGAGAATAAACTGAGTCTGCAGGTAAACTTCTAGCTGTATGGATTTGTATCATCATCATTATTGGAGAATTCAAAGGATTTTGAACACGTAGATTTTCCACTGCTGATATTAACTCAGACAGGCAAGCAAAAGCACAGGTCTGGAGGCAGTAAGTTATAGATGTCACTTAGGTTCCCATTCTGTGACACAGAGTCATATTTTGCCTAACAGGGGTGTTTTAAGTGACCCTGAATCAGTTAGCTACAATTCTCAGTATATAGTGTATTGGTTGAAAGTGTTATTTCTGGAGTCAGACTGGCTTGACTCAGATTCTGGCCTTGTCCATAGTATGAGTAAGACCTTTGGAGAGTTACTTAAAATTTCTATGTGTCACTTTTCTTATCTATAAAACAGGAGACAGGGGGATAACTGATTTCACCTCATGCAGTTTAGGTATACAAGAACTAAATGAGAAAACCACTAGGAGCAGTAGCAGGCACATAACGAGTGTTAATTCTCAACGGTCGCCAAAAGCTCTACATGATGGTAGACCAAAATGTTCTGGTCACCAATTCCAATGTTTGGGAGGTGTTTTTTTGTTTTTTTGTTTTCCTACATATCAACTAGCAATTCTTGGACTCCAGCTTGGTGTTCTACAATTCACCTCGCTCCTGACACTATCTATGCAGAGATAGCATCAGATTAGGTTAAGGTTAAGGGTTAGGGGTTCAGTCCTACAAGACTTGTCCCCCACTCGACCCCACAGATTATCACCTGTGCTTCTGACTAAAGGCTATAGATCAAAACTTCCAAAGATTCTCTCCTTGGGCTTGATTAATTTATTAGAGCAAATCACAGAACTCAGAGAAATATTTTACTTAGTAGATCACTGGTTTATCATAAAAGAATATAACTTAGGAACAACAATATGGAAGAGATGCATAGGGCAAGTTATGGGGAAAGGATGTAGAGTTTCTGTGCACTCTCCAAGTACATCTCCCTGCATCTCCAAGTGTTCACCATCCTGGAAGTTCTCTGAACTCTGGGTTTTTAGGAGACTTCATTACCCAGGCATGACTGGTTAAATCATTGACCATTGGCAATTGATTCCATCTTCAGGCCCTCTACCCTCTCAGGAGTTCAGGAGGGTGACTGAAAGTTCCAGCCCTTTAATCACTTGGCTGGGTCCTCTGGCAACCAACACCCATCTTTAGATGCTTTCCAAAAGTCACTTAATTAACATACAAAAAGACACCCTAGAAGCTGTAGGCCCTTAGGAAATTCCAATGGTTTTATGAGCTCTGTGCCAGAAACTGAAACAAAGACCAAATATATATTTCTTATTATAAATCACAATATCACATTATCATTACCTCTGTTCTTTTTTATATTATTTATTTATATTGAGAGAGACAGAGAGAATGAGTGGGGTCAGGGCAGAGAGAGAGGGAGAGAGAGAATCTCAAATGGGCTCCCACTATCAGCACAGAGTCAGACAGGGACTCAGTCTCAGGAACCAATCTCATGAACCATGAGATCATGACCTGAACCAAAACCGAGTCGGATGCTCAACTGACTGAGCCATCCAGGCATTCCATTACCCCTGTTCTATAGATAAAAAGACCGAAGAGTGTAAAGGTAAAATGATTTGCCCCTACCTACACACAGTGTTTAGAAGGTAGCAATATATGGACCTGAAGAGTCTGACCCTAAAGCTCATTCAAGGCAGAAAGAGGAGAAATAACAAGTTTGAGTTTTTCAAGTTGCTTTTACTGCAGCACTGGTTCCCTTGTATGAAACAATCCCTGGATGTCTCATACTTGTTAATACACATTTCATGCTACAGTTGGAAGAGGAAAGTGCTGGAATGATACACATAGAGGATAAAAAGTGTCAGGATGTTATTTTAGAAATATAGCGATTTAAGTGAAGGAGAGAAGTGGCTGTATAGTATAGCTCAAGGAAATAAGCATGCCAGCATGGTATATTATTGCATGCCAGCCCATCTGAGCTAGAGATAAGTCCAAAAAGTAAGTAATGTATTCCTTTTCCTGCTAGCTTTAGGATAAATGTTGATTAGAAACTTAGAATTTTATGAATATAAAATTGTGGTATTTACTATGTTCTTGCCACTTGCCCTTTACTCACTGAAGAATTTTCAGTAGTGTATATTGTAGTGTTTCCAGTAGTAAGCACTGATGGTGATACCCTCTTAACTCGTGGCCCCAAACTCTAAAAAGTCTAACCAAAAGAAGAATAAGTATGGTTATCTTTGTAAGAGAGTATTACTGTAAATAGACCAAATGTTTTACAGTATAATTTTTTTGGAAGGAGAGCACTGGGGAAGAAGGACAGACTTGAGGTAAATGAGTACAATAAACATACACTTTTGACCAATCATTTTAATCATTTTAATCATTTAAAGTGCATTTAAATGTGTAAATGCACTTACACATTTTCTAAGTTCTGTTGAAGTCTAGGTCAGTCGTTAGGTCTCCCTGATCTCAAAGATGCCATTCACTACTAAGGAATTCCATGTATGCTGAGTTCCATGCTGAATCATCTGGAAAGCACATTGCATAGTACAATAAAAAGACAGAAAAATTAGTATTATTGAGAAAGTCCTTTCAGCAAAGACTGGCTAGCTGTGTCAAAATGCATTTCTCTTTCTTTCTGAGCACACAGATTAACTACATTTTCTAGTTTCCCTTTCAGCTAAGTATGTTCATGTGATTTCTGCCCCCTGGAAGATGGGCAAGAGTGATATATATTACTTCCAACCTTGGTTTATGGCAATCTCCTTTTTGATTCTCTACTCTTTCCTCACCCTCTGCTGGATGAATGGAAAGGTAGGAGAAGCCACAGACAGAATGACCCTAGGTTCAAGAATGATGGCATGGCCAGAGCAACCACTGAATCCCAATGCCAATTGGACTTCATGTGAAAAAGAAATTGATTCCTCTTGTGTTAAGTCTTTGAGATTTGGGGGTTAATCTGTTACCTGTGGTGGAAATGGTGATAAGCCTTTTTCGAGAAGATTCTTCTTTAGCAATGAAGGACTTATTTCCACAGAGTGCTACCAACAGACAGTCCCCAGTTGTCAGCCACCTTTGAGAATACCTGAACTGAAGAATTTTCTGTGTCCAAGGTCATACTCCTTCTAGGACTAGATCCCATCCAATGACTGGTGAACAAGTGGGTAAAAAGTCTCCTGGTCCCCTCAACTCAAGTTGCGATAACTCTAAAAGCCATCTTGGCAGCAAAGCACTCTAAGGCGTGAGCTGAGGACTTTGTTGAGACTTCATTATAGAAAAATTTCTTGTACCCAATCCTGCTTTTATCTTTTTCCTTCCATAGGTGTTGATGCCAAGAACACTCCCTATATAGGAATGTCCTGCACGGTAATCTGGATCAGAGTGTGCAAGGAGTTAACGGCAATAAAAGCATCCCAGATACACATTCTTTTATATGGGCTTGGTACCTTTTTCCAAATAGTATCTCTGCATAGCAAGGATTTTAATACTTATTTAGAACTCAAATCTTTCCTTTTTTGGGGCCTTAGCTATATAACACAAATGAAAAATGAAAATCTTAAATTAATTCAAGACTAATTTCAGGCAGTGTCTTATAGGTTTCATCTGAGACTAGTTTCTGAGTGACCTAACTGAAAACCCAAATCTCCTACTTGCTAGTGGGGGACATTAGAGATCTTCTTAACCTCTTTGACCTTCAGCATCTTCATCTACAAAAAAGGGATAATATTAGTACCTATTCACAGGGCTATTGTGAGAATTAAATACAAGAATATATTTAGAACAGTCAGCACAGTGCCTAGAGCATAATATATGCTTAATTATGACAAGCTATTCGTATCTAGTCTTAGTTTACCTTTTAGCCTGATTTATTCTTACTTCCCATATTGACAAACTTGGCTAACTTGCTGCCCAATTACACAATCCTGTGCTCTCACACTGGAAACATTTTTCCTTTACATACTTCGCTCATCCTTTAGGATCTACCTCAACTGCATTCTCCTTAGGAATTCTTGGTACCTCTATCTGGGTAAAAGATGTCCCTCTCCCGAGTCCCATAACAATTTACCTTCACTTGTTATATGACATCTTCATGTCATCTGTGCTACTAGATTGTAAGCAGCTCAAAGTCAAGTCCCATGTCTGGTTTATCTTTATATTCACTGAAGCACTTGCACAGTTCTCTGCATAAACTAAAAGCTCGATAAATATTCATTGCATAACTGCATGAATGAGTTAGGTCAACACAGTGGCCTCACCTGAAATTTGCATATATGCAAAATCAAATTCCAACCCATAATTATCAAGAGCATAGTCTTATATCAGAGTTGCATTGTTGGATAGGATATCATCGTTTCCAACAGAAAAAAATCCTCGTAGAGTGCCAACATACTGCTATTATTACTCTTTTAGAAGGAATCTAAATGCAGATAAAGTTAGAATCAAGCAAATATGAAATACCAGTAAAATCATTTATTTACCTATCACATACTTATATTGGCTTGTATTATGTAACAGACATTTTTCTGAGAACTTCATAAATATTAAATCATTTCATCTTTGTGACAACCCTGTTGTTAATCTCTTTACATAGATGAACAAACTGAGGTATAGAGAGGTTAAGTAATTTGCTTAAGAATACTCAGACAAAAAAATGGCAGAGCCAGGTACTAAAGCCTGTGTCTTTCACTGTAACAATGTGCAGCCTTTTACCTCTTTAGAGTCAATGTCATGGTACTACATTAAGATTTGCTGTTGCTTTCCCTGCTTTTGTCTCATGCTAAAATCATTTTCTATTGGGTATGAGAATTATATATCAGCCACCGTACACTGGATTACTGACAGGTAGAGTTCATCCTTTATGTGATTGGTTGGTAAAAGGTAAGTCAGGAAAATGACCAAACAAAAGGAGTACCTGAAATTATAATCAGTGCCAGGTGCACAGTAGGCAGGCTAAAAATATGCTTCTTGAAAGTACAAATTAGACAAGAAGAGATTGTGTTCTTGTTAGTGAGCCATAAAGTAATCCCAGATGTATTTGGGTAGTTAGCTACAGACTCATATGCTTAAAACTTTATGTCTTATTTAAAAAAATAAATCAATGAGCAATGTGCTTAGAGTTTAGATATAACCTTTAAGTCTCAATCTAAAAATATACTAATTTTATCACTGAATAAGTGTTTGGAAATCACATGTCTAAGAGGAGTCAGACTTCTCAGAAAGGAGACATTGCTCTCCTATAACTAATAATCTAATTATAATACAATGGATTTTAATCATTCCAGAAGAAAAAAATATAACTGTAGGAAAAACAGGAATGTAATGCTCAGGAAACAAAGAAATTCCCAAAAGAATATATACAGTATGACACACTTTTTATATAGTTCTAAAGCAAGTGTTCATCTATATGTGATAAAGGAGAAACAAAAAACAACAAAGCAAGGGAATGATAAAAACAAAATTCAGTATAGAGGTTACTGTGGCACAGTGAGGAAGGGGAGGTGTAGAATAAGAAGTAATGCAGAGATAGATATAAGCCACTGGCAATACTCTATCCTTAGCTGGTTTGATGGATTCATTGAAACCCATTCAGTAAATAAATGTACAAATAATCAGACAAATCAAATTCAAAAGGACATTAATAACTGATAATGATAATGTTCATGAACCAAGGATTATGATTAATCCATTTCTATGCCCCTAATATAATAACAATAAAAAGTAAACTTCCCCAAAATAAATTTATAAATATATTTTACATATTTACATACTACATAAATATAAATATATTCAACACATTTTTGAATGTGTCAGGGGTCCATAAAGCTGAGACAGGTCAGTGTCTTATCAATTTTAATGGTTAATAACAATTTCATATGGGAAGGGGAGTGGTTTGATAAAGCCTAGACAAAGAAAAATGTAATAAACACATTCATTTATCCCTCTGTTGATCTACTCAACAACTTTTTATTGAGCACTAACTCTTGCTCTGGAACAATTTTATGGGTAGTGGATAAAGTGGAAGACATGTAAAGATGAATACAACGAATTCATTCATTCTTTCTGCTATTCATTCAATGAGGCTTTACAGGTTATTATATAATAGGCAGTCACTTCCATGCTGGTGATATAGTGATTAATAAGATAGACTGTATATGCTTGCATTCTGGTGGTTAAGTCAGATATTCTTTAGGTCATTACTATAAAGTATGATGCGTGTTATGATACAGAACAACAGGGTGCTAACAGAATGCCATGGGAACAGAAAGAATGTTACTATTCACCTAATGCCTATGAAAATCACAAGGAAGACGATATTAGAGAAAGATCTTAAAGGCTGAATACAAGTTTACTAGGTAGAGATAAAAACAGATATTCCAGGTAGGTAGACCAGAATGTAGAAAGCATAAAAATGAGACAAAAAGGTAGCAGATTGTTTTTTAGTAAATGCTTAGTTTGATACAGCTAGGACATGGAACACATAGGGGAAAATAAGGGTTCTGAGAGAAGCTGAAACTGGAGAGAGGATTTGGGGTACATTTTGAAACAGATTATATGCTATGCTAAAGGATGATGTGTCACGCCAAAGTGATGAACTTTATTTTCCAGACAATAGAGAAATACAGATATTTAAAAAGAGAGAAGGTTGGAGTGGGGGAGAAACAGAGAACTCAGGAAGCAGCGGAAATTATCCAGGAAAGACTTGTAAATAATTCATATTTCTGGGTCTTTGCTATTTAAGGGTATGTCTACAGAGACAATGTCCCTAACATTTTAACACAGAGTTCACATTCTGTCTAAGAAATCAATTGTATGTGTGCCCATGTATGTATGTGTGTGTTTGGGTAGGGGAGGTATGTAAAGTGAACAATTACCCAAAACAAACAAACAAAAAATTATTAAGCCACAACACGATGCTATGTGTCTAAATGCCTCATTTAAGAAATACAGCCAGTCCTGGGGCACCTGGATGGCTCAATCAGTTAAGTATCTGACTTCAGCTCAGGTCATGATCTCACGGCTCATGGGTTCAAGTTCCATGTTGGGCTCTGTACTGACAGCTCAGAGCCTGGAGCCTGCTTCAGATTCTATGTCTCCCTCTCTCTCTGCCCCTCCCCTGCTCACACCCTGTCTCTCTCTGTCTCTCAAAAATGAATAAAAACTTAAAAAAATATATAAAAAAAGAAATATAGCCAGTCCTTCCATAGGATCAGGAAGAGAGAAGTTTAGGCTGGAAGGATGATTTGAGTGCAAAAATTATTTTCAAGATGAGAGAAGACTTAAGTATGCTTGAAGAAAAACCCAATGAAGACAGAGAAACAGGAGCCACTAAGAGAGATGAGATAAAATGGGAGCAAGTTTCTCAGGAATTGAAAGTTTTGGGATTTATTACTGAGGTGAAGTTAGATACGAGAAAAGATTTCTGCTCCCGTGAAGTGATAAAAGGATGAGTAGATAGGGATAATGATCAACATTTGGGAAATTGAGGGGCAGGGTGGTTACAGAACTCAATATCCTTAATAAAGTCTGAAATGAGGCTGTCTGCTAAGACAGAAATGGTAAGATTTTAGATGTTGAAGAATTCCGTGACTATGGTGTCAAGGTGTCAATAGTAATCAAGTTTCTTAATAGTTTATTCTTTGAGCTATTGAACAACCAGTGACAGTGAAAAGTAGCAGGGCTGATGAATGGGAGGAAGTAGCAGAATACATTGTAAAGAAGTTATTAGAGGCCTCTAAAGAAGAAAACCATGAGACAATGAGGTCTAGGATAAGGTGAAGCTTGTGCATGAATGACACAAGGCACGGGAAGCTGTTGGCTGATTCATGGAAGGGTCACTAAGTGACATCGAAAGTTGAATTGATCATCATGTGGATGTAAAAATCAATACAAATGTAAGGAAAGATTAGGCTGGAAAGAAAATGTGTATACAGTTTGTTCAATTAAAATTAGTTCCTGTGTGGTTTTAGGAAAATGTGGTAATAAAGTAAGACCATTGTAAAATGTATTGGAATATTAAAAGGAATTGTGGATCACACAAATTTTCAAAAGTTGAGAGTAGCTAAGTTTTTTTATGTTTTGAGAGAGAGAGAGAGAGAGAGCGTGAGTGAGCATGGACTCAGGGGAGGGGAAAAGGGAGAGAGGATCTTAATCTGGCTTCATGCTCAGTGCCTCAGTGTGGAGCCCAATGTGGGGCTCCATCCCATGGCCCTGGGATCATAACCTGAGCCCAAATCATGAGTTAGACACTCAGCCAACTAAGCCACCTAGGTGCCCTGAGAGTAGCTGTTTTTAATCTCTGTTCATATCTAGCTTCCTTACCCCTCAAACTAGATTCTTCTTTATATAATCAAGATCATATGTTTAAATGGACTTCTATTTTAATTTCTTTAATACAATTTTCATTAATGAAACCTATGTAAATACATAGGCAGGTGATGAGTAGTACGGTTAACTACTTATCTCATGGTTCACTATCACCTTTGATCCATACACATCCCCTTCCTTGTTTCATTTATTTAATGATTCTGTTGTATCTCCATTCCAAACTCCCATCTTCCTCCCTTTCTCCACCATAGGCAAATTTTCACACGTATACATGTATCTTTTTGTTGGCACATACTCTGGCAAAATGTGTATTTTTGTTTTGTTAGTATACAATTTTAATTAGTATAAGTAGCATTGTATAACATATTTTATTTAGCCTCTGCTTTTCAGTCTGAGCAATGCCTTTAAATCTATCCATGTTGCTATGATTACATCAAAGACGTTGCTTTTAACGGTGCATTAAACTCCATGGTGTGCATTCAGAACATTTTAACTATTGCTCTTCCAGTAATAGACACTCAAGTTTGCCTCCACAAACAACACTGCAGGGAATATCCTTGCACATGTCCCCTTTGGGACTTATGTACAAGCTTCTTGGGGATATATAGCCAAAATAGAATTGGAAATGGTAAGTTGTACACATACTATTTTGACTGTGCAGAGCCAGATTGTTCTTCAGAATAGCTGCTCTAGTTCACACTCCCAACAATAATGCTGAAGATTCCTGCAGCCCCACATTACTGCCAACACTTGGCATTACCGCCTTTCTAATTTGTGCTGAACTAATAGGTTTAGATCGATTTCTTATTCTGGCTTTGATTTGCATGTCTGATTACTAGGATGTTTTAACATCTCTTCACATGCTTCATAAATTTTGGGATTTTCTGTTTCGTATTACTTGTATCCTTTTTCCTATTAGATAATTTTTTTCTTAGCTAATTTTTAGGAGTTCCTTGTGTATTCTGATTATAAGTGTCTTGTCAGTTTTGGACATTGCAAACATTTTTTTCCCATTCTATCATCTCTTTCTTGACTTTGTATATAGTATTCTTGTTGATCAGATATCTTTCACTTCAGTTCAATCACACTGGAAGAGGAATGGGTCAACAAACTACTCTGCTTCTCTAGAATTTAAAATTTTGAACTTAGGGGGCATCTGGGTGGCTCAGTTGGTTAAGCATCTGATTTTGGCTCAGGTCATGATCTCGTGATTCATGAGTTCGAGCCCCACATTGGACTCTCTGCTGTCAGCTCAGAGCCTAGAGCCTGCTTAGGATTCTTTGTCTCCTCTTTCTCTGCCCCTCCCCGTCTTGTGCTCCATCTCTCTCTCTCTCTCTCTCTCAAAAATAAATAAAAACATTTAAAAAATTTAAAAAAATAAATTTTTGAACTTAAAAACAAAAAGACTAAGTTGAATTTTGAGATACATTGATGACAGCATGGTCTGCTACTGAAATTCCATAACTTGTTCCTATCTTTTACCTTCAGGGGCCTATTTTTATTTTGAACTCTTCCTTGAAATCTGTGAGATATCTTAATGTCTTTTCAATAAGTTCTCTTTTTGTTGAGGTAAGCCAAAATTGCTTTTTATTGCTTACAATCAGAAGAACTTTTACTAATACAGAACATGACACAACTGAATGACAAAATGGTGTCTCTAGGACCAGCGTTCATACTGTAGTCCTGCAAGCCCTTGTGACTGATGAATTTCCAACCACCATGAGGTGTTTCCCTCATAAGCCATTCAAATAGAGAACAAATGGTATATTCTCACAGGGTAAACCTTCTGTTATTGATAAATGGAATTCCCACCCAGTTCCATAATCACAGTTTGTTATGAACACATAGACAATAAAAGTATGAGAATTTGATCATTTACTAGTACTAACTACATTTTTAATGATGAACTTAAAATGTAATTCCAAAGGTCTTTCTTAATAGACCTCTGAATAAGCTAAGTTTTCTTGTTTTTTGGTGACCTATTAATCTGGGCAGCACTTGCCTCATCAGCTGCGTCTTTCTAAATATGGATGTACTTAGACAGTAAATACATCCTCTTCCCAGCACAAGCTTAGTGTCCTATCAAAGGATCAATTATGCTCCTGCAAGGGGGCAATGCATTACTAAATAATGTCAAAAATGTGATTGCCTTACAGAATAAAGACAGAACAATATTTATGTAAGAAGTGCTCAAGGAATGCAGTTTTTTTTAAATTTATGTTCCTTAACTGGTAATTGAAATATGCCTAGATCCTAAAATAGAGATTCCTGAGAACAGATGTTATTATAATTTTGTCAAGGACAACAGTTTGGATTTTTGTTGCATTACAGGAAATGAATCTTTCAGGTCAGTGTAAATGAGAATTCTTTTATTCTTTTATTCTAGCACTTCTCAAACTTTGTCAGTCAAGACATTTTGATGAAAGAGTTCTGGGCAGGGCTCAGGAATCTGTATGTTTAATTAGCACCCTAAGTTGTTCTTAGGAAGGTGGTCCATGTCCTGCCCAAGAGGAATTCTGTTTTAAACTATCAGAGTTGATTGGAGTGAATATTTTGGGGAGGCATATGATATAAACTATCATGAATTTATTACATCTAGCTAGAATTTTAGAAAATTAGCTTGGAAGCTAAGCTGCAAAAGTCTCATATTCCTCATCTATTAATATAACAAGGTTGCTGGGAAAATTAGATGTGATAGTGTATCTATCACTACACTGACTTTTATTCACTTTTTCACTTAGCCAAAATTTACTTGAATTTCTACCATGGTAAAGTCAACTTGAAATATATAAGGCATACAGAGATTATAAAATTTAATCCTTGACTTCAAGGAGTTCATGATATACTAACTAGTAGGTGACAGATACTTAAGAATTAACAGGAAATGAAAATTTAGTATGGTAAGTGCTATGATTGGAGAAATATACTGTTATGAAGTGCTTTATAGGAGGATCTGATCTATATCTTGAGGTATAGGAAGGGGTGTCTAACCTGATAACTGAATTCTTTTTCATTGCCGAGTAGTATTCCATTGTGGATAGAACTGGAGGGTATTATGATAAGTGAAATAAGTCATTCAGAGAAAGACAGATATCATATGTTTTCACTCATGTGTGGAATGTGAGAAACTTAACAGAAGACCATGGGGGAAGGCAAGGGGAAAAAATAGTTACAAACAGAGAGGGAGGCAAACCATAAGAGACTCTTAAACTCTTAAACCATAAGAGTTCTCTTACAGAGAACAAACTGAGGGTTGTTGGGAGGGCATGAAGGGAGAGGAAATGGGTGATGGGCATTGAGGAGGACACTTGTTGGGATGGGCACTGGGAATCTACTCCCGGAGCCAAGAGCACCTTGTATACACTGTATGTTAGCTAACTTGACAATAAATTATATTAAAAAAATAAATTGATAACTGAAATATAAAATTTGGTCAGGCAGATGAAGAGGGAACTAGAGTAGTGCATACAGAAAGAATTGCATCTTAGGAGACTTGGCAGTAACAGAGAGAACAGCATAGTTGAAAAATCTGAATGTGTTACTAAAGTCTAGCATAAGGGGAGAATCGTATTGAGAGAAAATGCTGGCGAGGTGAACAGGAAGCAGGAGTTGTGGATCATGCTGAACGATTTGGGCTTTATTCTTTAAGCTGGTGTTTTGGAAGGTGTTTTACAAGGGAGGGACACAATCAGATTTGTGTTTTAGAAGACCACTCAAGCTCCAGTATAGAGAATAGATTTGTAGAGGGCTAAGACTGCAGGTAAGGGTACTGACTGATTTGAGAGGAGATGGAGGCCTGAATTAGGATACCTGGGGGGATAAAGAAAGATGGGCAGATCAGAGAGATATAAATCAAGTAGAGTCAATAGCACTTAGATACTTGTAGCCTCAGAGTCTTGTGCAGTGATCTACATACATAGATGGCACTCAAAAAGATGTTGGTTGAATGAGTTAGGAAAGTACTTCTTAAAGAGGATGGTAAAGCTGGGCTGTGACAAGTTTTATCTATTTATTAGACACATCTTCCTGGATTTTTAGCCAGGTCTTCAAACTCAGTGTTTCCATACCTGCATCTATCCTTGCCATTATCTACTTCTCTTTCTGTTTCCCGCCTAGACCTGGTATTAATCTTCTTCCATTCACCCAAGGCTGGGAATCATTTACCTCTGTATCTCCAGTGCCTAACACACAGTACTTTGTCCAGGTAGGCATAAATATTCCATAATTTTAGATTGAATAAATAGCTCCATAAATTCACCTAAGCTCAAACGTCACTATAAGTGAAGCTGACCCACTCACATCAAATTAGTGGCCAAAGACTTGAGCTTACCTTTACAACATTTCATGAATTCACCTCTTTTTTCCACTATTGCTAGTTTCTGGTTTGCTTGTTGGTTTGGTTAGACATACTCATATGTCTATCTCTAAGCTGTGCCCTCTTCAATACATTTAATACAGCTGCCAGATAAATATTTCCAAAAGACAGTTTTTGTCATGGGTCTCCTCTACTTAGTGACTTCTTCACCATTCTAGCCTGACTGTCATAATCCTCCCTGATTTTCCTTCCTATCTTCTCTTCCTTTTCTCCTATTATCATCTCCCTACCCTCCAGCAACCCCATGCCCCATCACACCAGACTTCTTCAGTCATGATGGTGTTACCACAGTTTCTCAAAATGCCCTACACTTTGTCACGTCTATATCTTGTTTTGTTCTTTTCCTCAGAATTCTCTTCATTTCAGACTACTTGAGACCATCCTTCCTTGAAAGTCCAGGTCTCAGACATGTCTTTTCCATAGAGACTTCTAGGTATCCTCCCAGATAGCAATGACTCTTCTTCTCTAAGCTCTAAGAACATTTTCATTTGCGTATGTCTTATGCTTCATGTCACTTTCTTTTAAATAGTTATTCATCTTCCTATTTTACTTCCCTTTATATACTGTATACATGACATGGATTGTATGTGTTTCTTCTTTCTGACAGAATTTGATGGAACTAGCTCATAAAGCATCTAGGTTAGCTTACAAAAAAAGCTTGCAGTCAGTAGTAGCTGGTATTGTCAATTACTTATCTGGAAAATGAGAATTACGATAATACCTACCTCATAGTATAATTAGGAGGATTAAATAAGTTAGTGCATGGGAATCTCTTTGAGTAACACTTGGTATATTGTAAGTACTCAAAAATATTAACCGTTATCATTATTATTGTTATTTTTTATTAGTATTATTTTCAGATGTTTCACAGAGTAAGATTATATTGAATTTATAGTCGACTGAAAGCCTCAGGATGTTTTCACATGAAGAGCTGTTAAGTCAGTTCTTTGCAATCTCATACTATGAACAAAATAAGTTCAGACCTTGCTGTGCTTTGGTTCCTTTTTGAAGGTTGATGGGAAATTCCAAGGTGAACCAGACTTAATGCCTGTGGCCTTTATCCACAGTACTGAGAATGGAATATCAAGGTGAAGAGAAATAGCAATTTGATTCCAGGTTTTGCATTGAAATGGATCGGGCACTGTGTTGCTTTTTATACAGTGCTGGAGCCGCCTTTCCACTCGGCATTTGGTTTTCTAGAGAAAGAAATGTATAAAGACAGAAATTTGCTTAGGGGCTAGTTACTTCATTTTATTATTTTTTTATTTTTTGACATTGCTGGCTGTTCTAGTAGGGCTTATGGAGGTATCCACCTTTGAATTTAGAATTAGCTTGTTGCCTGCTTTCATAATTGTTAGCCGAACTGGCTCACCAAGCACTTTCACATACATTACCTCATTTGATTTTTCATAACAGCCTCACAGAGTAGGGATTATCATTTTTCTTATTTTACTAATAAGGAAACTGAGCACATTTGTAACTCACACAGCGTTAGCTCAAAGGTTTACATTTGGGTTTTCTGGCTCTAAAGTCGAAAATTGAGGGACATCTGGGTGGTTCAGTCAGTTGGGCATCTGGCTTCAGCTCAGGTCATGATCTCATGGTTCCTGAGTTTGAGCCCGTGTTGCGCTCTGTGTTGACAGCTGGAAGCCTGGAGCCTGCTTTGAATTCTGTGTCTCCCTCCCAATCTCTCTGCCCCTCCCCTGCTTGTGCTCTCTCTCTCTCTCTCTCTCTCTCTTGCTCTCAAAAATAAATAATAAAAAACTTTGTTAATCTAAAATTGAGAGGTGAGTTATTTACTATAAGGACAAACAACTTCAAGCAGCCATCTGTTTCAGGGATTCCTAGAATAGGTTGTGGGGAGAACAATGAGTGAGGAAGAAAGGAAATGTTTACTTTATGGGCATGATGCTAGGCACTGCTCATTCATCATTTCATGGTGTCCTACCCATAGAAGATACAGAAGCTGGGAAGAGGGAAAGTTCACTAACTTAGCAGGCTCCAGACTATGTACAGGCGATATGCTCATTAAAGCCCAGAGCACTTCTGGTGTTAAACGTGTACAAAGTGATAGTTAAAAGCAGCTCAGGGGCACCTGGGTAGCTCAGTCGATTAAGTATCTGACTTCAGCTCAGGTCATACCTCACAGTTTGAGAGTCTGAGCTCCATGTTGGGCTCTGTGCTGACAGCTGAGAACCTGGAACCTGTTTCGGATTCTGTGTTTCCCTCTCTCTCTCTCTGTCCCCTCCCGGCTCATGCTCTGTCTCTGCCTCTAAAAAATAAATAAAAACATTTTTAAAAAATTAAAAAAAAAAAGCAGCTCAAAATGATTCAAAGTTCTCAGGCCAAGTTCTCTTATTAAATACCATTTTTAACATTGGTTCTGTGAAAGGTGAGCTGGTTATGATTTTAAGCCTAGGATGCATAGGACAGGATTTCCCTGGCAGCAGCTGGAGGGGCAAGATATCGTGGCTTTGGCCAGAGCCGTGTGTGTACTTAATGGTAATTAAAAAAATCTGTATCCACAAGCCCAGTGCTATTTGTTTTCTATTTTCTTTGTTAGCACTTGCAGGAATCCTAATAGAGTATCTTTTGGAAAATACGTATTTTTTTTTCCTCTCTCTTACTAACTCGAACAATGATGGTCTTCTAGGAAAAGGATCATCATGGACCAAATTTACTTACTAATTATTTTAAGCTACTCAAAACACTTCCAAATTAGAATTTAAATAAAGATTTTAATGTTTCTGATTTAAGCAGATGTAAGGAAAACTTATAAATGTGTTATTCTTCCCTAAGTTTATGTAAAAATTGCCCAAACTTCCTCTATGGGATGAACAGTCTTCAAACTTTTTATGTAAACCATTTATGTTGTTTATGTATTTCAGAGAGACAAATTTTGCATTCAGTATATATGCACATCTACCCATTTCATGATGAACATATCAATACTTCATATTTGTAATAGCTTTCTAAATAATATAATTATTTGGTTTTATATTTCAGTTATGTTGTGTGTTTTTTTTTTCCTACCCTATTTTTCAAAAATCTAAAGGAAAGAGGAGGTATAACTGTTATTTGTGGCTGGATGGCATTACATGAATATTTTAAAAGCAAGTTATAGGAATCTCTTAGAAACTTATGCAACAGGTATATGTTTATTATTCAATGCCTTCATGAAAAAATAGATTTTTCAACTCCCGAGGTTATACTGGTGAACATAATTTAAAATAAAACCTGAGAAAAGTAAAAGAGATTAAATAAATATTCATGAAAATGCCCTCTTCAGGAAATAGGGTCATTTGAACAGTCTATTCCATTAAAAATCGCTTTATTTCACTTAAATTGGTTACCTCGCAGGAAAGGAAGACATAAGAATACTAAAGGATTGATTCTGAAATCTGGACCAAAGAAATGACTTTGAAATCTCTCCATTGCATTAGCCAGATGGAATTTATCACACCAAAAAATCTAGAACCGACCAGTTGTTTTAACTTATATAACTTGGAAGAGTACCAACAATCTATTTAAGTGCTATGTCAATTGTATGAAAAATTAGCATTTTTATTAATATATAAATATTGATAAACTGCAAATTAATTTGAATTTTTAGAGCATTGGGGTGATCTAAAATTAGCAATTGCCTAACTGTGACTTACTAACAATCACTTACAATGATCATTAAAATTAATTCACAATCAGAACAACACAGAACAAACCTGTGAAATCATTAACATCACTTGATTTTTATTTATGACAACCACTAGAAATTAAACCAAATCATGTTTAATCTAAAGACATATATTTGGAACTATAACATTTATTATCAGATATTGGTAACCATACTTATTCATCAACCATTATGATGTTTGTAAATTCAATCTGAACAATTTACAACTGTTACATGAATGGTTTCTCAGACATATGCTTATCCCAGCACCCAATTTTGCACTCTCTCTCTCTCTCTGTTACTTTAATTGCTGCTTTGGTCTAAATGTTTGTATCCCCTCAAAACTGATATGTTGAGGGGTGCCTGGGTGGCTCGGTCAGTTGAGCATTTGACTCTTGACTTTGGCTCAGGTGATGATTCCAGGGTCATGGGTGGATCCCCATCTTGGGCTCCACGCTGAGCGAGGAGCCTGCTTAAGATTCTTTTCCTTTCCCTCTGATCCTCTCCCCCACTCTCTCTCTCTGTCTCAAAAATGAAAAAAATAAATAAACAAAATTTATATGTTGAAATCCTAATGCTTAAAGTGATGATATTAGGGGGTGGGGGCCTTTGGGAGATGCTTAAGTCACAAGAGTGGAGTACTCACAGATGGGATTTTTGTAATTAAAAAGGAGACCCCAGAGCTCCCTAACCCCTTCCACCATGTGCAGACACAGCAAGAAGGTGGCAGTCTGCAACCTGGAAACTGACCACGCTGGTACTCTGATCTTAGACTTCCAACCTCCAGAACTGTGAGAAAAAAGTTTCTGTTGTTTGTAAGCCACCCAGTTTATGGTATTTTGTTATAGCTGCCCAAACAGACAAAGAGGATAACAAGTCAAATCCATCATGCGTCAGTGACATTATCCAACCCCTTGGGAGCTACTGAAAGAATCAAGGAAAAGGTAGGTTAGATGAGATTATTCTGCACCATGAATACTCAACTTGTGTTCTAGAACCAGCAGTATCAGCATCATCTGACAGTTTGTTAGAAATGCAAATCCTAGGCCCCATTCTGGACCTATTGAATAAAAACCCCTGATGATTCATGTGCAAAATAAAGCTTGCAAAGCACTGTTCTAGGAGATGCCTCAAATACTTCATAAGCTGAGTCGGTACCAGATTTTTTTTTTTTTTTTGGCTTTCTTTATTTTAAATTCCAGTAGAGTTAACATACAGTTTTATATTAGTTTCAGGTGTGCAATACAGTGATTCACTTTTCTATTCCTGACAGTAGTTTGGTCAACTGAACCTGAATGTTAGAATGGTCTAGGGTTTACCTAGTGCAAATCTATGATTGTTCCTGGAAAGGATTATTTATTGAAAGTGTTTTATTATCTTTGCTTTTTCAAACAACAAGATGTTTTCTACCCACATCTGAAGAGTGACATGGAACTTGGACAGATCTGACCTTGAGAGATTCCTAGATTTCACCCTGTGTTGATTTGTATCCAGCCCTTAACAAGAAGGTGGAAATACAGAAAACCTTTTTTTTTTTTTTTTTTTTTTTTTTACTACTCCTATGGCGTTCTCAGAAGACACTGAATGCTCTTAAGCTGAATATTTTAACCCTATGGCTTCCCAGAGATTTTGGACTTTATGGGCTGTTTGTTTTGTATTGCTTATATTCTCATTTTTTGGAGACTGAAGCTTTTGAACGCATTGCTACTTCATTCTCTGACTTTGTGAAGATTGAAGAGGAAAAGGAAATATATTTTCAAAACTTGAGAAGCATAAATATAGCACATAGTGACTAGCTGGGATGGATGAAAGAAATAGGGGTTGAAAACAGCTACTTATGAGGGTCACACAGGCAAAATATATGTATGAAGCAGGCAGAGAATCAGACAATGGGAAGTTAAACAGACCAGGCTAAACCAGAGACAGCATGTCCAGTGTGTACAAGACAGCCACTGCTCAGCTCCACCTGATTGCAGTCAGGCAGTTATAAGAGCAAGCACTGCCGTATCATTTGATAGAAGCATGAAATCTGAATGTTCACATGGCATCTCTCAATGTTTTAAAATATAGTACAGGCAAAGAGGAATGTGTCTGATGGCCAGATTCAGTCCAGAGGTTTCTAGTTTGCCACCTCTAGAGAAACAAATTTCTGTAATAGATTCCAATAATTATTGGTTGCTTCTCTAAGGACATTATTCCTTTTATACGTTATAAACCCATTTTGTGTTCATTCTTATCCCATTTTCTTTTTGTTTTGTCTTTAAGGAGAAGAACAATGACTGCCATTCATCATCAGCATAAAAATGCAATGCGTTTTAAAATTTGAGCCACCCCACAGAGAACTTATTAATCTCCCAGTGAAATGATACCAACATATTCTCATAATATCGCTCACATACAATTTTCTCAGGATTTTTGCTGAGGGGATTTGATGGAACCCTGTTTGAGACAAGAAGAGAGGGCTGTGTCTTTTCTCAGTGGGGTGTCTTTAAAACACTAAAGGAACTCCTGGTGGATCTGAAAGCTTTTGATATGCTTAATTTTGCTTAATTATCCCTAATACTGAATGCTTAGTCAAAACATATTGTCATATAGTGAACAACCTCAAAGACTGTTCCTTATAATGGCAATTGCTTTGGATAATGAATGAGCTGAAACTGTCAAGCCTTCTGTGTTCCCATATACATCCATATTGGTATAAACAGAGGTCTTCAGGGGCACCTGGGTGGCTCAGTGGGTTAAGCGTCTGACTTCAGCTCAGGTCATGGTCTCAGTTTGTGAGTTTGAGCCCTGTGTCAGGCTCTGTGCTGACAGCTTGGAGCCTGGAGCCTGCTTTGGATTCTGTCTCCTTCTCTCTCTGCCCCTACCTACTTGTGCTTTCTCTGTCTCTCAAAAATAAATAAATGAAAAAAAAAATAAACAGAGTCTTCAGAAAGTGAATTTTGGTTTTTATAAGTTGATGGTACTCTAACTTGGTGTCCCTCTGCATTAGATATTTTATCTGTATGTAAAACCTACTTCTTTGTTAAACGATTGATGCCATTGTTTATCAGAATCTTTTAGTCCTACTCAATCTTTTACCCTGTAACAACAATTTGAAAGCTTTTACAGAAAACCAAATAAAAATGGTTATTACTTCAAAGTATCAGGGCAGAGTTTAAACAAGAGAGCTTTAAATTTTTATCTAAACCCAAAGTCCTCCACTTGCATTATTATTTGTAGTTTAATTTTTTTTAAGAAAAAAAGAAAATTTTTGCATTTTTAGCAATCTGGGAGCAACAATGGTTCCCGTTAGAAGAGGTTCCTAAGTCATTGGGAAACAAGTTTTCTTTATTCATATTTGCATTTGAAGAAGGAAGTACAATGTCTGGCACTTGGCAGTGACCCACTGAAGAGCTGAATGATTAATGGGAGCCGGCCTGCTCCTTGGGCAGATTCCTGTCAAGGCCTGGTAGACCTGAGATGAATGTGGAAAGCCCATCAGCAGAGGCTGCCTTTCCAAAGTAGAAGAATCCCTCAGGCTGATCTTTCCAATTCTAGTAGAAGTGGGAGAAGGGTGAGATTCAGTGAGATTGTGGTGAATGTCTATACTCAAGGATCTCATATTTTATATTCTTGTAGGAGGTGTTTTTTTTTTTTAAGGAACTTATTCAAACCCACTCACACATTTATATTAAAAGTTATGTTAATTGCCAAGCAAATAATATTTCAAATTTAGAAATCCCACTCATTCCTAATTATAGCTGTCAGAATGGCAGGGCTTTGTGAACCAAGTAGCAAACATGGAAAAGCCTTCCCAGTAAATCAATAAAGTGGAACGTTTTTAGAGATATGTAATTAATTATTTAGCACAAGGAAACACTATGCAGCTTGTACTGTGTCTATGTACAATTGCATAGATTCTTTTCTTTCTAATAGAATGCTAATTGTTCTTTTTAAGTACCTAGGATACAAATCACTTGGTTTTCTAAGTGGTATGTCAAACTAATTTACATAGTCAGTGCCTACTTGTGAATATATTGAAAATACGGCTGTGGAAATAAATGGAATGGACCATTTACCGCCTTCTTTATAATACCTCAAAGGCATCTATCATGTAGGCAAGCACTTCGGCTTAGCAATTTGTCCTTTAATACAGAGGCTTGTTAAAAATAGCTATTCAGAATATGTTGCTCATTCGGTAGTGATTTCTGGTAGTATCAGTAGAATGTGGGGAACTATGACAATGATTTATTGCAAGTTTTGAAAGTAATTGCAAATGTGACATTAATTAAATTATTTTCTTTAAACTTCAACCTAGAAGAAAAAAAAAAGATGTAGACACAGAAATGTGTCACACTATGGATAATATCACGGGCTCTGTAAGAAAACTTTCTGGGTTCAATTTCTGCTCCCACCATATATTAGCTGAGAGAATTTGGTCCACTTGCTAATGTGTCTGGGTTATGGGTTCCTCTGTTGGAATACAGGTCTGATAATATCAGCTGTACTCATTGTATGGCTCAAGGATCAGACAGAGCAATGCATGTAAAATGTTTAGATGGTGCCAACCACATAGTAAACACTCAATTAATTGTTAGCTATTATTGTTTCAAAATTAAACCAGAAATTGGCATTTTCACAAATATGTAATAGTTACTTGAGAACCAATGGTTCTTTTCAGCCTTCATAAATATTCACAACAAATACCGTGAAAGTTACTCTATTGTACAAAGAAAGGCCAAAGCATTTGGTGATGCATTTTCTTCCTGAATAAATTTGCTTTATGAGAACATCTTATATTTATGCCTAATCATCCCTTATATGGATCTTTGTCCGTGGGTGAAATCCCTTATTGATATAAGACTAGTACTTATCTACCTAAAAATTCAGCTCTGTGGAAAACTCCTCTCTCTGGAAGATGGCTCAACACACAAATAAGCCACTCTAAGGAAAAAAAAAAAGAAAAGAAAAGAAAAGATGTCACAAAACCTATGCCCTAAATTTTTAGTCTTATAAGAGGTACTTTTCAGACATTCACTCAAAATTTATTTGTCCTCATTTTACACATGGTTATTTATGAAAAAGTAATTACCTTAGATTCCTACAAAGGAAATTAGGAAGCAATAAATTAGAAATGGGAAAAATGATCATATCTATATCATCGAGAATTTAGCAAATAGATGATGACAACAAAGGAGATAGAAAAATTACAAGAGGCAGATATGATGTAAAAGAGTAAATGCTAGGACCTTTGGGAGCTATTTTGTAATTGAAACTGATCTTCCTTGTACCTCAGTACATTCTGATGTCATCCAAAATTATAATAAATGCAGATTAATAATTGATATTTATAAATAGTCTAAGTCATCAAAAATAATTAGATATAGTTACGTTACTCTAAGAATTTAGAGAAGTAAGTAATATACCAGAATTGTCAACTTAGTGGCCTACAGGAAGAATCTAGCTGGTGAATATAATAGGTTAGTTTATTTAAAAACAATTGCGTTACTTGCCAATATTTAAAAATCAGAAATGTTCACCTAAAAATTGGCATCTCCCAATTTCTTAGAAAAGTTGGAAGATATGGTGAACACATGTTCGTACTGCTCAACAATCAATTGTATAAGAACTCTCAAATATTGCCAGTGAGATTAAAAATATTGCCACCACTTTGGAAAACTTTGAACGTTTATCATAAAGCTAACCATGTAGCTAAAATGTAGCCTAGAAATTCTACTCCTAATTTTACCTAGAGAAATAAATGTATATGTCCACAAGAAAAGACTTATATAAGAATGGCCATAACAACTTTAATCATAATAACTTCAAACTGGAAATAACCCAAAGACCCATCAACAGGAGAATGTGTTAATGAGCTGTGGTATAGCTATTTAGTGGAGTGCTACTCAACAAAAACAATAAAAACAAAAACAAATTACTGATACACAGCAACATGGATGAATTCAAAGTCATTATGTGAAGTAAAAAAAAAGCCAGGCATATAAAGTACATCCTGTATGATTCCATATACAGAGAATTTTAAGAATGAGAAAATTATCGTATAAATGCTAGAAATCAGAATAGTGATTGTCTCTGGGGGCGTGGCAGAGAAATTTACTAGAAAGATAAATTTGTGGGCTGCTGGAAATATTATTTATTTTGATTGATAGTTCTATACATTTGCCTGTCTTAAGGTATATACTTACCTGCTGTGTATTTTCTTGTATACACCTTCTGTTCCAACAAATACTATCAGCATAAAAACAAGCAAAACAAACTAATAATTGGAGATGAATAGCTGCCATCTCCTTTAGCCACACTCCATCTGCATGGCTCTTGCAGGTATTAAGTTTGTAACTCTTAAGGCAAATTTTATTGCTGAAAGGAGTATATTTTAGCTACCCGGAAAACTCAGCTGTTCATAATAACTAATTCCTTCAAGGTTCTAGAGAGTTACAATGTTAAGTTTTTTTGTTTTTGTTTTTGTTTTTCCTTTCATGTTTTGCTCAGCATCTCTTCCTGAACTTGCTTTACTTTGAGTGTTTCAGTTGGATAGCTGTCCTTACTATCAAATGATTAACTATTATCACTCAGAGCACTTGCAACATTTTAAATAAATAGAAGCACTGCTTGACACAGCAGGCAGCGAGCTTAGGTGAAATAATAAAACTCATTACCCTGAAGACTTAACACAGATTGAAAATAATAATAAAAAAAATAGCTGCACACTGGCAAATGCAATTATATATTTCAAATCTTTAGATTTTAAATCACAGCTCAGAGATCCATAACAATTTTCTAAAAGAAGCTATGGATGATTTCGAGTGAATGACAAGAAGGTCAACCAGTTCTCTTTCATAATACATTCTTTGTTATTTCTATCAGGGACTCAATTCTGAGATGAAAGGATTAAATCTCTGACCAAGGACGGGATTTTAATATTAAACAAATTCAGTCTCTACTAGAATAAAGAATTTCTTGATAAAACCTTAACGTAAATCTTTGCGTTTTTCAGAAATTTAAGGGTATGCACACACACATACACAACCCTCTCATCTATCAAATTCATTTACATTCAGAAGCATGTTGCCATTTGAAACTTTATAAAAGGGGGATCTATTCAAGGTCAACTCTTATACTTGGTAACAAGCATTAAAAGTCACTTATGAGGGGCGCCTGGGTGGCGCAGTCGGTTAAGCGTCCGACTTCAGCCAGGTCACGATCTCGCGGTCTGTGAGTTCGAGCCCCGCATCAGGCTCTGGGCTGATGGCTCGGAGCCTGGAGCCTGTTTCCGATTCTGTGTCTCCCTCTCTCTCTCTGCCCCTCCCCCGTTCATGCTCTGTCTCTCTCTGTCCCAAAAATAAATAAAAAACGTTGAAAAAAAAATTTTAAAAAAAAAATTAAGTTTAAAAAAAAAATAAAATAAAAGTCACTTATGAGCAACACATGTTATTAATTAATAATGCACATGCAGTTAAGTGTTGAGATTAAGCAATATTTATGCATGTAAGTGTGACTCATTCTTTTCTTAATAATTTATGAGACGGAATTTTTATCTAACAGACATTTCCAGGTATCTAATCAACCAGAGGTATTGCATTTTCATCACGAGGCAGAGATGTTTCAAATTTAATTACCACTCATTGACCTACAGTAGTGCTTTCAGGGTTGATTTCCATAGTCATCACCAGCAAGTTGAAGCTGACCGCTAATTAGAAGAAATCTAAAGATTTACAAATAGTCTAGTAATATCATAAGCTTTCTAAATTTCCCATGATTTTTTTTTTCAATGCTACAAATCTGGAGATGTTACCATGAATTCACATTGCTTTTTGGTCAATCTATCTCCTCACTTACGAGTTAATCTGCTTGTATAGATCTACAGCCTCCCCTCATGCACAGAATATTCTAGTAGGTTTCCACCTGATGCTCCTGCTTTTAGGCACTTCCTGCTTAGCACAGATGGAATAGATTCATCCACCTCAAAGACCGTTTTCACAAGTTGTCCTGCTACTCAAGATGTTTGTAATGCTGGAAAGCAGTGTAACCCCCTTCTAAGACCACAGAGTTTCCATGTCAGGGTCTGTCATGATACAGCTATGCAACCTTATTCTAACTTGAAGGTCATTTGAACTTTTTGACTTTATTTTTCTCATGCAATAGGGACACGTGATGACTTTTATTTTATTTTTTCTTAAAAGATCGCAAACCAGGGTGGGCAAAAGTTTTCTTTGTGTACCAGTGTGGTCAATTTGAATCTGTGACGAAGTGGTAAGATTTGGGGGAAATTCATGACTTATGGAAAGAAGGTAAGCAAGGACAAGCTCTCAGGCTTTTTGCGGTTATGATACAAAATTCTAAAAAAGAATTAGAAAAGTCCGCTTGTCGCTCTCTTTGAGACTCAAAATCATAAATCTTGGTAACTTGAAAAATTTCTGGGACTATGAGTATTCATTTAATGACTTCATGGGTGGGTCAACTCTCTCAGGATCTCTAATTCTCCATTATTCTCTAAAGCCTGAATGAAGAGCTTTTCAGGAAAGGTGATGATACAGGGTAGTAGCTAATCAAGAAAGGCAGATCCAGAGAAGTCAGACTGCATGTACATTGTCATAATATGGGTTGAAAGAGACGATAGAGTGGTGTTGTTCACCCTGGCAGACATAAATGCCCCAGAACTGTATGTGCTATTTCAGACATGAGACAGAGAGACGAATCAGTTTAGTATTTGACAGCTTGACTGCAGTCGGCTGCAGATATGTCTTTTTTTTTTTTTTTTTTTTTTTTTTTACTCTTGGGATTTTACAAGGAAAACACATTGTAGCGTGGATTGTAATGCAAGAAAACTACGCTTATTAGCGATTGACAGCTGTAGGTTTCTGTCATCTTCAAGAAGGAAAGGTGTGCGGTAATAAAGGAACTCATCCATAAATCTGTATATGATGAGAGAGACGTTCTGTTAGAATTCAGTACAGATGGGAGCATTTCAGCACATAGCAAGCTGAGGTTCTCCTTTTGCCTCTCTCTTAAACATAGTTCCTGTCTCCTAAGGGCTTCAGAATTTTGTGTAGTATTAAAAAAAATCACCCACAAGGTGCAGCTACAAAGATAATGCAATTACTGGACATCATCAAAATGCACTCTTCTGCAGTATTGGTGAATCTGCATTGAGCCATTTATAGTTTTCTCAGCAAGCAAAAGCAGGCTCCTCTGAAATGGTGGTTTGGGATTACAGTTAACATCTGGAATGGGAAGAGGAGTGTGACTAACTCATCTGCTTGACACTTGAGACACTTCGTTTTATCTTTTAATGCCAAACTTACTGAATGAGCGGGGTCTATTTATTGCCTCCATTTCCTGTAACCTAATGATTTCTTTCACCACCCCAGTGAGATTGCTCACTGAAATGGTTTCTGACAACGTCTTCATTTGTCAATTTCAACAGTTCTTTCTTTGTTCTTATTTTTTCTTGATGTTTTTGGTACATTTAGCACATTTGACCACTTCCTCTATCACTTTTCCCTGACACCTATGACAAAACTATGTTTTGAAGTATGTATTCTTACTTCTTTTCTGTTTCCTGTTTGGCTTTATTTCCTTCCTTCTCTAGAAGATCTAAGGATGTGATAGTTTTCTCCACCTTTTCTACTTACCTCTTTACATCTACTTTCGCTATTTTATCCATTCACATCTCTAACCATCGTTAGTAAGAAAATAGCTTCGGAGAAAGAACGAAAGAAAATCACAAACCTCCCATGGAATGTATCTGCTGAATTTTCACTTGAAGGTTTCACTGCATTTAAAGTAACAGGATTAAATCTGAACGTCAGCATTTTTATATTCAATGAATCCCTGATTCTTATGATTTTTTTCCTTTGTGATCTTTGTCAAATCTTTCTTTCCAGCCTCACTGCTTCTAGTCTAATCCAGAGTCTCTTCCTATCATTTGTGAGTCATTGTAATGGCATTCCACAAGAAAACTGTAATCCCTTTATTCTTTCATTTCTTCTGATTATGACCATCTAATTAATATTTCTAAAATATAAATTGTATTACATTATGTCCTCATTCAGAGCCTTCAATATCTTTGCTTGGTAAAATAAGCTCAACAAAGATAGAGACTTTATCCAACTTATTACTATATCCTCAGTTATTAGGTCACTGATAAGTAGTAGTTTTCAATTGTTGAATGAATAATGTAGAATCTATTCTAAATGTGGTCTGAATTTAATGTTCTCCACAATTTGACCCCAGCTTGCTTCTTTAAGCCTTTCTTTTCTCCTTTCTGTGAACCCTAAGTTCCAGTTACTCTCCAAATAGATTGTGTACATTCCTTCAATAATTCTCTTTCAAGGATTGTCAAGATAGTTTTCTCTTCTTAGATGTTTGTCTTCTAAATCTTGTTCTTACTTAAAATTCTGAAGTCTGATGTCATCAGTTCCATCTGAAAATGGCAGCCCGTATTTATGTTTATTGAAGGTTTTCACTATGCCATGCACTTTGCTATGTGCTTTCCATAGATAACAACCACCGTGTAAAATAGATATCACTTCTTCTTCTTCTTCTATAACTGAGGACATCACAGCTTTGAGAAGTGAAGTCACTTAACAGTTAATTACAGAGCTCAGGTCTGAGCCTGGAATGGTCCAACTCCAGAGCCTAGACTCAGTTTCCATAGTCTTCACAGTCATGACATTGTCCTCTGAGCTCCTGGGCATGTGGTCTGCATTGCTCATTTAACATTATTCATATTTCCTTGTGTGATTGTTTAATATGTCATGTGTATTAACCTTGTCTCTCAAGTGCAGAGAATAGACATTATACCTTATACCCTTACTGTTTATAGATCTGAATAGAGATATGAACAAGAATTACTGAAGTGTCATTATCAACACATAGGGTTTCTTTCGGATCAAAACATACACTGTTGGTCTGGTGAACTAACTACGGAATAGATATCACCTGTTTAGTGCTTTATACTAACATGAGCATTAAATCCACTTGTAAAGAATATTTTTGGAACAGCAGTAGATGTAAAATAAGAACACCTCTTTATTTATGTAAATAATTAAAAATAAATGTCAGGCATGCCCCATTCCTACTCATTTAAGTCATTTTAATGGTACATGAAATATAAAAGGAGATTTTGTTAAAGGTCTCTAAGGAGAAAAGGGCAACACCACTAAATAAAGAAGGATGATCGTGCTGGGGCAAACTTGAAAGGAGATGGCATTTATACAAAATGCAATTTACTTTGACAGTAATTTTCTGAATTTCCCTGGTTATTATTGAAGATGTATGTGTGTTTGAATAAGAATGCTCCCTTTTTCCTCTCTAGCCAGCTGCTCTGTTTGATCCTACAGTGAAGTCACCATTCTGTGTTAATGGCTTCACACTTTGTTCCTGGAGAAGAAAAAAATTATGATGATGTCACAAATTTGTCATTTTGACTTCACTGCAGGGTCAGGTTAGGAGAGAGAATGGGTTGTAAGGGATAAAATCTTTCAGGTAGAAACTTTTTTCTCCTTATAAGAAGAAATAGATAGCGTTAGGGCAAGCACTTAAAATCAAGTAGACGAGAGGGTACACGACCTTAAATGTCCATAGGTATCATGTTAGAAATAATCCACCTGAAATTCTTTTGGTTTTAATGGTGCCAGGATAACTTTTTCCCCTCTACGTTCAAGCCTATCTATCTCTTTGCTATTCTACATGTACCTTACAGGTCCCAGTTACATAGGAAAAGTTTCCTTTTCTGGATTTGTAGTTTTTTGAAACTATTAAGTTCTTCAAAAAAATCACAATAATACGCTATCTCTTTGCACAACTATCAAAGTGCATAGTCCGAACACTATTTTTGAAAGCTTATTTTTATTAATTTTGAAAGACAGATAGAGAACAAGTGGGGGAAGGGCAGAGAGAGAGGAAGAATCCCAAGCCAGATCCGTGCTGTCAGTACAGAGTCTGATGCAGGGCTAGAACACACAAACTGTGAGATCATGACCTGAGCTGAAATTGGGAGTCCCACATTTCAACTGCTGATCACCCAGACACCCCTGTCCCAGCATTTTTAAATTAATGCACACCAACTTCAGGTTTCAGATGGCAGAGTTACTGTGGATGGTGAAGTTTCTTCTTTCTCAAATCCATAAAAAACAATTATTGGAAATTAAACAAACAAACAAACAAAAGCACCTCCTAGCTAAAATGAAACAAAGAAATGGCTAAAATTTCAAACAACAAACTGATGGTACACCTACCAATGATGTAAAATCTGGGCCAAAAGAGTGCAGAATACTGAGAGACAACACATGCCTTTCTGAACATGAATGGATATCGATTTTTCCAAAAGTAAATGTTACAATCCGCAAAGGCATATCCAATGGTTCTGTGATTAAAGATGACAACATCCAGGGGGTATAGTGGCTGCAGAAAACTACAGAAGCTCCCTGTGGAATATAAGTTTAATAGCACAGAATGGCAGGGGAGGTGGCGCTGAGGTAGAAACCAAACGGGCACTCACTATTACTATGGATTCCAGCCTCACACCCTTTGCGAGTGTGCCAGAGGTGAGGAAGCAGCAGCACAGGAAACAGCTGACATAAAAGGATTTTCTGTGAGTCACAATTACTACTTACGCACAGAAATGAGTCATGCACTCAGGACAAAGGAAAAGAAAGATTTGGTGTGAGAATGTTTAAGACTATAAGTTTCATTCAGTCTAGTCTCTGGACCTCCCTGGTTTACAGCTCCTTCTCTCCAGTCCTGTACATTATTTTCAGCAGGTAGCTAACTTCATTCAAACTTGAGTAAGACTTAGAAACCAACAGATAAACTTTGGGACTAACTGGAGGAAAAAGACATAAACAAATGGTAGTAAATTAAATGTGTGTCATAAGAATTCTTGCCTAAAAATGCAAAGGAAGAATTTAAATAAATAGTTTCTTCTAATTTCAAAGAAGTCAAAAGAGAAATTTAAGGGCCTGAACAAGAGACTCTGTATAATAGAAGAAAGTTAAAAGCAAGCTGTTAGTCTTCAGAAAAGAAACAGAAGGAATAAATGAAACATACTGGAAATAAAACCATATAATAAGGCAATTTGAAATATGATAAAAGTGATTGAAAGCACAATGATATGGTGAGTAGAATGGGAAAAACAGACAAAATTAAATGGAAAATAACAAAGACAGAAAAACAGTAATCAACGAGATGACAAAAAATGCAAGAGATCTCACTCATGCATATTTAGTATTTCTGAAGAAAACGGGTGGAACAATGAAAAAAGCATTTGAATATATATTAATAAAATGCCCCTGGGGAAAAAAAAGACTTTTATTTACAACTCAAAAAGGCATTTGTGTTGTAGGAAAAGAT
The DNA here is from genome assembly GCF_023721935.1 of Panthera uncia. Lineage (NCBI taxonomy): Eukaryota > Metazoa > Chordata > Mammalia > Carnivora > Felidae > Panthera > Panthera uncia. The sequence goes on from NW_026057585.1 coordinate 15,368,593, forward strand.
GATACAGAGTTATCAGTGCCAAACTTGGTAAAATCGCTAAATTTCAAAATCAAATAAATCATCATATAAACAACCTGGAAGAAAATAGATTAACAACCAGACTGCCTTCAAACTTTTATAAGAGAACTCAAGGCCAGAAGACAATATATATGATCATAAAAATTTTGAGAGAAAGATACTGTGGCCCAAGATTTTATACCCAGTCCAGCTGTCCTTTAATTATAAAAGGCAATAGACAGACAATCTCATATGTGGAAGAACTTGAAGAATGCAACAAAAATGAAAAAATTCTTTTTAAAAACTACTGGCTGGATCTTGCCAACCAGAAGATGAATCAAAAATGAACCTGGACAAATGCTAAAACAATGTAAAAAAAAACCCCAATAAGCTCTGAATCTGTTAAAATATAAAATTATAACTAGAGTAGGACTTTTAGCTAAAGGATGGAATTTAAATGGTATCTAGTATATAATGGAAAAAAGTAAAGAAAAATCATGGAAGATTTAGGAAAGTAAATGGGAAAAAGTCCAAGACTAATATATTCATCTATGACTATGGGCATTCAGTGAATTTGTATATATTTGAAACTTGTAGTTAAAAGCACAGGATTACAACCTTTTAACCATTTTCATTAAATAAATAAGCTATTTAAGGAACTAATATCTCCCTGCTGAAGAAATATTTATGTAAATTGTAGCATTTTATTTCCACTTAACTTTTTCCTATTTTAAATTAAAATAAAAATTTAATTTCATATTTGTATTCAGTTTGTATGATACGATTCCATTATTCTAAAATTGTTACTAAAAGCCTTATATCTATATCTAGTTGCCTAAGAATCCAGGCATATAGGAATCTTTAGATAAAAATTCTCTGGAATCCAGTTCTAATTCTGTATATCCGTATTTATTATCTTCCATCCGTGTAAGGACATAAAGAGAAGGCTGAAATTAATTTAAAGAAAAAATTTTTTAATGTTTATTTATCTGTGAGAGATAGAGTACAAGTGGGGGAGAGTTAGAGAGAGAGAGAGAGGGACACAAATCCAAAGCAGGCTCCAGGCTCCGAGCTGTCAGCACAGAGCCGATGCGGGGCTCAAACTCACAAACCATGAGATCATGACCTGAACTGAATTCAGACGCTTAACCGACTGAGCCACCCAGGCACCCCAAGGCTGAAATTAATTTTAACTAAAGTTAATGATGATTATTTCTGTCAGGGGAGAATTGGAATAATATTTTACTCTCTGTCTTTTCAACATTGCTTGACGTTTTACTTTTATCCTGATTTTTGTTTTTCAAAACCACCCTGGATAAGACAGCAGGAAAATGTGTCTTCCACATTTTTAAAACATTCACATAAGAGAATCTTTTATTTAATTTGAATAAATAGCTACTGACTGATGGTAACTGCAGATAGCACAATCTAAAAGTTGTACATGTTGCTTTGGAAGTCATCACTCCTTGTTTTTTAAACTCATTATTCTGTCTCCTTCATGGACTGCTTTTTTTTGGTCTTCATTTCTAAACTTTTTAAAAAAGGTTTATTTATTTTTGAGAAAGAGAGAGACAGAGTGTGAGTGGGGGAGGAGAAGAGAGAGAGGGAGACACAGAATCCGAAGCAGGCTCCAGGCTCCTAGCTGTCAGCACAGAGCCTGACCTGGGGCTCAGTCCCACAAACCATGAGATCATGACCTGAGCTGAAATTGGATGCTTAACTGACTGAGCCACTCAGGTGCCCCTCTTTGTCTTCATTTCTAGATTCCAGCTTCTGCTCTAGCTCTTTTTCCTCCAAGCAGATTTCATCAAGACCAGTCCTGGGTTTTAGCTCTTCCCTGTGCTCTCTTTCCCCCGAAGCCAATAGAAACCCTCCTCATCTCTAAGATGGCTACCTTGTCCACTTCTCCATCCTCACACCCTCTCCTGAGCTTTTTCTGTGTAGGTGCTTGCAATTTATCATTTTAAGTTTCTGTCATTTAAAACTTCATTTTAAGTTTCTGCCAAGCTCAAGTAGGTTAAAACTGATTTATCAGTTTCCTTAAAAACCACACACACACACAGACATGCACACATCAAACTAATGAGAACAACAACAATACTCATTCTTCTTTTCAAAAAGGAAGTTTATTAAAGTCTGTTAACTGCCAAATGTTTCAGATGGTTCTGGCTAAAGCAACATTCTAGTTCCTCACCTCCCACTCAATTCTTATCTGACAATAATTTGGATTTTATTCCTCCCCCTCTTCCTATACTACTCTCATCAAGGCCACCAGTATCCTTTCCATAACTAAATCCACTAGGAGGTGTTTTTTTTTTAGGCTTCAACCTATGTGCCCACTAAGCAACCTTCAATATTGTTAACTGCTCCCAGCAAGAAACAGTCCTCTTCTTAATTTTCTCATAGCACAACCTCCTCAATTTTTCTTCTGGCATTCAACTTGTTAGTCTCCTGTGCCAGCAGGAGACTACTCAACTTCTGAATACTGAAGATTTCCAAGGGTTGCTTGCAGCTCTGTTAAGTCTGTCACTGTAAACTCTCTTTCTAGTGGATATCATCCATAACTATGACTCATCTGTTTGCTGGGGACTTCTACATTTAGATCTGCAGCCTAGACTGCTCCTCTCGGCGTCAGACACATATTTTCTATTTTCTGACTCAGCATTTCCAATTGGATGTCTCAAAAGTACATCAAACTCAATTTTTCCAGGAATGAACTCATGATTTCCTTCCCAGACCTAGGTCCACACTGTTCCCTCTCCCAGGAAGACTCTTTCTATCATTTGCTGAGTTAACATCACTCTCTCAGAGAAACATCCTCGGATCATCCCAAGTCACCCAGGTACTCTTGTTGCATGAACTCATAGCTGCCCCTGTTTCCCTTTATAGCCCTGTCAGAGTTCATAATTATGTATTTGTTAATTTGATTATAATTAATATATTGGTTATTGGATTAATGTCAATCTTCACCTCAAGAGTAAGGGTGTATATGTAAATATAAAATGATATGTATAATACAATACACATATATTTAATACATATTAAATAATATATATTATATGTATATATGTTCATACATTTAGAATATTCTGTACATACATGTAATTAATATACTTATATGTTGTTTATTTAATATCTGGCTATCTATCTTCCTCTGAAGTTTACAAACTCCATTGAATCCCCATGGACTTGCACAGTGTATGGCAAATAGTATACCCTCAATAAATATTTGTTAAAAGAATACATTTTTTGAATAAAGTAATAAGTGGTAGAGCACTCTGTCTGGCATCTAGCCTTTAAGTCATGACATCTTTGTTTTTTCCTTAGTCTCATACTATCTATCCAGCTATCAAGTGCCTTTAAAACCAAACACCCCTCCTAGTCCTCTTCTTCCTATTTCTATTTCTACCATTCTGGTTCAGTTTCTAAACACCGTATGTTTAATCTACTGCAAGTGAAAGTTTGGTCCCTATCCGCCTAATCTATCTTTTATAACACTGAAAGAATGAACATATAAGGATTATCCTTTGTGCCTACTATTCTCTCATACAAAAGACTTCCAACATTCCTAATTAAATACCAATGAAAAATCCACATTTCTTAGCTTGGCTCTAGCTCAAGACTCCCTGATACAGCCAAGCAATCTTCTCATTGCCCTCTTAAAATGGTTTGTATGGGTCTAGTACCTTTGATGGCACATTTCCTCTTTCTGGAATGTAAGTCCCCCTCTCCCACCACCACAGTATATATGCACGTACTACTGCATACTTCATGACGTCTACCAAACATCAAGCCTAACCATAAAGCTATGACTGGTGACATTTTCCCCAGTTAGTTGGCTAAAAATATTCTATTCCTCAGGTGATGCAGTGTTTCTCCCACACAATACAAGATATTATATTAATAGTGTTAAAATTTTTTTTAATGTTTATTCATTTTTGAGAGAGAGAAAGAGAGAGAGACAGTATGAGTGGGGGAGGGGCAGAGAGAGAGACTGAGACACGAAATCTGAAGGAGGCTCCAGGCTCCAAGCTGTCAGCACAGAACCCAAAGCGGGGCTTGAACTCATGAACCGGGGCCAAAGTCAGATGTATAAATAACTGAACCACCCAGGAGGCCCTTAATCATAATTTTTAATTGCAGGCATTAATAGTGATTTTGGGAGGGGTGGCAGGCAGTGGTTTATTTTCTTATTTTTTATTCTTTCCCCAAATATTTCTGTTCCACCCTGGGAGATGAGAGATTTTTAATTTACTCAATTCAAGGTCCACGTTTCCAACATGCATGTGTTCAGAGTTTGCAAGTAGTGGAAGATCTGATATATGCCAGGTAAATATATATACACAAATACATCTGTATCTCTACCTCTATCTGCATCCACCTCCATAGGTCTGTGTGTCTCTCTGTAGATAAATCTAGTGTTAAAGACCCTCCACATCTGTCCTGCCCTCGTCTGTCCTTTTTCCAGATCATGATATGTACAGATCTACCTACAGCTTCTGTAGACAGAGTGGAAGGGTCTATTTCACTGCCTAAAATAGTGGGTTATAATGTCTGAAACATGTCTGGCCAGGGTGACCTGAGGACAAATGTGATTTTTTAAAAGTGTGTGTGTGTGTGTGTGTGTGTGTGTGTGTGTGTGTTGTAGCTTGCCAACTAGATTTTAGGTTACCTCAGGGTAAGAACAATGTCATCTACTTAATTTCCCAGGCCCAGAAATACAGTAGGTGCCCAAACACTTTTTATCGATTTTAACAGTAGAATCATGACCAGCAAGGAAAAGAAGCAAGTAAAATGCCATAATTAGGATGGTGTACATTTCTCTTATCACTATTTTAGTAGCAATAAAGATATTTGTATCAAACGTATGTGCCTTTATACTGTTTCAAATGGCGTTCTAATTAATCATTTCATTAGACCTCCGTGGGGGACTAACTCAACATTAATAAATAACAGAACTTAAGTTATCTTCTCTTCCAGTGCGTGAAGATTAACTTAAAAACCATGTCACTTGATACCTAAGTCAGAAATAATAGTTCTTTGTTGTTGTTGTTTAATACTGAGAGGTGAAAATTTTATATGCACTTAGAAGGAGCTTCTAAAATAGGTTTTGGAAGCTGATGAAACTATAGAGATGTACACAAAGTTTACATTGGTTTTCATGCTGATTTTAAGATTCAAAATGCACCCTACATCTTTAAATACCCTTCAGATCTGAGTGTTCTAATAGGAAAGCGATTGTCGGCAAATTATAAATAAGTGAGATCCTAAATTTCAAAGTAAAGAGAATAGAAGAGAGAGAGAGAGAGGGAGAGAGTGAAATATAGATAAATATAGGAGATTTCCCCTGACTTTTAGAAAACTCTTTGGACCAGTGTTGTAAAATTAAATAGCTCTAATAAAAATGTTTTAAGACTTCATGAAAACGAGTCCCTTTTGCTCAAATCAAACCAGTTCAAGAAAATTTGGCCCCTTTAAAGTTGACCTCATTAATTTCATGATCTTTGGATGGCACACGGCATCCCAACTGTGACGATTAGTTTGTACCTTTGAAACCCACCAGCACCATATATCTCTGAAGATTATAAAAGAATAATACAACATAGAACTCTGAACTTGTGTAATTAAAATGTAGGAATTTGTGGGGCACCTGGGTGAGTTGGTTGAGCATACGACTTTAGCTGAGGTCATGATCTTGCAGTTTGTGAGTTCCAGCCCCACGTTGGGCTCTATGCTGACATCTCAGAGCCTGAAGCCTGTTTTGGATTCTGTGTCTCTCTCTCTGCCCTTCCCCACTCATGCTCTGTCTCTCTGTCTCTCAAAAATGAATAAATGTTAAAAAAATTTTTTAAACGTAGGAATTTGTTCAAATAGCTCTTGCGTTAAGCTATAATCATTTGAAAATCTTTTAAAAAATAAAATAGGTATAATATAGAGCAGATATATATAGAGAGAGCATTTCTTTGTTAGAGAAGGCTGCTCCTAAAGATTGGGGATGGAGGGGCACCTGGGCAGCTCGGTTGGTTAAGCATCCGACTTTGACTCAGCTCATGATCTCCCGGTTCATGCTTCATAAGTTCAAGCCCCGCATTGGGCTCTGTGCTGTCAGCTCAGAGCCTGGAAACTGCTTTAGATTCTCTGTCTCCCTCTCTCTCTTTCTGCCTCTCCCCCGTTCATGTGAATTTTCTCTCTCTATTTCCCTCTCTCAAAAATGAATAAACATTAAAACATTTTTAAAAAGATTGGGTTTAGAGAGTGTTTCCTATAAAGTTACTGAACATGTATGTGTACATCGCTCTTCTCATGACCTTGACACTTAACAGAGTTAACAATCATCTTGAAACTTGTGATCAGTCAATAACAGTCAATTCCTCTGCATTTTATATTTAAACCAAAATAGACCATTTCTCCTGCATTATTTTGGCAGAGCAGAGATAGGTGGATGTTTTCTGCTACCCATTGAGTTGCCCCAGCTTGATTAATGCTGAGTCATTTATTCCTTCATCTATAAGATGAGAGTTCATTCCAGTTCTGTAAGAGAAGTTTCCTATATTTAAACCCATATTAGCTTTCATGTTCATTGTACAATAGCCAGTTTACATTATTAGACAATAATTACACAAGTGATAGTTTTAATTGATCTATTTTGTATGCAGTTTTAAAATATGCTCACCAGAAAGAATGATACAACAAAAGGCAGATTTACAATCTCTGGTACCAGATGACTTGGGGCACATCAAACTGTAAGACAGCTTTGCCTTTATTTCTGGAATGGATTTGGATATATTTTGCTCACCATATGTTGGATGTAAAACTAGAGACCAACAAGAAATGTAAACATCACTCATGATTTGAGGTTTAAAAAATTTTGGAAGCCCTCTGATTTATTTTGCTGGAAAAGTAATTCCACTCCACTGAGCACTATATCCCTTATAGCCAAAAGAAGCACGATTTGCCTTCCTGGACTTATTCCCCTCTGATGGTTTCTGTGCTCTGTGAATGATTACAGAAATGAGCAAAGAGGTTTGGTATGTATGGAGTAATGATGTAAGAGTTGAACCTCCAAGCTATGTACTTCGGATGCTGTGTATATCACAAAGTCAGACAATTCTCTGCCAACAACTATATATGTTAGAGTACTGACTTACCCTGTCAGAAATACATCCTATGATGAGAATTCCTTGATTCATATTGAAGGCTTGATTTGGGGGCTACAGAATTTTTTTTGAAGATAGAGAAACCATCAAGTTGTGTTTATGGTTGTGTATGATGATAATCTAGTACTGTGAACCCGTGAAGAATAAATCCAACTTGTCTTACAGGGGTAGGAAACTAATTAATTTTATGTTTTAACTTCTCAGTGAACAATGACTGGAAGCATTTCTCATTAATCAAAAGAAAGAGCTTTAGGCACAGACGTGGCATCATGCTATAATGTCCTTCTATGTTGGGAGGTATTAAATACTTTTTTTCAAGAAAACTAAAAATTATCATTTTGTTCTGATTAAGCAAAATTCCATAATTGCCCCATAGAAAGAAAACCACACATCATGCAATTTGCAGAATGTTAATTAAGCATTGGATGGGTTCAGATGGTTGTATTTTTACTTAAAAAAAAGTTACTTACTTATGATAAAGACACGGCTGTGCAGAGATTGGAAATAGATGATCACTGTGTTACATCAGACCTGTCGATCTTGTTTGTTAGGCTTTGTGCTCTTGACCAAGAGGATTCTCTTTTTTTTTTAAGTTCCTTCATAGCCTTTTCTATACAAATCCAGATTTTCAGCTTCTCTTAAAAATAAAAAAAAGAATATTTGGCAACACTGAGCCCACACTCCTGCCTTGAAAACAGTAGGTTGGGGCTGAGTATCCCCTACTATTCTGCAACTCCCGCCCAGCCTCTTCTTTCTCTCACATTGTCTTAAATCCAGGATTCTCCACTTGTTTCCTTAACCTGAGTGTCCCCTCTGGGAATGTGTGCATGTGACCTTTATACTAAAGCTTCCTCCCCACCCACCCCCGCCTTTTTTTTGTGATTTTCTTTGTACGTTTATTATCTATAATAGTGCCTCTAAAAGTCTTAAAATGGTGGCAGGTGATTATGATGTTTTGAATCACCAGTTATGAGCAGAGAACAGCTTATATAAAATACATTAAATGTCAAAGTCAGAAAGAGCCATCCCAGGGTAGAGTGGAGTGACATGCAGTTAGAGTGGCATCTTAAGTGGGAATAATGTTTAGAGTCAGCAGGTTAAGGCAGAAGTTGAGTATAGGCAAACTTGCCCTTGAAAATCCCTTAGGAAGGTGCCAAGTTGGAAAGTGATATACTATCTCTCAGTAAATCCAGTACAGCCAATTTTTCCCTCTAGCTTTGGAACAGATAGATTTTTTTTCTTTTTTGGTTGAGTCCCAAATGAAGTAATTGCACTGAATTCAGGTATCATATAATATGTAATAAATATCTTTAAAAACTAGAATCCTCAGAATTGCAGCAAGATGATCACCAAGACAGGGGCATGGGAACCCACCAGAAGAAAAGGCAGAGTCCCATTTTCCACCTCGTGTTCACTCTGGGACATATGCTCACTGAGTGGAATATCAAGTAAAATGCTTACATGCTATTTAATTTTCTGTCTCTCTCTTTTCCTCCTTCTCTCCCATTCCTTTTATGAGCACATGAACTTATTTGAGTAAATTTGAGTTTGTGCCTATGGTGGGAAAAAGATTCACACTACAGGATCACGTAGCACACCCTTTGATCACTTTCTAAGTTATCAGAACATAGGACAAAGGAAATGAAGACTGGGGATTTGATTTCTGATCAGAACAATTCACAGATAATAAAATGATCATACCACTCAAGACATTTGGCAAGCCTCCTCTGTGTGTGAAGTACTCTGACAGGAGCTGTTTGGGATGAAGAGAGGTGTAATATGACTATTAGTGTTTTAAAGTCTCATACATGGGGGCACCTGGGTGGCTCAGTCAGTTGAGTGTGGACTCTTGATTTCTGCTTGGGTCATTATCTCAGTTTGTGGGCTTGAGCCCCATGTCTGGCTCTGCGCTCTCTCTCTCTATCTCTCTCTCTGACCCTCCCTCCCCTTCTCACTCTCTCTCTCAAAAATAAATAAACATTAAAAAAATAAAAATAAATAAAGTCTCATACATTTTACAAACTATAGGTTTAAGAAAATTTGGCAATGTGACAAATTTGCTGCTTTATTTTGGCCATTGAGTGCATTTAAAACAAATTGTATTTTAACATAAAAAAGCAAGAAAGAGATAATCTCATAACAAAATATGGTCCTTTAAGTTGAACAAATAACTTTATGAAAATCATTCCTGCCTCATATCTTTGGCTGTGAAACACATTAGGAACCACCAACTTAAATGTGAAGATATGGTACATGCATGTAAAAAGTTAATCACCTCAACAAGACAAGTCAAAGTTAAGAGTCAAATGAATAGTGTAAATGAGGTTTTTATGAGACAGCAGAAAACTGATCAAGCACTGGAGAGGTTAAAGAAAGGATTTAGATGTTCCAATTAATACAGTAAACATCTGGCTTCTAAACATCTGTTGATTGACTTACTGAATGCATGTATGAATAAAATTGGGATGGCTTAATGTGTGAAAGGTTCAGAGAAATTGTAAGATTTGAACTGACCTTGAGAAATAAATTGATAATTTGGAGAGGTAACCAGGGCAAGGAGGAAATTTCAGCTCTAGCCAAGAACTATGATAAGATCACACATGTGATAACGTCCAAACTATTAGAAGAAAGAAAAGAGCCAACAGAGGGCTCGTGTCTTTCTTCTCTAACTCTTTTCTTTGCCTCCAAATAGCAGAGATACAATAATAAAGTGAATTTTGATAGGGATTGCATTGGATCTATAGGTGGCTTTGGGTACTATGGACATTTAAATACTACTAATTCTTGGGGCGCCTGGGTGGCGCAGTCGGTTAAGCCTCCGACTTCAGCCAGGTCACGATCTTGCGGTCCGTGAGTTCGAGCCCCGCGTCAGGCTCTGGGCCGATGGCTCGGAGCCTGGAGCCTGTTTCCGATTCTGTGTCTCCCTCTCTCTCTGCCCCTCCCCCGTTCATGCTCTGTCTCTCTCTGTCCCAAAAATAAATAAAAAACGTTGAAAAAAAAATTAAAAAAAAATAAATACTACTAATTCTTCCAATCCATGAACATGGAATGTCTTTCTTAAATTTCTTTCATCAGTGTCTTACTGTATTTAGTATGCAGATATTTTGCAACCTCAGTTAAATTTATTCGTAAGCATTATTTTTTATTTTACTATGAACAGGGACTGTTTTCTTTATTTTCTTTATTTTTTTTAATGAAAGGCTGAGATTTTTTTTTAAATTTTTTTTAACGTTTTTATTTATTTTTGAGACAGAGGGAGACAGAGCATGAACAGGGGAGGGTCAGAGAGGGAGACGCAGAATCTGAAACAGGCTCCAGGCTCTGAGCTGTCAGCACAGAGCCCGATGCGGGGCTCGAACTCACGGACCGTGAGATCATGACCTGAGCTGAAGTCGGCCACTTAACTGACTGAGCCACCCAGGCGCCCCTGTTTTCTTTATTTTTGAGATAGTTCACTGTTAGTGCATAGAGGGACAATTGATTTTTGTCTGTTGATTTTGTATCCTGTAACTTTGATTTTTTTTTTTTTTTAGTTCCAACAATTTTTTGGTGGATTCTTCAGGTTTTCTATATATAAGATTGTGTCATCTGTCAACAGAGACAATTTTACTTCTGCCTTTCTAATTTGGATGCAATTTATCTAGTCTAATTTCTCTGGCTAGGACCTCTACTACTATGTTGAATAGGAGTAGTGAGAATGGGCACCCTTATTTTATTCTTGATCTAGAGGAAAAACTTTCAAACTTTCACCACTGAGTATGATGTTAGCTGTGGGCTTGTCGTATATGGCCTTTTTTATTCTGGGATAAATTATTTCTATACCCAATTTGTTGAGAGTTTTTATTATCAAAGGGTATTTAATATTTCTTTTTTTTTGAAGATGCTTTTTCTGAATCTATTGAGATGATTTTATAATTTTTACCTTTATGTTAATGTGATGCATCACATTATTGATTTGCATCTCTTGAACCATCCTTCTACCCCAGCAATGAATCCCTCTTGGTCATGGTGTATGATTCTTTTAATGTGTTGTTGAATTCAATATGCTAGTATTTTGCTGAGAATTTTTGTGTCTATATTCAGCAGGGATATTGGCCTGTAGTCTTTCCTTCTAGTGTCTTTTTCTGGCTTTGGTTTCAGGGTAATATGGCCACACAGAATGAGTTTGGAAGTGTTCGAAGTTTTTTGGAAGAGTTTGAGAAGGATTGGTATTAATTCTTCTTTAAGTGTTTGGTAAAATCCACCTGTGAAGCATCTGTCCCCAGGATTTTCTTTGTTGGGAGGTTTTTGAATAGTGATTTAATCTTTTTTACTCATTATTGATCTGTTCAGATTTTCATGATTCAGTCTTGGTAGGTTGTATGTTTCTAGGAATTTATAAATTGCTTGTCTTCTAGATTATCTAACTTGTTAGCATATAATTGTTTAGAGTAGTCACTTACGATCCTTCATATTTCTGAGGTATCAGTTGTAATGTCTCCTCTTTCACTTATGAATTTGAGTCCTCTATTTTTTTTCTGTTAGTATATCAAATGGTTTGTGTATTTTACTTATCTCTACAAAGAACCAATTCTTAGTTTTGCTAATTTTTTCTATTGTTTTTTCCTATTCTGAATTTCATGTATTTCTGCCTTAATCTTTATTATTTCCCTCCTGCTAACTTTGGACTTGGTTTCTTCTTCTTCTTCTCCTTCTCCTTATTCTTCTTCTTAGTTCTTTGAGGTAGAATATTAGGTTGCTTATTTGAGATCTTTCCTTTTTTTTCTTGATATGCATTTATAGCTAAAATCTTTCCTCTTAGAACTGCTTTTGCTGTGTCCCATAAGTTTAGGAATGCTGTGTTTCCATTTTCATTTGTCTCAAGGTATTTTTTTTTATTTAACTTATTTCTTCTTTAATACATTAGTTGTTCATGAGTGTGTTGTTTATTTCTACATGTTTATGAATTTTCCAGATTTCCTCCTGTTATTGATTTTTAGTTTTGTACCATTGTTTTCAGAAAAGATACTTGATATAATTTCTGTCTTCTTTAATTTGTTGAGAATTATTTTGTGACCTAACTTATGATCTATCCTAGAAAATTTACTATGTATATTTCAAAAGAATGTGTATTGTGCTGCTGTATTGAATAGAATGTTTTATATATGTTATGTCCATTTCATCTGTAGTGTTGTTCACTTCTTCCCTTACTGATTTTCTTTCTTTTTTTTCTTTCTTTTTTTCTTTTCTTCCCTTGTTGATTTTCTGTGTGAATAATCTATCCATTGTTGACAGCGGAGCTGGTGACTGTGCTCCTCAGTTGGGCAAGGTCACCATCCTGGATTCCTGGTCAAGTGGAGCTACAGGATCTGCTCCACAATTAGGCAGGTCACTGTCTGGGATCCCTGCACAGGTGAAGCCCAGGCTGTTCAATTATGGGGGAGGGCTTTAAATGGACTCTGCTACTGAATGGGATTGTAGGCTGGGCTCTGCCACTGGGTAGTACCACAAGCTGGGTGCCAAAGTCCTGCAGGGTCCCTATTTAAGCTCCACGTAAGGCCAGAGGCAATATTTAACAGGTGGGAAGGACTGCTGACTTGCTTCCCTGTTTGGGCAAGTTGTAGAATGTGGTCTGTGGCTGCCAGGTGTTGTGGCCAAGCTTCACAGAGCAGTGGGACTAGATGCTATGTTCAACAGTTTGGTGTCAAGTGAATTTCCTCCCTTGCCAGGGTGGGGCTGGAGAATCTGTTTCACAGCTGGTACAGCCCTGTGGCTTATGATTCACGTCAGGCAGAACTACCAACTGAACTCCCTGGCCAGACAAGACTACCTATTCAGCTCTCCAGATCGGCAGAACCAAAGGCTAAGATTTCTGCTCAGGTGTTGCTACAAACAGGAATGTGGTCTGTTGAGATCCAAATGCTGGTCGCTATAAACTCCAACTCCTTATCTGTTTCTACCTAATCCCTGGTGGTTGAGCTTGACAGATTCCTTCAGTGATACTTGTGAGGTAAGACCTGAGTGGGCCTCCTAGGAAGCATCTTGCAACTCTGGGGAAGCTGAATGTTTACTATGGTATTCTTTTTATCACTAGAGGAACTGGAGGCCCAGGGGGGCCCTCTTGCTGTGGCAAAGTACTGGCCTTGGGAGTGGTTGATGTGGTTAAAGTGAAGCCCGTCTCCCTATCCTTCTAATTGGATTCTGCTCAATCTGTGCTGCACAGAGGAGGGCTTCAGCCTCACTTCATGGTTCTGAGACCTCCATAGTGGTGTCTTGCTTATGGATAGTTGCTAGCTGGTCTTCTTGTGAGGTGTACTGAAATTAAGTATGATTCATGTCACCATTTCAATAATGTCACTTTAAAATAAATTTTATTTATTTATTTATTTTTAATTTTTCTAATGTTTATTTATTTTCGAGAGAGAGAGAGACAGAGTGCGAGCATGGGAGGAGCAGAGAGAGCGGGAGACACAGAATCCGAAGCAGTCTCCAGGCTCTGAACTGTCAGCACAGAGCCTGATGTGGGGCCCGAACTCACAAACCGTGAGATCATGACCTGAGCTGAAGTTGGACACTTAACCGACTGAGCCACCCAGGTGCCCCTAAAATAAATTTTAAAAGGCAAACTGGATCATGACTCATCCCCATATCTTTCAAGGGCTTTTCAAGGTATTTAGGGTAAAGTCTGGTCTACTATCCTTACTCTGAATAACTTGGTTCCCACTTCCTGTCTCCTTAACCTACCACTATTTCCCTCTGCTTCTATTCTGTGTGGTGGTTGATACATCACATCATAATCACCTTGTTCTTTTAGAACTATTAAGTAAACACTTTATATGTGAGGCCTGGTAATCTTAATTTTAAGCAAGCTTCATGGGTAATTCTCATTCAACTTAAATTAGAAAATCACTACACAATTCCCTATTAACCTAGTCTTTTCACTGTTTCTCAAATACACTCACTTAATTCCTATTTTGGGATCTTTAAATGCGTAGTTTTCTCAGGCTGGAATGTTGAATTTTCCCCTCTTGTTCCAAGATGAATTTCTAATTATGCTAAACTTCCAATTTACATGTTAGTTTCTTAGAAATGTCTTCCATTAGGCTCCTAGGCTAAATTATATCTTCTTATATATTCTCTTCACTTCCTATAACTTTCTTTCATAGCACCAGGAATACTGGTAATTAAATACTTATTTATGTATTTATATTTTCATCTCCTCCATAAAACTGTGTGCTCCTGGGGGCTACAACTTTTATCTCCTTTCTTAAGTGGGGTTACTATACTTTAGCATTTTGTGTTGTATCCTGCTTTTCACTCCTGTTGTTGCTGGTGACCACCTTAATCCTTGCTCTTATCACACTGTGCTACAATTGTCTCTCTACTTGTCTCTGCCCTATATAGGGGTGTGAAATTCTTGAAGGACGAGATCAACCACATTGAAACACCATCTAGCAGAATAAGCTGTAAATAGTAGGGACATTAATAAATACTTGACAAACAAATGAATGGATGATTGTACTGGTGTAATTTGTTATGTTTTAGAGAAAAGACTGTGATTTCAGAATTTCCAAGTATACAATATACTGAAGTCTGTTTTTATTTTTCCAAATTAAAAAAAAATTATCCTTTCTTTTCTCACAAATATCACTGAGATTTCATTAATATTGGATCTATTTTAAACTATGTTGTGAATGATCTTTAGGCTAGAAGAAACACAGAAGAAAATTTTTGCAATCCTGGATCAAGTGGAGATTTCTTAGATACAAAAAGTGCAATCTATAAAAAAAAGGAAAGGATTGATAAATTGGATTTCATTGAAATGAAAACTTTCTCCCTTTGTATGGCATTATTAAGAAAATTAAAAGACATGGACTAGGAGGAATATTTGAAATTGCATACCTGATAAAGGACTTGTATCCAGCTTACATAAGAACCCTCAAAAGGCAGTAATAAGAAAACCACCAACCCAACTAAAAAACAGGCACAAGATTTACAAAGACACTTCATCAAAGAAAATATAGGAATGGGAAATAAGTGTATGAAAAGATGCCCAACATCCTTAGTTATTAAGCAAATGCAGATAAAACCCATAAAATGATACCACAGCATATTTATTAGAATAGCTAAAACAAGGGGCTCCTGGGTGGCTCAGTTGGTAGGGCATCCAACTTTGGCTCAGGTCATGATCTCACAGTCTGTGGGTTTGAGCCCTGTGTTGGGCTCTGTGCTGACAGCTCAGAGCGTGAAGACTGCTTCAGATTCTGTGTGTGTGTCTCCCTCTCTCTCTGCCCCCCCACCCCCCCACCCACCCTGCTCACGCTCTCTCTCTCTCTCAAAAATAAATAAACATTAAAAAAAATTTTAAAAAAGAGCTAAAACAAGCACATAAAATAACTGAAAATACCAAAGGGTGGCAAGGATGTGAAGCAACAGAAACTCCCATATATTGCTTTTGGGAATTCAAAATGGTGCAGTCACTTTTCAAAAACAGTTTAACAGTTTTTTTGTAAAGTTAAACATATGCTTACTCTACGACCCATCAACCCTAGTCCTAGCTACTTACCCAAGCTAAATGAAATTTTTGTGTTCACAGAACAACATGTATGTTAATAGTGGCTTTATTAGTAATCACTAAAAACTGGAATCAATCCAAAGTGAGGTACATCCATACTCAGCAATAAAAAGAATGTAATATTGATAACACAACAACATGAATGGATCTCAGTTACATTTATTCTATGTGAAAGGCACCAGACTTAAAAGATCGTAAACTATAGGATTCGATTGATATAACATTCCGGAAAACATAAAGTGTAGGGACGGAAAATAGAACCATGGTTGCCAGAGGCTGAGGGTGTAGAAGGGGTGGATTACCAAGGGCAGGAGGGAATTTCGGGGGAATTATTGAACTGTTCTGTATTCTGGTTGTGATAGTGGTTACATGGCTGCATGTGTTTGTCAAAACTCACAGAGTGGTACACTTAAAGGATGAATTTTACCCCATGTAAATTATGCCTTATCACAAACAGGTAAAGAAATGTCAGTGACAGAAACTTTCTGTATCATTTATGCTTTCAAAGCCCATGTGTTGCCACCATTTGCTTGCCCTGTTATGAATATAAGCAATGTCAGCATGTAGGGTTGCATGCCTGTTTAAGAAGAAATGTAGGACAAATTATAGATTTAAATAGCCCTAACTGTTGTCTAAAAGTAGAAGTCATTAAAGCTATTTGACTAATAGCAGCTTGAAAAAAAATCTAGATTCATGTTTGGAGCTTTACATTGCTGAGTGGCTAGATTCCAGGTAAAATGATTGATTGCATTATTGAGGAACACATGTTTTACTGGTCTACCTATAAATTACCTTTAGCTCCAGGGCTACCGTAATAGGGTTTCATTTCAGAACATTTTCTTCCATTTAAAATTCCATGAGTTTTTTTTTTTTTTAAATCTGATTGCATGCCCATTTCTATCTTGTTCATTTGTGGAAATAACTTCAGTTTTGTCTTATTCTGTAAAAAACTACCATTGTGTAGAAATGCCTAAAATGCTGGTAGTAACATTTTGAATGACTGATTTCTGAGGGAACAGAAAAAAAGAATGTGGAGGTCTTTCTCGGCACATTCTCATTTCAGAGGGAAAGGTCGATAATTCAAGACAAATCCTATTTCATATGTCTATTAGGGGTCACAAAGAGCCAGTCATACTCCTATATTGAAAAAGCCTCTCTCCATCTTGCAGTAAGGGACACAAAGCCTTATATACAGATATGACCTTTAACATTTGATACTAGTTCACTTAAATACATGCTAATCCGCAAGTTATTTATTAAAATGAGAGATATTCTGCCTTCTTAATGACAGCGTTTCATTCTTCATTTCCCTTTCCTATGGAGTTTCCACCAATATATGTGCCCAACAACTGTCAGTTGTTTAGGGTGAAGAGCATTTTTGAAATGAAACTGACACACACGTACTATCTAATGGTCCAGCCCGGTGGTGACTCGATTCTCTCCACCAGGCCACTGAAATCCAACGGTGGCTCTTTTGTCACAAGCTCGGCCTCCTTCCAAAGCTTCCACAACCCAAGTCCTTTTCTTTTTCCCTGTGTAATCACAGCCTCCACTCTCTTTCCCTCTGTGCTCCAACTCATCCTTATTCATAGGCACTTAAAGCAATTTCCTTTATGCAGATCTTGATTTGTTATCAGAAATCAATATTTTGAGGACGTTCTTCTTCACGGATTACTATCATTTCAAAATCAAAATATTTTGCGATTGCTGAAAGCTCACAGAAATATTCCGTGCATGAGCTGACAGGAAACTGTAATCAAATTGTCAAGCAATTGCTCTGACTGTGGCAAAGTGAGGATGCTAGATTACATGTGTCAGCATGTGAAGATAACGGCTGCGCAGTGAACAGCAGGCTGAAGGCTTGATAGGAGACAGGAAGTTGATCGCTGGAAACTGCAACCTATTGGAGACGGTAGTGCCGCCTCAGCATTCCTTCGTTTGCATTAGGAACGCTTTTATGGTCAATAAAGTGTCTCGGTTCAGCCATCTGCAAAGCATTCTGAAAATTCCCGACGAAGTATGTTCTGTCAATTAATTTCTGCTAATCTCTAAGCCAGGGTTAAACAACTAATGGGTTCAAATGGGTACTATGGGTGGGTCCGACATTCTCAGACTGGATCTTAATGGCATTAATATATTCATTTCACAGGAATGACTGTTATGGCAAGGGAGCAAATGCTCTTCTGCGAAAATGGACCAAATCCTTTACCTGGTGGCCTGTTTCCTTGGGTATTGAAAGATTTATTGCCAGTCTCTTCCCTCCTGGTTTCCCTCTGGTCTCTGCAAGACCCTTAAGGTTCTTGGACACTTTCCCCTCCTCCCGTGGCTGCTTGCAGCCTCCACCAAGGGCTTCCAAAGATATCCATTATTCAGTGCCTCGGAGCGCTGCTGCGGCCTCTGCGGCCTAATCACTCAGCATCCTCTGTGTCTTCTCCCCCACAGGCAGGGAAGGCTGTGGAGTCTGAGGTCAGTATGTGCTGGCTTCTTCACTCTTTTATCCATCTTGGCAGCCAGATATTTTAAGGTGCTGTATTTATTATTCAGCTGCAAAACCAGGGTGATTTGGGTGACTGATGTTGTGGTATACTAGGTGTTTACTAAATAAATACATATTTTATGATGTGTATTATTTATTAAGTTAAACATTATTCTACTCCAGTGTATCTTTTGGCATTCTTTTTTCCTTTTTAAAAATTTTTCCCCATTTTGCTTTCTGAATGTATACCTGCACAAGGGGCCCACTATTCTGAGTCTCCAGGAGAGTTTGGCATCTGTGGAAGCTACATTAACTCTTTCTGGCCATTTGGCTACTGCTTTATGATTGCTTATTTTGATACCCTGAAAGTGACCGTGGTTGAGAGTTGACACAGCTCCCTGGAGCCCTAAATTTCCTCTCAGGAAGCCGCTAGGGTTTTTAAAAGTTTTTTTAAAGCAAATCCCACAGATCTCCTCAGTAGATTTGGGTTTGGGCACTCTGGTTTTGTTGTTGTTGCTGTTGTTCATTTGTTTTGTTTTGTTTTGTTTAGTTTAGTTTTTGAGAATGGCCTGTGTGTAATCTAAGCTAATGAAAGGAAAGCAGACCATGGAAACTCCTAGGGCTTATGACTCAGGTGTGCTCTCTCCCTCTCAGCCCATCCTCTGTTCTCCCCAAGGCTCCACTAGTCCTGAGGCAACACAGGTAGCTTCAGGAAGTAGGTAATAATCTTCTCCATGCCTGTTTTCATCTTTAAAAGAAGTCACTGAGGGATTTAATTGCCCTCCCAGGATAAGGATTAAAATGGTAAATAACCTGGCACATGATAGGTGTCCAAACCAGGTTTGTGAATTTTCAAATACAGAGTGGAAGAGGGTTACCCATTATAGTCAGTTATGTTCTACACAAGTAAAATACGTTATTTAACGATTATCAGGTAAGCAGTAGTGGGTGACATTGTCAGAGGACATCAAAGGAACCAAAGAGTCAACCTGGTATTTCATCTGTGTTTTTCTAGCCTACTTCAAAGCATCCCATACAGCAGGGCATGTCAGGACTCCTGCTTCTTAAGATGGGTCACAAGAAACTGTCCAAGTATTGTATGAGCCTTAGATCAATAACAGGTCCATTCCTAATATCTGTTGTTTCTACCTAGAGCCAGGGTACAAAGGGAGGCCCCCTGGCTGGCATTCTGGGCCCTCTGATGCAGAAGTCTGTAGCTGGGGCCCTGATTGTTGACCAGTCTCTGGGCAGTAAAGAAAATCACCAACAACAGTCAATTGCCTGTTGCCTTGCATTCTCTGTCTTGCGTATCCTGGGGTATTTTGTCTCCACTTACACATCGCCTGAGGTCTTCAAAGCAGCTTTCGCAGGGCTTTTGCAATCTTCACAATGACTGGTCTGGCGCTGTGGACACAGCAGTAATATGATGTAATAGTAATTATACTCTTCTTTAACTGTGCAATGATTTAGACTTTATAAAACTCCTTAAATCCCAAACCTGTGAAATAAATATTAGATACAGATGCAAAGCAACTGTATTTAAAGAAGAATGATATATGACTTAGAAAATGCACCCCTGCAACTTAAATCCATTGTTTTCAATAAAGTCTTTCAATAAAGGAGCCCTCTCCTTCCTTAACTAGGCTCAATGCCATGTTCCTCTGGGTATATCAGCCATTAATCTCTATTCTTGTATGCTCCTATAACAATTGTTCATATATTTGTTTTTAGGAATTCTTACATTCTGTTTTTATTATTGTTCTTTGTGCATGTATCTCAGCTCCTCTCTAGAATGTGAAATGTTAGGAAAAGGAATTCACTCACTCTTGCATTATGCTGTACCTTGCACAAGGACGTATCTCTTGAAGTCACTCAGGAAATGTTGGCTTGAGTTGAAATCTGGGGAACAGCTAATACAGCATCTCTCCATTAAATGCACTTTAAGGTGAAGATAAGTATTGTACAAATAAATTGGCTTTTATGCTCTGTATACCCTGACACCATATCTTCAAAAATACAATATGGTGTAGCCAGCGATACCATTGCACAAATAAAACCTTTGCTAAAAAACCTATTATAAATTTGAAAACTGGCTTATTTCATTACATATCAGAGACCGATACCTTCACTGATCAAAAGGCTAGCCAGTTGACTTGATAAAGTGACTGATTAATATAAAAACAATATTTTAAAAAAATTATGAATTGAAGAGTGGTAAAATCTCCCTTATTCAAAAAGTTATTTAATAAATATTAGAATGGTGCTTATGGTCAATGGATCAATTTTAATCAGAGCCTTGTTCTTTAGGCAAAGTATTAATGATCATAGAAGGGTGTGGGGTAACAGATATACAAAACTTCAAAGTTGCATGAATTTGCTACTTGCTTGATACAATGTGAACAGCTTTCAACTTCAACAATGAATTAAAGTATTTCCTGTCCCTTATGAAAAGACTTTTTCACATTACAATACACAATTTGCTTCTACCATTCCACCCAATCATTAGATTAAAAAATAGTGTTTAGAATATTTTAACAGTGACTCCTAGATAATTAATGGTGGTGTTTTTTTTTTTCTTTTTTCCTATATCACCTGTACTGATACAAAAATCATGTGATGGGCTCTTACAGCTCCTGGCAGAGGAATTATGTTAGAAGTAATGATGCAGATGATGTTTTTGGGAACGCTAATTACAGACATATTATTTATTTTATTTAAAAAAAAATTTTTTTAACATTTATTCATTTTTGAAAGACAGAGACAGAATGCAAACGGGGGAGGGCTAGAGAGAGAGGGAGACACAGAATCTGAAGCCGCTCCAGGCTCCGAGCTGTCAGCACAGAGCCTGACGCGGGGCTCGAACTCACAGACTGCGCGATCATGACCTGAGCTGAAGTTGGCCGCTCAACCGACTGAGCCACCCAGGCTTCCCAACATATTATTTATTTTAAATGATTCATACTTTGGGGCCAGGGAGGGGGCTTGACGTTCTGGAAACTGCATCTCCTTGGATTCCCTTTCTCCTGAACACCACCTTAGAGTCCTTAATCATTCCTATATTTTCCCTTTCTCCCAGCCAGATAGAATCACATCCCTCTTGACGTGATGAGCCTTCTGAGACCTACTTTATAAGTGATTTTTTCCTGGGCCAAGAATGAAAACGTGTCGAACAATTAAAAACCACAAACTGTCTCCACAGGCTGGGAAATGACACCGAGTAGCCATGTCGTTGCTTGTTTCTCAGTTGTGCTGATACCATGTAAACCAGATAATATCTAGCAAAGGTTACCTAATTATAAAAACATTTCTTAATCTGCTTCTATTCTTTAAACTTGTAGTCAAAGTTCGTTGTCAAATATGCTGACTGCAAGGGTTGATGAACTTGGATATCTTCCACTGTAATTCCTAAAATCCTTTGTCCCATTCCTTCCAATCTCAAATTCAATGAGCCATTCTCAAGTTTATCCTTTCTGACCAGTTAGCACAGTATTACCCTGGACTGACTTTAATTTTCTTTAAAGCCAAGCTCTTTCTCACCTAAGAACCTTTAAATGTACTCTTTCCTCTCAGTCTAGAATTTTTCATCTACTTTTATCCCTGTTCTCTCCTTTCTTTCCTTCTCTTTTATGTCCTTTTGGTTGTTGTTGCTGTTGGTCTGTACAGTAGTCTGTTTCAAGTCCCAACATAAATGCTATTTGTTCCAAAGACTTTCTCTTGAGGGGAGGTTTAACACATTAAGGGGGTCAGGAAAAGTTTAACAGTACTAATGTACAAAATGAATATTCATAGGAATTGGGAGGAACAAAACCAAACAAACAAACCAAAGATGTTTGGACCTTCTGTGTTGCCCACGCTCTACTTGCTCCCAAATCCAGACGCTTCTACCTCTTTACCTGACTTTCCATTCCTTGTTCTCTTCAGCAACCGTTTTGATCATCCCAGTTTTCTCACATCCCTCTGAGAGAAACCCAGCCACTTTGGATTTCTGGAGTGTAAATTTGGATGGACACAGAACATTTATGGGACAGTCTGCAGAACGAGGCTTAAAATATTTTTGTTGTTTTCTTTCTCTGAAATAGGCCTGGGTAGTAACATTGCTTATTCCCCAAGGCCTAGTAGATGCCATATAATCAATACAATCTTCTATAATTCTTCAGGCTAAAAGGTTTCTGTCTCCTTCTTCCGTGTTAGTTATTCTAGGACTCTGATATGTACTAAATGTTGGTGACACCACAAAATTCACAAATTGAAGACCCTAATTTCCAGTAGGGATGCTCTTTGAAGGTGGGAGTGATTAGGTTTGGATAAGATCATGAGGCAGGATCCCCATGATAAGATTAATGCCCTAAAGAAAAGAGACATGAGATTTCTGTGTGTATGTTTGCATGCATCAAGAAAAGGCTATGTGAGTACATAACCAGGAAAAAGGCACTCACCAAGAACCTTACAATGCATCTGACCATGATCCTGATCTTCTAGCCTCCAGAATCATTAGAAATATGTGTTTATTGGCAAGCCACTCTGGATATGATATTTCATTATAGCATCCTGTACTAAGATTCCTAGGTGCCATGGATCATATGCAAATAAGATCGAAGCAAAACATTAAAGAGCTGGTAGTTTGGGAAGGCACAGCTTGGAAAGATTCCTGGAAGCAGTGGTGTACATTTTGAGAAGGGTTGGGACATGGAGTGTGGGGGGCTAGTGGGTTACGGGGTGATGGGGGACT
The DNA here is from genome assembly GCF_023721935.1 of Panthera uncia. Lineage (NCBI taxonomy): Eukaryota > Metazoa > Chordata > Mammalia > Carnivora > Felidae > Panthera > Panthera uncia. The sequence continues at coordinate 15,391,506 of NW_026057585.1, forward strand.
TTCACAGAATTTCAATAGTAGGGGGGTGGGCACTCCTGGTGTGAAGTTGGTGCAAACCTAGCCTGGGTAAAGAAATGGTGGGATACGCAAGGAATAAAAAGGACGATCCTGGGATTTTATAATCTGTTTGGGGAAAAACAGAATTTACCATGAGGCCATTTAACATCCATGTATTTATAATTAAGTGTCCAAATAAGTGCTATAGATTCAGGAGAAAATAAAATGAGTGCAGCTGAAGCATTTAACATACAATGACTTCTAATACTGGTCCAGTTTTGCAAGATGAAAAAGTTCTAGAGATGTGTTGCGCAACAGTGTGACTGTATATAACACTGCAGAGCCATACACTCCAAAATAGTTAAAATGGTAAATTTAATGTTATGTGTTCCTTACCAGGATTTAAAAAAATATATAAAAAATAAAACAAAACAAAAACAAAATACAGGGACTTTGATTGCCTCCCCCTATGCTTTGTCATTTCTTTATCCTGGCACATTAGTGGCTGCGATCACCAAGGAATGGAGTGAGGATTTAGCTATAATCTCCCCACCCCTGCCCCATAATCCCTATTAGCGATTTAAATAAACATAAAAATAATTTTTCGATCTAAGTTAAAAAATTCTGCTTGTTATTAAAACACAACTTCAAGAAAAATTCGCTATTCCTGAGTTTCCCATCTGGTGTGTCATAAATTCTGCAAATTAGCAGTGATCGTAAATCGTAAAGATTTTATAATGAAGAAAATTGAAACCATCAAAAGCATATACATTAAAAATCACAAAAGCATTTAAAATTTTTCTTAATATTTGAATGTTATTTAAACACTAACTCTGGTAGATTGCCGAATAGAGTAATTGTGGCTTTGGTACTTAGGACTTTATGGATAGCCACCATATCACCTCCTTTACATGTTCTCATTGAATCGCTTCCATTTGGTTTCAGTTAAATTTTCACTTGGTGGTTTTGTTTCTTTGTTGTTTGTTTGTTTTTTAACAGCACAGATACTGAAACTATACCACTTCAGTTCAAGCTTACTACTTACTAGTTGTTTGACTTTGGGTAATAATTACAAAATTTGGGACTCAGCTTCCTCATTGGTAAAATGGAGGTAATAATTGTATCTATCCTAGAGGGTTATTATGAGGATTAAAGAAGCCACATAAATGGTCAGAGCAATGCTTGACACATAGTCATGCTCAGGAGGTGGTAGAGATTATGATTATGATTATAATTATGATTATTATCAGGTATGCATAAATAAATCTGAATTGATTTAAAAAATCATAGACACACACACACACATATATATATATATATATATTTTTTTTTTTTTCCACATGGAATATTAGTAAATGAATCAAAAGTTGTAAGCAAATTCTCTGGTATCTTACTCAAAACATTTTGAATATTTTTCTCAAAAAGTGTTGAACTTTTAAAAAGTGTTCTACTTATCTATTACTACATAAGAAATTTTCCCGTATATTAATAGCTTAAAACAATTAACACTTGTTATCTCAAAATCTCCATGGGTCAGACGTCCAGGCATGGCTTAGCTGGGTTCTATGGCTTGAAATCAGTCACGAGATTGATTGAAGTCAAATTTTTGGCCAGGGCTATTGTCTCATCTACAGGCTTGACCAGGGTAAGATTCAATTCTAAATCCACCCTTATAGTTGTTGGAAGGATCCGGTTCCTTGTAGGCTGTTGGACTAAGGCCTCAGTTTCTCACTGGCTCTTGGCCAGGGGCCTCCCTCAATTCCCCACCAACTGAATTCTCCATAAGACAGTTCACATCATAGCAACTGGCTACCCTAAGAGGGGAGAGAGAACCACAGAGCAAGAGAACAAGAGAGAGAAAGCATCTAAGACTGAAGCCACATTCTTTTTCTTTAACCTAATGTAGAAATTGACACCTCATCACTTTCGCTGTAATATATTTACTAAAACAAATCCTTAGATGCAAGGCACACTGAAAGGGAGACTCATGCACAAGAATATGAATACCAAGAAGCAGAGGTTATTAGTTGCTGTTTAGAGGCCGCTCTATAACAGAGTATGCCACAGACCTGCTTCACAACAGACTTCCTTCGCTCAGTTGATTGCAACCTCTTCTTTACAGTTGCTGAACCCAAAATCTAGAGTAATCCTTGAATTGTCTTTTTTCTTCTTACGTCCTTCGGTTCTGTAAGGAAAGCTTGTCAACTCTATTCCAAAAAAGGAGAGGCAGATTTCTACCATTTCTCATGCTTCCACTACTATTATCCTTGCCCTAGACACCACCATGTTGTGTCTAGATTACTCAAAGAGTCTCCTAGTAGGTGCTTCTGCTTTTGCCCTTACCCACCATAAGTCTATTCTCTATATGGCAGCTAGAGTGACTCTTGTAAAACAGGAATCAGTCACGTCACTCTGTTCACGATCTGCCTTGGCTTTCCGTTTCACTCAGAGCGGAAGCGAAAACTTACAATGGCCTGCAAAGCTTTACATGAATTGTTCTTTAGTCTTTGCTGCTGTCTTCCACTATACCCTCTACTACAACCACACTGACTTCTTGCTATTCCTTAAGCTGGAGGGTCTATTCTGGTCCAAAAGTCTTTTATATTACTCTCCCATCTGCCTGAAAGGGTCTTTCCCTAGATATCTTCTTAGTTAACTTTCTCCACTACTTCAATTCTCTCTTAAACCTTCTTGGCAAGTTATGCCCTATTTCATATTTCAATCTATCCTCCCTTCCCTGCCCCCCCCCCATACCTTCACCCCAATCTACTCTTTCTTTCATCCTTGGCACACTTCATCTGTTATGGATTGAGTTGTGTCCTTCCAAAAATATTTACATGTTGAAGTTGTAACTCCTATTACCTCAGAATGTGACATTGCAGATATAATTGGTTAAGATGAGGTCAGATTTGAATAGGGTGGGCCCCTAACCAAATGTGGCTGGTTTCTTTATAAATAGGAGAAATTAGGACACAGACACACAGACAAGAAGAATGCCATGTGAAGACGAAGCCAAAGATAAGGGTGATGTGTCTTCAAATCAAGGAATTGTCAAAGATTTCTGGCAGAAGCTAGGAGAGAGGGATGGGATAGGTTTTTCCTCACAGACCTCTGGCTTACATCTTAAATACAGACTTCCAGAATTCAGAAGTGTGAGATGGTAAACTTCTGTTGTGTAAACCATCTAGTTTGCAGTACCTTGTTAGAGTAGACCTAGCAAACTAATATATTTTAGTACATTAGGGAATTTAATTTTTATTATTGATATAAGGTACTGTCTGTCTTTCTTTGATGAAATGTAATCATCTCAAGGGCAGGAATCTTCACATGCTTTGTTCATTGATGAAGATCCACACTTGTCACATAGTAGGATCTAGACAAAACATTATTGAATAAATGACCCAGAAACAAATTTACTACATGAAATCATTTGTACAATATTAGTTTATGCTCAAGGAACTAATTGCACAGCTCTGTAGTGCCTAGATACAGAATGCCTCAATCAATTGTAGAGTTTTTGCTTTAACAGCCTGCCTTGAAACTGCTAATGTAATACATGGGGTCAATGATGCAAAGACAATAGGAAATGTACCACTTTTTGATTAATTCAATTAGTAGACACATTGAGGACATGTTGGATAACATAGAGATCACACTAATCCAAAATACTTTTAGATTAAACAAGTTTTATTACAGATTGAATAGTACTTTAGTAATGGTGCTAGTGAGAATCTCTAAAGAGAAACTCTTTGAAGAACTTTATTTGTTCTGTAAAATACTGAAAGAGCCTATAGGAGATGAAATATTTAAATTGATAAGTGAATGTTTTGATACACACCAGATAGAAACCCTACATAAATTTGTCCTGATGGTGAGGGAACAATGGCAGAAAGTTGTAAACGCCTTCACATATAGATCATATTATAAACCTTAAGGTTTAAGAAATACATTGTTTTCTTCACAGTAAGGCTTTCAAATGTAGACATTTGCTACAGAACAGAATTCCACATTAAATGATATTATCAAAATAGCGAATCTAATAAAATCTAGGCAGCTCCATCCTATTTTCAGCTTTTGTGAAGACATGAGATCAGACACCACTCTTTCCTGTTTCATACTAAATTGTGTGGCTCACCAAAAGAAAAACTTTAGTCAAAAATTAATGAGCTATGAGAATCAAAACCACTTTTTCTGAATGATTCTTGTGTCGAATAATTTTGAAGCATAGTTATTGGCTTGCTAAAGTTTGTATTACTCAGCTGCTAAAGGAACTTATTGAAAACACCAAGAATGTCATGAAAACATCAACATGTACACAGTTTACAGATTCAAAATGAAAATGAAATCTTGAAAACATGGAGTGAAAAACATTTTACTAATGATATTTAGTTGATATTAAAATTTTAATCTTAATGAAGAATTATTAACATCCAGTAGATCAACATGGGGCTATATGGAAAGAAAAGCTTTACCATTATTTTAGAATACTTGATATGAAAAAGCTATATTGGACTTAAAATCCAAGCAGATTATCACCAAGTTTCTTAAAAGTAAACTTTTGGTCGATGGATAGAAAAAAAGAGCCGTTAGATTTCACAATGTAAGTGTTAGATAAAGTAAATGATCTAAATTCTGCAATGGTGAAATGGCAAACAGAAGGTTATTGATGATCTTCTGACATTTGCTACCTTTACTTATGTGAACAAAGTTTGTCATCAGTGGTTGAGCGTAAAAGATTGAAGAGGTCATCTGTTTACATTACTTATTTCTACACTACAAAACACCCCAAAACTTTGTGGTTTGAAGTCATAATTTATTATTATCACTCACAGTTCTGTGTATTGAATTGGACAGAGCACACAAAGCAGCATCAATTCTCAGCTGGGTCTACAGTCATTTGCAGTTTGACTAAGCTGAGTATCTCAGGCAAATGTCAGTGGATGCTGGCTGTCAGCTGATGGCTCCATTGGAGTTGTCAACCTGAGTGCCTACCTTTGGCCTCGCCATGCAGCTTGGGCTTTTCCCTCATGGTAGTTTTGTTCCGAGACAGGTAATCCCCAAAATAAGAGTTTCAAGGGACCCAGAAGGAAGTGCCAAAATTTCTTATAAGACTTTGTTTCAAAAGTTTAAAAATATTACCTCTGCTGTATTTTATTGGTTAAATGAGTCACCAAGAAAGTCCCAAATCAAGGGAATGAGAGCTAGATTCTACTTCCAGATGTGAGAAATAGCATATATTTACTATAAGGGAAGGCATTCATAGAGGCCATCTTAGGGATGCTTTGGCACATAAAGTTTTTATGAGAAGTTGAATAAAAACACTTAAAGGATAAAATATGGATTAAAATATGCCCATTGAAGCAAACTTAAGTTAATAATTAATAATAAGAAAATATTTTATTTAAAATAGGATGTACTTTATGATAGGATTAATGATTGCCTTTCTCATAAGATAGGCTCAATATGTGTTGGCTATTATTGGATGTTGTGTTTTCAGTATTGGGCTTGTGGTTAAAGTTGTCAGAACAGCAATGAAAACGACTAACATTTATATAGTAATTTGTAGATGCCAGGCACCATTCCAAGTGTTTTGTAAATATCAATGTATTTAAAGCCTCGCAATTAACCAGTGAGGTAGGTATTGTTGCTAGTTACATGTTTAGAACTGTGAGGACAGAACTGAATGACAGAAAAGTTGAGCAACTTGCCCAAGGTCACACAGCAAGTAGGTGATGAGGCCAGCATATAAACCTAGGCGTTTTGTTTTTTTAGCCACGTTTTATTATCCAGATTATACTTTTGATGAAGGAAAACTAGAGAAGCAGCAACTGTACGTCAAATCAAATAACAGATTGTTTTACTTCGTGCTCACTTATAACATAGTTGGTGAATAATATTGTATTTCCACTTAAGCAATTACACCTAGAACCCAGTTCTTGGTTTTTCGCCCCATTCTTCAATAAAAGGAATCAGGGCTCTTTAGAGAAATAACTGATTCTAGGGCTAAGGGAGGATATGTACAAGATAACCTGGAGTATCTTGTAGTGCCAGAAAGAAAAAAAAATGCTCAAAAACAAAAGGAAACGAAAAGTACTGTTGGGGAATTTTAAAGGACATAAAAACCAACTTGAAAGAACTCCTATTGGCCAAATTGGGATCAATTTGAGCAACAAAATAAATATCATAGTATGACTCCAAGCATAAAATAAATATTGATGAGTCCGTCTTGATATAAATAAACAAGGGGATAAATAAACAAAGAACAGATAAATCACCCTTAGAAAATTTTTTCAAATAATATATATAACTCCTCCTCCTCCAGGAGGTATAGCTTGATCTCCCAAGTCTTTAGGGTGAGCTGGACTTGGTGATTCACTTCCAAAGAACAGAGTATGGAAAGGGAAAAATAATAACCTTGCAGTGAAGAGACCTGACAGATACCACATTAACCAAGAGATCAAGTTTGACTTCACCAGTGGTAAATTAATGGTGATGTCATGTACTTCCTGATATGATGTGATGAAGAGGGCACTGATCATGAGAAAACATATTTAAAAATCCAAATTGAGGGATGCCCTATGAACCAACTGACAGCAATCTTCAAAATGTCAAAGCAATGAGAAACAAGGAAAGACTGAGAAACTGTCACAGACCAGAGACCAAGGAGACGAGACATGACAATTAACTGCAGTCTGATACCCTGAACTGCATCTTGGAACAGATAAAGGATGCTGGCAGAACAACTGGTGAAAAATGAAGAAAATATGTAGTTTAGGTTAATAATAAGTTCTCTTCTTAGTTAAAAAATATGCACAATACTAATATAGTGCAACTTTTACAAAGCTAAGAAGTTTTAAAACTAACATAAGATGTTAGTATTAGGGAAGCCTGGGTGAAGGGTTTATAGACTCTCTGTACTATTTTTGCAACTATTCTGTAAATTTAAAATTATTCCAAAAAGTTATTAAAATAATAATATGGCATAACATGTCTATTTATACAGTATATTCCGTAATAAAAATACATTCATAAGCACAGAGAAAAACACAAAGGAAAACATGCTAGAAGGAAATAGATCATTGAATATTAACTGTAGATATCTCTGGGTTTTAGGGTTATGGATTAATTCTTTTTCCCCTTAATATTTGTCTATAGTTTTCAGTTGCCTATAATGAGCATATTTTACTTTCATAATTAAAAATGTGAAAAAAGGAAAAGCAATGTAGTATAAACACAGCTTATGAGCAGGATTTGTTAGAGTTCTCAGAATGTTAATTGATGCAAATGAGAATGTTAACTAAATCTTTCAAGTAGTTAAGAAACAGGATAGTGGGAGCTAGGGCGCTACTTGGGTAGAGCATCTGGAGGGTATAGACTTGCTTCCTGTTTTCTAAGCTTCATCATTTTGGGGAAAGATGTGCCAGTGCTATTGGTGTTTTATCTCTATCCTTAATTTAAAAAAGAACTAACCTTGCAAATTGCTGAGTTTGTCTGTACCCCAGTTTCCTCATGTGGGACTAAATTAAGAACAGCAACTAAAGACTAGGACTGAAATGAAATGTGTGTTAAGTACTTTGTAAAGAGCTATACAAATGGTAGAGATTATTATTAGCAGTAGTAGTATGGGTAGTAATTGTAATGGCGGTAGTAATAAGACAGTAGTGGTAACAGGAGTAACAGTGGTTATAATCTGCTAGTGTTATTGTTCAGTATTGTTCAGTGCTATGTGGTATCCTGTGTTGGATCCTGGAACAGAAAAAAAAAACCCACAGGTGGATCTATCAAGAATGTACCTTGCAAATAATGGTTCCTCACAAATTCACTTCATTCATTTCACTTTGGACTAAGGTACAAAGTTTAAGCAATGTTAGAAAGCCACCTGCTTAATTGTATTACTTTCTGGCGGAAGGCTTTATTGTCTACTCTAAGAAGAACTAATCAGTCTTCCTTTGTGCCTTCACTATGTCTTATGGTTGTGCCTAGTACAGCACTCATCACACTAGAAGACAGTTATTTCCATGTCTGTTTCCTTCACTATTCTGGGTTCTTTGAGGGCAAGGACCTGTCTTAGCCACCCCTGTGTGTTCTACAGCTCCCAGGACAATGTTTTTTCCAGCATATATTAAGTGTTCAAAAATATTTACTATATTGAATTATTGGTACATTATTCAGATGGGCTTAGAATTTCATTTTAAGACCTTTGGAAAACAACCAGATTTTAGAGGGTAACATCATATTCTAACAAAGTGATAATACATTTGGGAAGAGCTGTTTGCCTGGTGAAATACTTCTTGTTGGCATTATAAAAAAGAAATGTGAACCATTTATTAATATGCAGTGAAGTACTGGTAGAAATAAGGGATGGAATCTGCAGGGGTTTTGTAAAAATAGCAGGAGATTCATCAGGTCACATTCTGTGCTTTCGACTGAAAGGAGCTATGACTTTTTACAGAACTGATGGGGATGCTACTGCCAAACACTTTGTGAAGCCATTTATTTCACCATGTTTATATTTTCACACACTTGAATAAGGCAAGTATCATTACCCCCATCTTTTAGATGAACAAGTTAAGACAGGTTAATGACTTACTCAAGGTCACACAGAGCTAAGGTCAGGCTGACCTGTGCATTCCAAATAAGTCTTTGCATAATATCAGTTTCCTATAGACCACGAGTATAAGTCAGCTTGGGTCTATAGATTGGGTGGCTTAAACTACAGAAATCCATGACTAATTTTCTTATAGCTCTGGGAAGTTCAAGATCAAGGTGCTGGCTGATTCAGTTCTTGGAGAGGGCTCTCTTCCTGGCTTCCGGATAGCTACCTCCTCTTTATGTCCTCACATGGTGGAGACCCACCAGGGTCTCTGGTGTCTTTTCTTAGAAGGGCACTAATCCTATCATGGAAGTCTTAACCTCATATCTCATGTAACTCTCATTACCTACCAAAGGCTGTATCTTCAAATATCATCACATTGAGGGTTAAGGATTCAACCTATGAATTTCCAGAGACACATTCAGTTCATAATACCATGATAGTGGATTTAGGGTGTTAGTATTTTGCTTTAAGATGTATGGACTCAAGTTTTATGCAGGTACTTGTAAGGGCTTCGACCCTGAATAGGGCATCTTCTATTTTCCAGTCTAAGAACTGTTTCAATCAGGAAAAAAAAAAGTCCCTATCAGGATAGTAAAATATGAGGGATTGTTTGAATTGAGTTAAAACCAGACAAAGGAAAACAAAGTTTAAAAAGTCAGATTTTAAAGCTTTCTAAAAATCCTTCTGAAACTGGGGGTTATTACCAAATGTGGCTGCTTTCATTAATATATTTGTATTCATCCCTGTTGATTGTCTTTCTGTCCCCTAGGAGTTCTGGGTTCTATTCTCCCTGGCAGATGCACTTCTTTAAAGAAAATGTGTTAGGGCACCTGGGTGGCTCAGTCGGTTGAGTGTCCGACCTTGGCTCAGGTCATGATCTTGTGGTCTGTGAGTTCGAGCCCCGCATCGGGCTCTGTGCTGACAGCCCAGAGCCTGGAGCCTGCTTCGGATTCTGTGTCTCCCTCTCTCTCTGCCCCTCCCCTGCTCGTGCTCTGTCTCTCTCTCTGTCAAAAATAAATAAACATTAAAAAAATTAAAAAAAAAAGAAAATGTGTTGAGTGTTATGCTTGACAAGTAGTGATTGACCACTTTCATGTACTTTCTGTGATTGAGTAATTAATGCCCACTGGTAGATCTCTTTGTGTCCCTACAAGAGATGTAGAAGAAAGAAAAATAACCGGGATTTGGCTTTTTTACTTATGCCTATAGCTTCTGCATTAAACTGTGGTCTAGAAATTGAACTCTGAATGCTGTGTTACCTCTTAAAGAGATACTTACTCCAGAGGCTTTTTGAGAGCAAGACCGCCTGGGTGGCTCAGTCGGTTAAGCATCCAACTCTTGATTTTGGGTAAGGTCATGATCTCATGGTTCATGGGATTGAGGATTGAGCCCTGCTTGGGATTCTCTCTCTCCCTCTCTCTCTTTGCCTCTGCCCTGCTCACTCTCTCTCAAAAAAAAAAAAAAAAAAAAAAGAGAGAGAGAGAGAGAAAGAGAGAGAGAGACAGAGGCAGAGAGGGAGAGAATAAACAAAAGCAATGACAGAAATATTTTTCCTTCTGATGTCTTATGTATATAATGAAGGAAAGAGAGGTTAAACAAAATTCCCTTAACTGTGCCTATTATGCTCCTTTGTAAACTTACTTCCATGTCTAAAAATGAGTTTAAAGTGGCAAACATATTGGAGGAAAGAATTTCAAATATGTCTTTTACTCTTTTTCTAATGCCCCACAAATGAAAATTCCACTTAAACACCTTAAATGTATGTTTGCCCTTTTTTTTTTTTTTTGGTTTCCTTTAAGAAGAAATCTTATAGCCTCTCAATTTATAATTTACCGGACTTTAAATATTAGAACTCTAGGAAAACAAAATGAATCAAACTCACAGTTAGTTTGAAGTGATTTGATGCAGATTTTGTTCATTTTTCAACAATCAAATCAGTGTGCTATGTTTACTGCTTGTGAAGCAGTTGTACTGAAGCATCATTCAGGGAAAGAACGTTGCCAAATCTTTTATAAAATTACTCTTGTCTTAATTAAAACTACGGCCCAAATTTCCACTCTCCCAGCCACATAAACGGAGAATTCTGTAATGGCCAATTGAAAATAAATAAAACCCCACACTATTGCCTGTATAATTTAAAATGGAAGGATTCCAGAAATAATAGAAAACAAGATTATTTGATTAAGGTTAAACAAATTACCAAAAAAAAAAAAAAAAAAGATACCTAAATAACTGGTTCAAATTCAAACCATATTTGAGCCAGATGAAGTTGTTTTCCCATTGGACCTTATAGTGGCATTCCAAGTCTTTGTTCCAAATTTCTGCCCAAATGTTATATTTGCCTCAAGCAACTAACCAAAGGTGGAGATAAAAGTAAAAGAATGAAGTTGTTGCATGTTCGTTGACCAAGATGTAAGTCCTCATGTACTTTGGTCCTATTAAATGGCTTAATTTTTTGATTGTTTATCTGTCAGTGTTCTCAGTTATTCTTTCTTTCTCCTGTCTTTCTTTCTTAGGTATGCTGGCCCAATTCCCCATGAAGCAAAAGAAAGTCCTGCCACACTTTCCTTTGGTTTTAGGTCCTGGAATATATTTGGGTATTTTGCTTGAAACTCATTCAGTTGCCAATGAATGAGTAATGGTTTTCAATATGTGTTCCACACACTGGGTTTTGTGAAGTGGATTGAGTTAACTAATAGAGACTCTAAGACTTTTAATTTAATACAAAAATAGAACTCTTTATTAAAATAACAAGACATTAACCAAGATTCCTAAGTGCTACCTTTAAAAGATTATACAGAGTGATGAAGATTTTGAAGAAAACAAACATCTAGGTGCAATTATATACCTTTTTCATTATCTGTAATTGTTACCCACTTAGTCCAAACCGAATCTTATTAGACTTTGATGAGAATGTTCCTTTGAAACTCACCAATTTCTCTTAATGTAGGGGCAAAACAAGCCTTCCTGGATCATGGAAATGTGCACAGAAATTAAAAGTAGCTTCCCTCAACTGTTTGTTTTTTTTCCCCTGAGATAAGAATTTTATAACTTACTCTCTTCTCTCACTGAGGCCTTTATTTGCTTCTCCAGTACTCTCAATCAGCCATTTAACTGGGACTTTCTTCTAAAGCAGAGAAGGAAAAAAATATAGTTATCATTACATGAAGTTCTTTGACTGACACCTTCCAGTTTCTGTTCTGGGATCTGTTTTTTAATGCTTCTTTCTCAATACCAAATTTATTACAAAAGTACAAAGGTAAAGTCTATAAGAAAAAGAAAATAACATTGAAAAAAATTTTTAATGTTTATTTATTTTTAAGAGAGGGGGGGGGGGGGGGAGTGGGGGGGGGAGGGGCAGAGAGAGAAGAAGACACAGAGTCAGAAGCAGGTTCCAGGCCCTGAGCTGTCAGTGCAGACCCCAACGTGGGGCTTAAATTAACGGACTGTGAGATTATGACCTGAGCCAAAGTTGGATGTTTAACTGACTGAGCCATCCAGGTGCCCCAAGAAAATCATGTTTTTGGGACAAAAAATTTATATTACTTTGAATGTATTAGCAATGAATTTCAAAAAGGTTAAGGAAAATATAAAGTACAAATTAAATGCTAATTTCAATGTAGCTCATTCTAATTAATTTAGAGACACGGACATATGAATTCACCAGTTGTCTAAGCTTTTTAAACCTAGTCCCTACCACAAATTTCATAAGTTAACAGCAAAATCCAAGGAAATATATTGGAAAGAGAAGCCATTGTTACCCTATAAACTCTGTACTTAAGGATTAATGAAGAGCAAAATAAAGAATATCTCATGAAAATGCCAAATGTCTTTCCTAGATGACTAGCCAAGTTGAGATCTTGAATTTCTATATTTGTTACAAAAATAAACATAGATATAAACAGTTTGGAGTTGTTTATGAAGTTCCCTTTCCCTCTCTCTCTCGCTTGCTTTCGCTCTCTCTCTTTCTCACACACACGGAAACTAACAAAATGGTAATGGTGGTAATAGGCAGGGCAGATTGCTTCTTTAAAAGCCATCATCTCTTTCTTCCCCTTTCCTGGCTAACAGTATCCCAACTTTGTTCTTTTTTTTTTTTTTTTTTAATGTTTATTTATTTTTGAGACAGAGAGAGGCAGAGCATGAATGAGGGAGGGTCAGAGAGAGAGGGAGACACAGAATCCGAAGCAGGCTCCAGGCTCTGAGCTGTCAGCACAGAGCCCGATGTGGGGCTCGAACTCACAGGCCGTGAGATCATGACCTGAACCGAAGTCGGACGCTCAACCCACTGAGCCATCCAGATGTCCCTCAACTTTGTTCTTATATCATGAAGAGATCTCTTTTATCTAATCTCAGGAAAGCCAGACAAAAAGTAGGGTAGAGGTGAGATATAAAGAGAAAGCTGGTGGGCAGTATCACTGAGAGAAAGAGGCAATGCCTTGCACTTTCTATCTTTGAGGACAGTCCTGTGGCCCGACATGCTAGAAGCTGTTGCAGCCTTCTTGAAACCAAGGTGGCAGCACATCAAAAATTCTAGAGAATCCAGTCAATCTAGAAACCTGACTGAATTCAACTTTGGAACCAAAGCCGGAACTGATTCTCTCCAGTCACCTTGCTATGGGGGAAAAAAAAATCCACTATTTACAGGGTTAAAGTATTTAAAGTAATTATAGTTTTTTTTCAAAATACGTCAATGGTGCAGTCTACTTTTATTCAAATAAATTATTGTTTTAATAAAGCAGATATTCCTAATTATAAAAAATTACCAATCATTAAAATGTATAAGAAATATCCAAAATATTTCATTACCAAAAATTATTATTAAAAATTGATGAGTGTCATTCATCTACATGTATATATTGACATATACACCTACTAGTATTTACTAAAATTGTTCCATTTAATTGTTTTTTGAAGTTTTACTGAGAAAAAGAAATTGAACTGAAACTAAAGGAATTAAAAATGTTTCAAGGTACATTTCACCAAAAGAGACATTGTTTTCTCAAGTAACTTTTCATTTAGAAAAACAAAATCCAATTTTTAAAACTGAGAGTTTAAAGTCCTTCTTTTCTTGAAAATTGAGTGGAGTGTCAGCAACAGTGTCCAGTGTCCCCTGGGAGAAATGGGCTGTTCCTGGGCTTGCCCTTGGCTGTGGCTCCAGTTGTTCAAACTTGAGTGATCCCCATCCCTTTCCCTGATCTCATTCTCTAACCCTTCTGTGCATCCTGTCAGTGATTAATCTCCTTCCAATAAATCTCTTTACTATTTAAATTATCGAGGCCCTATTTCTCTTATTATAGCCAAGAACTCTGACAGGTACAAAGGTTGTTTGCATTTTTATTTTTAATATATATTGAGAGATTGCTTTACCAGAGGCCAAAATGCTTTCTATTTTTTATACTTCATTTTACGTTTATTGTCATCAGAGATTATGTTTTAAAAATTTTAGTTTTGTTGATCCGATAATAACCAAAACTTATCTCAGTGATCACTTTAGTTTATGCTTTCTTAGATACTAATGAGGTTGCATATCTAGTGACCATATATCTATCACATTTTATTGGTTTTTCAGTTATTTGCCTATATGTATCATTTGACCATTTCTCTATTTGGTAATTTGCCATTTTCTTATTCATTTGAAAATGATTCTTTGTATACTATAGACAAGTATTTATTTTCTTTTCTGTCCAATATGTTGCAAATACTTTTCTTAATTTTTTTAAACTTTTTAAAAATGATATTATTTTCTGTACCAAAATGCTTAATTTCTACCTGGTCAAAAACATTTATTTTATTTCTTAGATATTCTAGATTTTCCATTTTGTTTAAGAAGCTTCTCCAACCCTAAGTTATATCTATGTGTCTATTTTTCTGTAACTACTTTAAAAACATTTAAGTTCTTAATCCATCTGAATTTATTTTTATGTCTCTCCAGTGTGAGGTACCAGTTCAACTTTATTTTCTGCTGGATGGTAGCCAATTGCACCACTGCATTAACTAAATAAACTGCATTTCTGCTGATTAATTTATACCATCTTTGTCAAATAGTGGATCTTTGCCTAGGGTGTGACATACTATTTCTAGAGTATTTTGTTCAATTGACTTATTTTTTCTTCCTATCATGATATTGTTGAACTACAGAGAACTTATAATAATTTTTAATATCCGCTCAGATAAATCCTCTTTCATCACCCTGTTTCTTTACAATTTCTTGTAATTCTGTCACATTAACTTTAAGATAATTTTACCCATTTCCCCCATCCCTTAAACAAACAAACAAACAAAACAACCTTTGGTACTGGAATTAAAAGTATGAATTAATTTGGAGGAAATTCATGTTTTAGTGATATTGAATCTTCCCATCCAAAATATTATATCTTTTCATTTTTTGTTCTTGGTTTTGTGCTTTTTAATCAGAAGTTTTCCTATAATGATCATCATATAGTCTTAACCTCTTTGTTAAATTAATGCTTTGATATACAACAGTTTTTGTTGCTATTGTAAATGAGTTATTTTGTCCCATTTCAATTTCAAGCAGTAATGCTAGTATAGAAAAAGTTATATTCCATCTTGTATTTATCTGCTTTACCAATTTTCTGCTTAATCTTAGTAGCTCTGTTACTGGAGTGTTTTATCTTTGGCTTTTTATTTGTTTATTTTTATTTTTATTATTATTCTTATTTTTGTATGTTTAAGGAGTTCAGAGTGGAAATTTGGATTGTTACAAAAGGAACTCATAGAGAAAAAAAAAGTCAGTGGAATATTACAGCAACTTAATTGAGTATTTTTAAAAAAGAAACTTTTTTTAAAAGTCCTTTGCCTCCCAGTTAAAATGCAAAGCACTGGACTTGATGTCATGTGATAGGGTTTCTACCATAGTGTGATGAGGTTACCTCAAGATATGACAGAAAAATTAAAAGGGAACTTTATTTCTTTTTGATCCTGAGAGGATTATGGGTAGAGACAACTGAAAGAAGATGAGAGTGAGTTTGGAAAGATATTGGATGAAATCTCTGGGTCTACAAGATCTTGCCCTATTCCCATTAGTGAGCTGAAGAGATCATTATGCAAAACAAATCCAGGCCAATATGGAATCATTGTCAACTACAGAGATTCTGTTTTGTACTTGAGGACTTTTCTTGGATCTTATATGGCATAGACATAGATTTGAGCACCAGTAAGAATGTGATGGGGCCATGGAGGAAACCAAGAGTCATCATAGCAAAATCTTTGGTGGTGCAGTGTTGGGGAGAGGAAGGAGCAGCTGAATCAGATACCAGATAGAGTATAGTGGAGACTCAGTGGTCTTCAGCACCACTGAGAGCCCAGAAAAGGCTTAGTCTGCAGAGAGGGGTCACCATGTCCTGATCGAGCTGAGAAACAGTAGACCATAATCTCTTCAGTCAAAGGGAGGATCCCAACAGGCCAGGATAAAATAAAACCAGTTGAACACTAGTGGATTCAAAATGACACACACCTAAAGACTAGCACAAGGTCAAGTAAAGTGTTCTTGCATACCCAGGTAACATTTTAAACAGAAGCATAGAAAAAAAGGTGGGCGGGGAGAATAGGCCAAATCTAAAGAGAATATTTAAATTATTGGACTATGTATAAAGGGAGTTGACTAAAATTATCTTTTTTTTCTCCCTGCCACTATAAAAGAGAAAAAAATCTAGACACTTGTCATAAATGGCAAAGAAGACTTTATTCAAGACTATAGCAATCAGGGAGAAATTGACTCAACACTTAATACAATAGGGATGAGAAGGGATTCATAGCCAATCAGCAGGGTAAAAAAGTGGATGGAAAATTACCAAGAAGAATTTGGTTAGGCATCAATGTTTTAGGGAACGAACAACTTGACTAGATGTCAAGGGTGAGGGAAGAGAAGCTTAATTAGATATCCAGGGTGGCGGATTTTTTTTTTTTTTTTACATTTATTTATTTTTGAGACTGAGAGAGACAGAGCATGAATGGGGGAGGGTCAGAGAGAGGGAGACACAGAATCTGAAACAGGCTCCAGGCTCTGAGCTTTCAGCACAGAGCCTGACGCGGGGCTCGAACCCACGGACCGTGAGATCATGACCTGAGCCGAAGTCGGCCGCTTAACCGACTGAGCCACCCAGACACCCCAGGGTGGCGGATTTTTGATTAAACTGGCCTAGAAGGATTCTTTCCTAAAACTGAGCTCAGTAGATGAAGGATGGGGCCTAGTCAAGGATGGGGCTTAAAGGAGTTTAACTAACTTTTGGTCAAGGAGAGATTCTCCATCACTACTTACCAGATGAGAGCTCTTAAGAGAGATCAGAGAAAATTTAAAGAATGAATAGCAATGATGACAACTTAACACTTACTGAAACTTTACTTTGTGCTAAAGATTTTCATAGAACTTCCTTGTATTAATATTTAATTCTCAGGTGACTCTCTAAGAAAGGTATTATTATTCTCCCCATCTTACAGGGGAAGAAAAATGAAGCTCACTAGGGTTAAGTATCTTTCCAAGATGACATAGCCTGAAAATTGCTGAGCTGGGATGTGAACCCCAGGAACCTGGTTCCACAGAGTATATACACTTGTCCACAATTCTCTATTCAACCTTTCTAATTATAATAACTAGTACAACAATTGTCATCACTGCAATGTTGTTTATGATGAAGGAGATGTAATAAGAAACTTAATGAAGAATTTCCTTCTGATTGTACCAGTTGGGTTCAGGAAGGACAAAGAAGCCAGTCTATGTATCCCAAGTATAAAAGGGTTTTCCTCTAGGGAATTGGAGGCTTACAGAACCATTTGCAAACTCAGGCAAAGGTCAATGAAGCCATCACAGACTGTCTCTGCTTGTAAGCATTGACACTTGTGGTTTTCAAGAGCTCACCTGGAAGCAGCTGCAAACCCCAAGAACCTCAGAAGAGTTCCCACCAACTCTCTCAGTCCGTATCACCGTCCTGGATGATTCATAAGATCCCCTGTATGCTAATTTAAATTTCAAGTCTGCTTTCTGCCCAGGAGTTTGGCTACAACTTTTTCTGAGAAAGGATGGCGTCTTTTCTTCAACGTTTCACTTCCTTGCATTGAAGTCCTCTCATTAGGGGACGACATTCTGAAACTATACAGGGAAGGGGATTCTGGGAAATGTAGGTTTTCTCCAGCTTCTCCCTTGCTATATAGAGGGAATATCAGAAGATGGTATTAATGCTGATTTGGCAACATACAAACCTGATGAAACATACGAGTTTTTTCTTCTAAAGTAAAATTAAATTTCTAGTATTTTGATATAATGCTCTTTCTATAATTGCTTGATATATATAAAGTGTCAAATACATCTATATGGCTAATAATGAAATTCAGTAATTCTTACTCTGTCACACCATACCTGGTACCTAGATTTTTTTTTAACAAAATAAGATTCATGCTGCTGTTAATTTAACACATTTCTCTTGAGTTATGATACAGATGAAATTATATTGTCTTTCAGAACTCAGATTTACTTAAAATTCACAATTGGGAATCACAGACATTTCTTAGAGATCTTGTATTCTTCATGATTATTTTAGTAAAATTCCAAATATTTCATTTATTTTCCATTCTTTGCTCTTGAGAAAAATGTTTCTTGTACTTTTTACTGGTCTTTCTTTCCTTTCCCTCTTCTGTTTCTTCTGATTCCTTTATTTACTTTTCTTAGCCCAATTCAAAGAGCTCTTCCTCCTGCAGCTAGTCACCTTCCCCTTTTTGCTCTTATGATGTCTTTTTTGGCACTTACTTCATTGTTTATGTTACAACTGTTTATGTATTTGTATCCTCTTCTACTTTGTGAATGCATGAAGGGCAGAAGCTGGATTGGACTTGCTTTGGTGTATCCAGTGCTAGAACATGGCTGGGCACAGAGTATGTGCTCAAAAATATTTTTGTGAGCATGTGCTGTAGAATAAGCAGACATTTAAATATCTTTGTGATATTTACAAACTATATCAAGAGACGACATAAACTAGCTAATTCACTTTTTTTTCCCGTTGTCAAAGCAATGATAAATTTTCCATTTTATAATTTAAAAGGGTTTTTTTTTTTTTTTTTAGCATTTTGCCCTTCTGTATGCTATTTCTTTGTTATATTTTGACTATCTGGGGAAAAAAAAGAGAAATTAAGGAAAGAATTAAGGAGACAGAAGAGGATGATTAGAACACCAGGAAGCAAGGATGGGAAGAAAGTATTATGTTCACTCCAGTGAGAATTTTAGTTTTATGCTTAATTGAACTATTTAATTATGTCCGTGTACAAGCCTGCCAAAGTCTGGGGGAGCAATATATTATAAGCAAATAATAAATAACTGTATATCTCAATCATAAAAGCTATTTATAACAGGAAGGTTTTATATCACTGGTAGCTTTCAAACTGGAGCTGAATGACCATGTGTTAGTGATATTTTAGAAGACTTGGTCTAGATCAATAGTTTTCATACTACGTTCCTCGTTAAAGTTCAGTGGTCCTCAAGAACCATAGAGTAAGGGAGCATCCAGGGTTTCTATCCCCTGCCTTCAATTAAAACAGCTCTACTTTTATTAGTTTTACATATTGAGGTTCCAAGTAAAGAGGTGAAAAAAGTCTTCCACAGATTTAACAATATTTGAAAACTGCAAGTCTATATTTCATTGCTTCTCAAACTTGGCAGTGCACAGAATTCATGGGGAGCTTCATAAGAGTACTAATTTCTGAGTATTTTTCCATACCTACTAAATCGGAATCTATGTGGCCAGGTTGTAATATCTGTATTTTTGCCAAGCTCGCAGGCAAGTTTTACTCAGCTGACTTTTGGAACTAATGACCTCTAAGTTTTTTTTTTTTCCTTCCAGATTTTAAGACTCTATAATTCTTTTTATGCTCAGTTAGAGTTATAACTAGAAAAAATATCACAACCACAGACAGCTCTACTTCCACACTTGTGGATTATCAGAGGGACAAGATCAAACAATAATAAAAAAAAAACCCACTAAAATAAATGTTTAACACCGGTAGCCTAAACTTGGTTTATGAGATACAAAAAAGTGGTGGGGGAAAACAAAATATTTATTACTTGAGTAATATAGAAATGCCCAAGCAATAAGTAACCCTAACATGTATGTGAGTAAAATAATAAAAAGGAAAAAATAGAACCTAAATAAAGGAGAGGGGAGCAAACTTTTATGCAGATCTTATGAGTGTTTAATACACTGTTAGTATTTTTCAATATAAACCCTCATTTACATCTCATAACAACTGTATAATGTAAATGATATTATTATTCTCATTTAGGGAAACTGAGGTTTAAAAGTGTAAGTAATTTGCCCAAAGCTACAAAGTTAATACATACTAATGTCAATATTAGAATTTATATTTTCTATCTTCAAAGTCATTATCCTTCTCAACATACTGCACTGACCCAGGGTGAGAAATGAGGAGTCAGAATGTTTTAACTAGCGAATTCCAGGGGACATAATGAATGTTGGACACTGGCACAGAATCTATTCTCTCTCTCTCTCTCTCTCTCTCTCTCTCTCTCTCTCTCACACACACACACACACACTCCTCCTCCCTACCTTTTGAAGATATTAAAACCAGGAGAAAGAAAAAGAAAGCAAAGAGGTGATTGGTGACCTACCAACATTTACGTTTCTTTCATTTCAGCACCACAGATAACAAGAGGCTCAGAATTTCATCTGAAGAAAAGAACGGGGGATTTGGAGACAGAATCTTGGTTCATGTACAGCTTGTGACTTTATTCATTTCTAAGATAGGTAATAACACCACTCTCACAGAGTATTATGAGGATTAAATAAGACCTTTTGCACTGATGGGGCATCCTTCATATGGCAAGTTCTTCTAGATCTCTTAGAAAGAAATGGATGTATTGTAGTATTTCCTATCAGGAGGAAACATGTTTAATCAAGGCAAATCTGACAGGCAGCAGATTACATATGTAGTTTTCATGCAGTTCATGTGTGAATGTAATGCATGATTTGTCCATTCATTCATTCATTCATTCATGTCACAAGTCTTTATTGAGCACCTCCTCCACACACAGTCATATGCTTGGAAACATAGAGAAGGAAGAAGAGAAACATAGAGAAACATATGAAGACAGATAAATAAAAACAAGTGAAATCCAAAATGAAATAATTTAATATGTGTAAGAACTATGAAAAAAGTCAGCTGACAATGACATCAAGAATGTCTGTTATATATATGCAAAGAAATACTACTCGGCAATGAAAAAGTATGAAATCTTGCCATTGCAACAAGGTGGAGGGAACTGGAGGGCATTATGCTAAGTGAAATAAGTAAGTCAGAGAAAGACAGACATCATATGTTTTCACTCATATGTGGAAGTTGAGAAACTTAAAAAAAGACTATGGGGGAAGGGAAAGAAAATATATTCTTTTTTCTTTCTCTTCTTTTTTCTTTTTTCATATATATATGTATATATATATATGTGTGTATATATATGCATACATACATATATATACACACACACACACACACACACACATATATATATATATATATATATGGTTACAAACAGAAAGGGAGGCAAACCGTAAGAGACTTTTAAATACAGAGAACAAACTGAGGGTGGAAGGGAGTGGGAGGGGGCGAGGAGAAGTGGGGAAAATGGGTGATGGGCACTGAGGAGGGCACTTGTTAGGATGAGCACTGGGTGTTGTATGTAAGTGATGAATCATGGGAATCTCTTCCTGAAGCCAAGAGCACACTGAATACACTGTATGTTAGCTAACTTGACAATAAAGTCTATAAAAAAATGTTGGGGCACCCAGCTGGCTTGGTCGGTGGAGCATGCAATTCTTGGTCTCAGGGTTGTGAGTTTGAGCCCCACATTCAGTGTAGAGATTACTTAAAAATAAAATCTTAAAAAAAAAAACAAAAAGAATGTCTGGGGTACTGCAAGTATGTAAAAGAGGGTGGTCAGAGGGGTCATTTCTGAGGAAGTGTCATTTGACTGAGAACTGAAGAATATAAAGAAGCATCATAATAGTGTAAGGGAAAGATATTTCAGGCGGACAAAAGAGAAGTACATCATCCCCTGCCCCTCCTGTTGAGACCCTTGTTGCTGGTTAGTCCCTGTCTCACCTCTAGGTGTCCTGACGGGCACAGCTTTGATTACCTAGTCCTGGGATCCCAAAACTTCCCCTCTTGCCCACGCGTTGCTTCTTGGGTCCCAGAATATTACCAGCCACTTGTAGCAGTGGATATGGTGTTCTTATTTGGATTCTCTTCTATTCTTTCTGCATGTAAAATTAAAGATTCCTTGTTTGTACTTCATTCTCATTTTTTCTAAACAGAACATACCCCTACAAAGTCCTAGGAATGCACCTTTTTTATATTTTCTTGGACATGGTACTCAAAAATTTATGTAATAAGTAATTTTTAACATCTAACTGTGGTACCCTCTTAAGGCTGGAGTATGGAGATACAAGGCTGGATAGAAAAAGGTCTTTAAAGTTGGGATAATTCATTTGATCCTCAGGGTCTTGGGGGGTCCTGGGGTTCTGTGAGAGCATGTGATAGTCACTTGCAATTATAAAAGCTACTATTAGTTTTTGATTTCTACTCTAAATTGTAAGTCAGAATTTCCAGGAGGGGCATATATTCTGAGAAGTTCTCTTTCAATGGCCGTCTTGTCGATAGTTGGTTGTTTATTGATGATATGCTGCAGGATGGTCCAAGAGCCAGTTCTCGTAAATATGTATCAATATCTTGAGTGAAGGAAAAGCAAATTAACTTCCTGTATTAGCAGAAGATTCTAAATGTGATGTGGAGAATGGCATCAGAGAACCAAATTGCACTTCAAATAACCGTGAGAGGTTTATTCAACAGTGAAAATGAATGATCCAGAGTTTATTCTCTTATGCCCCCTTAGACTACCCAGTAGAAGTAATGTGAATTTAAAAAAATGCCTGGGAGTTAATTAAAAATGGGAAAAACAGAAAATGCAAATTGACCTTTTATCTACCTGCTTCCAGTCTCCCTCCTTGACCCCAAATGCTAGCTTAGCCTCCTCTCTAGAAACCTGACAGCAAATGAATGGAAGCAGAGCACCATGTATCTCTCTCACTTTTGATCGTTTGGAGACAAGAATAGACAATGAGAAGATACTGAAGGTCAGAGCAATACAACAGGGCTTCATGGGTGAGTGTTTGCAGTCTGGGAAAAATTGTCACTTGTTAAAGACGCAGTTGAATGACTAATACCCTCAAAGGAGCTGCTGAAATTGTAGGGGTCTATGGGTTTTTAGGCTCACCTATGGATCTCAAACTTCTGTGGCTGCCACGAAACATGGAGCCAAAAGTGAAACTCAACTTCAGTATGTGTACAAGCTCTCAAAATCTTGGTGTTTCCTTTCTTTAAGATAAAATTCTCTTTGCTCTAATGATCTCATTGCATACATGTCTTGAATGCTAAGCTCCTCACTGTCATATTGGAAGAAAGGATCATAGAAATAATTAGAAAATAAATACCTATATTATCCCTCTTCTCTTGAGGGTAGACCTTGGGGGATTAAGAAGACATAGGGACAAAAATGAAATCAATATTTATCTGAGTTACCTAAAAGAGACTGTTTGAGTTTAAGTTCGTTAGTGAAGTAGCTCTATCTCCATATTCAGTCATCATTCATTCATTCATTCATTCATAATTATTAAGCCCATAATAAGGTGCCAGGCATTGTGGTAAATCCTAAAGATTTAGCAGTGAGCAAGATTAATACTTTGTTCTTAGAGATTATCACTGAGTGAGGGAGACAGAAAATTAAACAAGCATTGCAAATAGAATAATAAAGGCTATGATAAAGAAGTATGTTTTTCTCTAAGCAGGAGCAGGTGTGGGGTGAAGGAGGGTTCCCAGAAGAACAATGTTCAACTTGACCCTTAAAGGATAGAAAGAAGTGAGCAGGAGACAAGGAAGGGATGTAAGAATATGGAGTAATTTCAATGAGTGAAAGGTGATATGTGTGTGTGCACATGTATGTGTGTGCACATGCGTGTTGTGTGTGTGTGTGAGTGTGTGTGTTTATATACACTGCTACAACTATTTCTGGGACTTCAAAGCAGCAATTTTCAGAAACTTATATTTAACAAGGGAGAATCTGCCCAGGAAAAATAGCGTATATGTTTTATATTATTGTTTTGATGATTATTTTCTGTGACAGTGGCTTTTTTTAAACCTTGACCTACAGGAAGACATACATTTACTTCATGATTAAGTACACATATATAGGAAATAAATGTTTTGCAAAACAATACCTACCTCACTGAAGTGTGAGGCAGTCATACTTTCTAATCTTTTTCTGTTTTTGTTGTGATGACAATATGTGACATAAAATGTACCATTTGAACCATTTTTAAGTGTACAGTTTAGTAATGTTACAAACGTTCACATTGCTGTGCAACCACTACCACTACCCACCTCTAGATTTTTTTTTCATCTTCCCAAGCTGAAACTCTGTACTCATTAAACAGTGACTCCCACATCCCCATCCCCTAGATCCTGGAAAATACCATTCCACTTTCTATCTGTATGAATTTGACTACTCTGGTGCCTCATGTAAGTGGAATCACAATATTTGTCCTTCGTGACTGGCTTATTTCACATAACATAATGTCTTCAAGGTTCATCTATGCTGTAGTTCGTGTGAAAATGTTCTTCCTTTTCAAGTTTTTCTCCAATTTTAAAATTTAGTATTCTAAATGCTCTACATATACAGACTCCCTGAAACCTAACAGGAGCTCTATATTTTTTCTATCCTATTCTAAAAAATGCAGGCTTAGACTTCCTGAAATTTTCTTGTCCCACTCATGTGTTAAAATTCACAGTTTGAAAATCCTCAATCAATAGTATGTCTGGAAGCTACATCTGAGTTAAAGTAAATGGAAGGCACAGATTCAGGGAAAACATGGAATGAAGAAAAATAAAGAAACTCAAAATGGGGACAGTTGATTTGTGCTTGTGTTGTGGGCACACCATGAGCTATGAGGTATATGTTCCGCATTGCTTAGGATCCAGGATAAAGACTTTTTATGAAGTCTAAGGGCAAATGAAAGACCTTGAACCATGATAATATGAGCAATCACTGGAAAAAGTAAGAATGCTTAGCCCAGTGAGTGTGATCATATTTTAAATACCAAGGGCTCTTGTAATCATAATTGCTCTAATTGCTATTATTGCATGGTATGGTGATAACGATAGCTCACACCTAAGGGGCAATATATATTAAGCGCTCTCTTAGAGCATGTGGCAGACATTACTGTATACTCTTCAAACCCACTTCCTCTTTGTCCTGGAAAACCACTAGGCTTCATTTTTCAGATGTGACACAAGACTAGTTCTGGCCAAAAGGATGTGAGAGGAAGAGGTGGGTGACAGCTCTGGACTGTTGTGGCTAAGAGCCTGTCTGCCTTTTCAGCTCTTTTGGCTGGCCACTATCTCTGGACCCAATGTAGAGGGTTCAGTAGAAGGATCTAAGGTCCTAGTGGACAATGACACTCCTGGATAGAAGCAGGCTGGAGATAATATTATTTTCCTTTTAGATACTATATAGATGAAGAAAATGAGACCGGACAGTTCAAGTAACTTGCGCAAGGTCACACAGCTGTTAAGTGCTGGGGCCAAGTTTCAAACCAAGCCAGCTGGTTCCAGAGTCTATGCTCTTCACCACTGGACTCCACCCCTTGGTCTGAGCAGCATCTCACTCTTGTAATTCTCACAGAAGTTCCATGAGGTGTTACCTGCATTACATAGGGGAAGAAATTGGATTTGAAGAAGAATAAATGATGACTAAGTTCCAGAATTAGCATTTGAGTCCAAGTTTGTAAGATTTCAGAGCTATTGTCCATGGACCCTATTTTTTGCAGCATGGCCTACAATGTAGATAAAGGGTTTTGGAAAATCTGGAGAGCAGAGGAAGCTACAGGAGTGGGAGTTACAAGAAAGCCCATTTTGGTTTAATAATGAAAGATTTTTCTAATGATTTGATCTGTTCAACAGCAGAGTGAAGCTGCCTCGTGAGGCAGTGTTTCCCCATCAAAGTGTTGCAATACAGGCTGGACATGAGTCTTTAAGATAGGTGTTTTAAAGAGCACTGCTTGTGCTATGCATTTCACTTGGTCCCTGAAATGCCTTCCAATGCTGAAATTCTGTGATAAGGACCTATTAGAAAGGTTGGGACTTGAGATTCTAGAGTGGTAAACATTGTACCACAGAGCCATATGGGAAACGACAGTCTGTGGAACCCAAATGTGGCAGGTGAGACAGAGTTAATAATTAGTGCTCCATAAACTCCATTATCTACTTGATATTGTTAGAATTAGATGCCGGTTCCAAGTGGAGACTTGATCATGGCTGTTAGTCCTCTGTTCCAATTAGTAGGCAGAAGAATATGGTTGTGAACCTAGAATGTTGCTGAAGGCAAAGGAAACAACCTCAAAGAGAAGTGGCAGGAGAGGAACAGATGTAAATGTTTTATGGCCCGATAGGCCATTTCCTTGCCCTCCCTCCGTCTGGAGACTCGAAGTCCTGAGACACATCCACTCTGCTTCAAGAAGGCTGCCTGACCCTGACCAGCCGCTTCATCGTTTAATGTATTCATTATGTCTGAGGTCAGCTTTAATTTTTCAGGTCCTCACCTCGCTGCCTGGGGATAAGTGCATAAAAAGCTTATCATCAAAACATCATGCCCTCAACTCCACAAGTCTTTTGGTATCCTCTTCAGGGTTTCAAAATCACAGGCAAAATGCAAGTCACATTTTACATCCAATGTGGGATAATTTTTTTCTCTGCTTTACAGTATGTGCCAAATTTGATTCCTGTGACAATTCATATTGTACAAAGTGAAAGGAAGCTTTCAGCCTGTTCTTTTTTTCTTCCTTCCATATGGCTGATTGATTCATCTCATACTACAAACTCTTTTTCTTACTAAAATGTGATCTCTGGTGCTTTAAATGAATCTATCATTGCTTAAATGGTGCAGCATGGCACAGTGTTTCCATTTCAAAGCACAAGCTATGGAGTTGGAGAGAACTGGGATTGAAATGCAGCCCTGACTACTTATTAGCTATGAAACAGTGAGCAAGTCACTTAACTTTTCTGGGCCTCCATTCCCTCAACTGCAAAATCCGGGTAAGTCTGAAGCTGCAAATTCCTTCCCTTATCTAGGCGTGTTCATATCTCTTGATTATTTCATTTATCATTTGGCAAACAATATGCATTGGCCTACCTCTGTGTGCCAGGCAGGGTGTTAGGCACCAGAGAGATAGAAGTGAATAAGATAGCATGATCTCTGCTCTCATGGGGCTTAGAGTATGCTAGAGAATGGAAGTTAAATAGCCAATTACCCACTTCATTGCTTAATTACAATTGTGAACAGTGCCATGAAGCAGAAGAGTGGGGATTTAAAAAGAGTGATCAATAGGGAAATTGGGGGAGGGAAAATCCTCCTCTACCCTTTTTGGGTCTCTGGCTGAGTCAAAGAATGAATAGGAGAAAAGCATGAAAATTTTTGTTAAATCATTACATGTGCATGGTAGCCTTCATAAAAGAATGAAGATCCAGAGAAATGACTGGAGCAGGAAGCTTTTATACCTTTTAGATGAAAGAATGATAAATTTATTAAGAATTGACAAGTATTTGAGCCAGGGGTGGTAAATGGTGAGGAAGTAAGTAAGAAAACGAGGGTGAGTTTAACAAGGTTCGTTTGTACATATTTCTAAACCCCAAATTCTCTGTGATAAGAATGTCTTCCTTTTGGTATGGGGAAAGGACCTTTCAAAAAGGAGTTTTATCTCCTGCTTTTAGAAAGAAAAAACAGGGTCAGAATGTTCTTCTTGAACCTGTTGTTTCCTAAGTGTCTTTGATTCAAAATAATCAATATGCCAAATTGGCGCATTTTGGAGTGATGTATTCTGGTTTCCTTCAGAAGCATGATCTATTCTGGAGGATTGGAGAAGGCTGTTCTGAGAAAATGTCATTTAAGCTAACTTCACTCATTTATTCATTCATTCATCCACTCACTCATGTATTCATTCATGTATTTATTATGTATTCAACAAGTATTTACTAGACATTGATCATATCCCAGGAACTATCATAAGTTTGGGGGACATTTTGGAGAAAAGAAGACAAAGTCCTCTTAAAGAGCTTAAAATCTAATGATGTTTTTTTCCCCAACTTCTTTCTCAGTACAAAATATGCTAGCAGAGACCGAGGAGAATTTGTTATAAGACAATAAAATGGAGAAGGCATTTTGAGGTGAAAGTACTGGCATTTGTTTTATGGGAGAGAAGAAAAACAGGCAAGAAATTTAAAGTAAGTTAGGATAAAGCTTTGGCTGAGAGGAAAAAATTTATATATAAAACTTGGTAATTTGTCTGGGGAACTTAGTTTGATGCCAGAATGAGTTCTGATGAGAATATTACTGAGAGCCGTTACTCAGCTCTCTGATTTGGTTGGGTGCTTATTCCTTCTAGAATAAATGGTGACATTGTTCACTAGCTTGCAGACTCAATGACAAAGCAAAGCAGGCTACATAATCTGTGAATTTTGCTGTCAAATTCAAATAACACTCTGATACCTATTTCAAAAATCAGGGGTAGCTTTCCTCATTATGAGCATTCTATTTCTTCTTAACGTTGAGAAAAAATCATGCTGTGGCTTGTTGGTTGTACTTTGTTACCATATAAATGTGACTATGGATTCCATATTTGCAGATGCAGTAATCTGCAACCTGTCCACTCCAACAAATGGGTGTTACGTAGATGTTCAATTTAGCAACAAGAATGTTGATTTTGCTTCTAAATATATGCCAAGTATCCACTTTTCTCTCATCACCACCTTTTCTAAGTCACAGTCACCTCTAGCCCAAAATAATTGCTATAGCCTCTCAACTGGTCTACGTTCCATTCATTTTGACACCCACTCTACCCCTTTCCCATTGTAGCCAGAATGACCTTTGCAAATATACAAACCCAATCAGGGTACTTTCTGCTTATTATCTTCATGATTATGATGAACATTCTCTAGGTTATTGACTGGTCTTTTTCCTATCTTCCTCTTTAGCTTCATCATGAGTGGGGTGCTCCATGACTTTCAGTACTTGAAACACAAAGACTTCCTCTCACTGTGAGCCTTTGCACATGCTTATTTCCTCTTTCTAGAAAGGCTGGGAGCACGTGCTTGAGCTATCATTTCCAACACTTTTCCTTGTGAAACATATTGGCCTGGTGAAACACTAACTATAGATCAGTTTTCTTGGTGCCTACACCAGGATCTCTAGGTACTAGGAGAAAAAAAAAATCAGCGATTTTAAGCACTATTAAGGACTCTAAAATCTATGTACCATAAGAATGATGTCAAATCTTCATAATAATTTTCAACCTGCCTTCCCATCATCCTGCCATTAACTTATAAACAATCTCTTCAAACTCTATCAAGAAAACAAGTTACTAGTATGAAGTTTTCAACTTTCTCTATCAATTTCCTGCCTCACTGGCACCTTCATAAATTGATTTTCCAAACTTCCTTTACTTCTTCCCTCCTGTGACTTGTCTGAGGATAACCCTGCCCCCTGTGTTATATCATTCTCCTGCATGTCTCAAGGACACTACTTTATCTCTGCTGCCATTTTTTTTCTTTGTCATCCTCCCTTATCTCTCTGCAGCATTTAGCACTTTCTATTTCTTCCTTTGGCTTCTTGAGTTTCTTGAAGCTCTCTCCTTTCCTATCCTTGTTTATATTTACTTTCCAGGTTCTCTTCCTGTCTAGCCTCTTCCCCTTGCTTTCTTTATTTCTCCAGTCTCTTGAATAGTCCTCAAGAATATAGATGTTAAGATCCAGTCTCTTGTATAGTCCTCAAGAATATAGATGTTAAGATCACTTTTTTTCTTTGCAGTTTCTCCCTTAAAAAGCCCATCAGCTTATCTACTCAAAACTGTTTTGGGTGACAACCTTATGAAAACGATAGCTATTATTATTATTATTATTATTATCATTATCATTATTTTAGAATGGTGTTTTCTGGTTAGGGTGTGAGTGCACACCCATAATGTAGTATGTGTGTATATGTGTGTAAATCAGCATATGTAGCTGATTTATTTTATTGTGTTTAACAACAAAACACCTGTCATTATTTGCAAAGAAGCCATAAAAATGACATGCATGTGAAGTCACTGGTCTCTACAATGGTTGTGTAGTGTCTGTTGCACAGTGGGAGAGAAAAGCTAGAATCCATCCAACATCCTTTGCAACCAAACATACTGATGTGTTAGAATTTGACAGCGAGTATTAATTTCCTCATATTTAAGTCCAAGAGCTCTAATACTATGTTGTTTTGTATATGGTGTCATTTTCTGTGTTTCCCAATAGCTTGTGGGACTGAATTAGTGGGGAGTGGGGAAATATGAGAGGAGACCTGAATGCTGTAGGTAATACACATTACTTACAAATTTCTCCCTATTTAGGAGTTTCGTTATTTTTGTTTTCTTCTTTCTTACCCAATTCTCTTCCTACTTATTTGCTGACTGACTATTGAAACTTTCTGCTTAGTGGAAGCACAGATAACTGTAACTTGAATTTTCCTGGGTGTTTCCCCCTTTAAGATATAGATTGGATCAGGGGCGCCTGGGTGGCTCAGTTGGTTAAGCGTCTGACTTCGGCCCAGGGCATGATCTCATGGTTTGTGAGTTCAAGTTCACATCAGGCTGTGTGCTGACAGCTCAGAGCCTGGAGCCTGCTTCCGATTCTGTGTCTCCCTCTCTCTCTGCCTCTCCCTAGCTCACACTCACACACACACACACACTCTCTCTCTCTCTCTGTCAAAATAAAAATAAAACTTGAAAAAAAGATAGATGGGATCATTTTAAGATTAACAGTATAAACTTTGACGTAATTTGTTATAATTTCAAAGGATATCCAGGAACTTGCAAATCTCTCTTAGGATACCAAAGTTCTCAGGGAGTGGGTTTCTCTTGTGTTCAGGAATCAGCCATTCAGCCCTGGCTTATCTCATGCATGGGCTCCTTCTCATTGATATTTTCTGCTAGATAAACTACTTAAAAAAGCTCTTTTTAACATAAGAATTTGAAAGCCCACACCAAGATTTAAGTTTAATGTTCTCAAAGCCTCCAAATGCTGAGGTGCCAGAATGATTTCATATTCACTTCGGACCCCCAATGCCGGAGCCATACTCTATTCTGCCTATAACAAATCCTCTGCACAGGTGACTTGGTGGAAGCATGGACACTATGCTATATGTGATTGTTAATTTTTAACTGTCAACATGGCCAGTCTATGATGCCCAGCTATTTGGCCAAACACCAGTCTAGATGTTGCTGTAAAAGTATTTTTTAGATGTGAACACTTAAATCAGCAGACTTTTTTTTTTAATGTTTATTTTCGAGAGAGAGATGCAGAATGTGAGTGGGGGAGGGGCAGAGAGAGAGGGAGACACAGAATTTGAAGCAGGCTCCAGACTCCAGGCTGTCAGCACAGAGCCTGATGTGGGGCTCAAACTCACAAACTGCGAGATCATGACCTGAGCCAAAGTCGGACATTTAACTGACTGAGCCGCCCAGGCGCCTCTTAAATCGGCAGCCTTTGAGCAGTTAGAGGGCTTCTACCAATCAGTTAGAAGTTTTAAGAAAAAAAGACTGAGATCCCCAGAGGAGGAAGGAATTCCTCCTCCAGACTGCCTTTGGGTCAAGACTGAAACATGTACTCTTGCCAGAATATCCAGTCTGTTGGCCTGCCCTGGAGATTTTTCAGACTTGCCAACCCTCACAGTCACATGGGCTAACTTTGTAAAAGAAATCTCAAGTCTCTACCTTTCTGCATCCTATTGGTTCTATTTCTCTGGAGAGTCATCACTACTACACTGGCCTATCCATCTGTTAACTCACTCCCATGGACAATTAATAAAATCCCTTCCTTCCTGTTTAATTCAAAAATCCAAAATCTTCATGTAAATGTATTCTTTGTAATTGTTACACAAATTGCCATACGTGATAGGATGAATAATAGCCTCCTAAAGATATCAAAGACTTAACTGTCAGAACCTGTGAATATATTACTTTATATGGCACACATGACTAAAATTCTTGAGATTGGGAGATTATCCTGGATTATCCTGGATACATCCATTGGATTTGGGTGGATCCAATGCAAATATAGTGTCCTCATAAGAGGAAGATAGGGGGATCAGCCTATGAGGACTGTGATGTGATAACAGAAGCAGAGATTGGAGTAATGTGGCCCTGAGCTAAGGAATTTGCTAAGGAATGTGGCTACGGGATAAACTAGGGCATGTGGTAAGCTTCTAGAAGCTGAAAAAGACAAGGAATAGATTCTCTTTTAAGGCACTCACAGGACCATGGTAGAGAAAGGGGAACCCAGATAAGACAGAGATCAGAGTTTGAGGAGGCTAAGGTGGCTGAAATCTGTAATCTACAAAAAAAGAGTCCTAGATAACGTATGTGGAGACTTATTTGAGTTTTTGACTGACTACAAACTGCACATATATAGGGTTATACTTCATAAAGTAGAACAAAGAAAAACTATCACTGAGTTATAACCAGAGCTCACATTATTGTGAGATAGTTGAGTCTCAATCAGGTAAAGTGGACAAATGTCACTGAACACACAGCACACTTACTACATATGCAGATGGCTTAGAAAAAATCTACTTTAGACTTACCCCAGCAAAGCTTATAAACAGATCCCTAAAAAATTAAGCCAACTCACAAGTTACTTGATTGCCTGGTAGAACAAAGTTCAACATTCTTTACACAAAATCATTAAAACAACCAACAATGTAAGTTTTATGCTGTCTAAAATTCAATTAACAATATGAGAAGCAGGAAAAAGTGGCCCATCACAAGGAGAAAAATTAGTTAATAGAGAAAGACCCAGAAACGACAAAGATTATAGAAGTGTCAATGACTTTAAAACAATGATTATAAGTGTGCTGAAGGATTTAAAGAAAAACATAAATGTAATGAAGCAACAATGTGGAGATATATATATGTATATATACACACACACATATATACACATACACACATGTATATATGTATATATGTATACATATATACATATACATGTTCATATACTATACGAACTGGTTATTTTAGAGTTGAATATGCAGTATATGAAATGAAAATTTTAAATGGGTGGTATTAACAACAGATTGGAAACTGCAGAAGAAAAGTTCAATGATCTTGAAGATATATTAGTAGAAACTATCCAAACTGAAATACATCGAGAAAAAAGCTGAAAAGGAAATGAAAGATCTTAGTTATGTATGAGATAATATCAAATAGTCTAATATATATGAAACAAAAATTGATAAAACTGAAAGATACATAGATAAGTCAACAATTATATATGTAAATCTCCACAGTCCTTTCTTGGTACTGATAGAACAAATACACAAATCAATAGATATTAACCAACTTGACCTAATAGGTCAAAACACCCATAGGTCTAGTAGAAATTACATAAAGATTTAGAAATTTTTTTACTGTATGACATTGGAAACACAATATATCAAAATTTGGGTGATGCAACTGAAGTGTTACATAGAAGGAAATTTATAGCTCTAAAATCTTATTTTAAAAAATAATAAAATATGCCTAAAATATAGTATTTAGGTTCACTCATATGCTACCAAATGAAAAACAAATTAACTTAAGGTAAGTGATAATAGTACAAGTAACCTAAATCAATAAATAAACAAGCAAACAAATAAATTAATTAAAAATAGTAAAAAAAGTAGAGGTATTGAGTAGGAGGCAATAATAAAAACAGAAAACAATGAAAGAAAAAAAAGGAAAAATATGGAAAACCAATGAAATCAAAAGATTTTTCTTTGACAATATCAATAAATTTGAAAACACTCAAGCTAAGTTGAATGGGAAGAAAGAAAATGATACAAATTACCAATATCAATAATGAAAAAAGGATATCTCTATAGATTCTATAGACATTAGGAGGATAATGAGGGAACATTATGATATGAATAATATGCCAATAAATTTGGTACTAAAGTAGATAAGTAGATAAACTCCTTGCAAGGCACATATTATAAAAACTGCCCCCCCAATAAAATTTTCATAGCCATATACCTAATAAATAAATTGAATTAATTATATTAAATACTTTCCCCTGAAGAAAAATAACTTCACTTGTGAATCCTAGACAAACCTTTAAGAAAAGTATAATGTTCAGCATTCACAAACTCACAAAATACAAAAAGGAACATGTCAAAAATTCATTTTATGGTGTTAACATTATAAAATTATAGTGTTACAGAATATAAAACTACAGATGAATTCTCTTAGCAAAATAAATACCAAAATTCTTTATAAAACAGAAAAAATCAAATCCAGTAATATATAATTGGTATATCATACCATGGCCAAATGAGATGTATCTCTGGAGCACAAAATTGATTTATAATTTGAAAATCAATCAATATATTTACTGTATTAGTAAAATATAGAGAAAAACTTTATGACAATCTCAATAGATGCAGAAAAAGGATTTGACAAAACAATATAAAATCATGATAAAAGCTTTCAAGATAGCAAGAATGTGTAGTAACCTCCTTAAACTGAAAAGAGCATCTATAAAACCCTCCATCTAAGATCATATTTAATGGCTCTAAATTTGGGGAAAAGATCAATTATCCCACTCTCAACAGTGCCCTTCACCATTTATTAGAGGCATAGTCAGGGCAATAAGATAAGTAAAATAAATAAGGGATATATAACTGGAAAGGAAGAGGTCAACATGTCTTTATCTGCATATAACATGATTATGTATGTAGAAGATCCTAAGAATCTACAAGAAAGCTACTAGAACTAAAAGTGAATTTAGCAAGATCACGAAATACAAAATCAATATAGAAAAGCCAACTGTATTTCTTTATACTAGCAGGGAATAATTAAAAATTAAATTAAATTACTATGTAAATGTGTTGATGTCAAATTGGCATCAAAAGCATGAAATACCTAGGAATGAAGTTAAATATATATAAGAATTGTATACTCAAATTGTTCAGAGAAATGAAATACCTAAATCAATGGAGAGATGTACTATGTTTGCTTAGCATGGTATAGGTGGCTCTTATTTAATGCAAACTATTCTTCAGTAAATTAGATTTGAAAAAGAAACATATGCATACAGTGTGATAAATATTATACTAAGGGAATAAGGACTCAGTTGAATTTCATGTGGTTGAAGGGTTTTCCAGAAATCGTTCCCATATTGGACAGCTATAAGGAGAGCAGTTTTAGATGGACAAAGAGGGATAATTAGAAACTCTTTCAGAAACTCTTTTAGATCACTTCTAAAAGAGAGACTATCATGAGCCTGACACATTTAAAAACCGGTCACGGTTTTAGTAGACCTGGGGTACAGGATGCAAGGCGTGGACATTGAAAGAGCACTGGAAGAGATCAGATCATGAAAGCCCTCTTCGCATGACCTTGAGAATGACCATCTTCTTAAATTTTGCACCTTTGGTGTTTCTCTGGCCTCACCCTCATCCTGGCCCTGTTTGGAAGCCATACTATGGATTTGGGATTTTTCCTTAGAATCTTTCATTTCTTCAGAACGTAAAGATAGAACAACAATCACAAATAGATAATCTGCCCTGCTTACTTTAGTCCTATAAGCTTGTATGAGTTTTTTTTTTTCCTAGCATTCAAAACAAACTTTATTCCACATAGCAACTCTGGGGAATAAGATAGATTTGAGAGAAGGGAAATATGGAATGTTACTCTCTATAATGGAAACTTAGAAGGCTCAATTAAATGATCAAATGTTAAAATACCTTTACCAGTATATACACTTCTTCAGAATATATTACCAAAAAGCCTACTTGAATGGGAAAAGTTTTAAAGGTAATTGATTTTTCATATTAGTGACTTGGTTAAGTGAAAACAAACAGAATCCAAAACAGCTTTTTACTGCCATGTGAGACAACATCAAAATATAAATATGTATTGCACTATTAAACATCATCACGGCGTTAGCACTCAGCTGGAAACAAATTGAACATTACTTTCCCTTGCTTTTTTGTTGTTGTTGTGGTTGTTGTTGTTGCTGTTGTTCAAAAAATAAAAGCCTGTCTTTCTGATGCAGATTAAGAAAATTTCTTTGGTTAAGGAGCCAAATACTTTGCCTTATTTCTTCTACTGGATATCAAACATACATAAAAGTTATAATTTCAACTCAAAGGTACATTTTGTTTTTTTTTCTAAAAAATAACTTAGTAGTGAAAGTAGAAAGTTATTAACCTGAGAATAATGCCCTGAAATTAGTGTGTTCTTCTTCGGTCTAAACATCCATTTATAACAAACAATGATCAGTTTATCAACTCTAGATTATTTGATACCCAGTATTATTTTACTTCTTGAAAAATTAGCCTCCAGCAACAATCTTCCTATGTGAATCTTCTCTAAAGGATGTCTCTATCAATTCAATAAGGTTTTGAATAAAGC
The DNA here is from genome assembly GCF_023721935.1 of Panthera uncia. Lineage (NCBI taxonomy): Eukaryota > Metazoa > Chordata > Mammalia > Carnivora > Felidae > Panthera > Panthera uncia. Next base: position 15,427,641 of record NW_026057585.1, read on the forward strand.
CCTATTACCAGTGCCATGTTACTAAGGCCGGTCTGCCCTGATAGAGGCTCCTCCAGAGGCCAGAAAATGGCCAAAAACAACACACAGTCAGATAGTCTAATGTTCAGGAAGCCAATACAGAATAAACTACCTTTGTAGGACTTCTTTAGGATGAAATTTACCTTCAACTTCAACCAGAAGTTGGAGATTAGCACACCTCCAATAGCCCAATCTGTAGGTAGGCACTGAGGTGCATTTTAGAAAAAAATAATCTGCTTGATTGACACTTGAATTCTGTAAATAGTTTAAAATGTTAATCCTTAATGTCATAAAGTATTGAAGGTTTTGTTCTAGCAGACATGGATGACCGTCTGCAACTCTAACTGATTGAGAGCTAAGTGATAAAAGGACATGCATGAACTAATCGAATGGGCAGACCAATCAAGGGCTTTCTGGTTTTCTTAAAGCAACCTCTTGACTATATTCTGTGGTGATGGCAGTGATGGTGAGGAAATTCTTAACGGCAGCATCCCAAATTCCAAGAATTTCCCAAAGCTTCATGGTTCAAAAGTACATGGATTATCAGTCACTGTCATTTCTGTCCCTGGTCTCCCATTGTAACACCAGAATACTTGCCTAGTTTGATCTGTGAGGTCTGTCAGGATGTCCTGTTTACAACAGTAAATTCATTTGAGATTAAGTGAGGACATTGAGGCCACAGGCTTTGGGGGGTGGGGGACGTGTTAGATGATGCACCGGTCACCCTGATTTCCTCAAGATGTTTAGACCAGAGCCAGATCCTCCTCAATGAGCTCTCTGGAGCCATTGCTTTGGACTTGGATGGCCATGCCCAACCTCTTAGTTTCTGCTGAGCTAGGAATGGGAGTTCTGGGTTTCTCTTGCTTCCACTGTTCTGTTAATTTCTGCTGCAAATCCTTAACTTCATCTTTCATCTGCTGAACAGATCCCAGGAGATTCTTCTCCACAGCAAGTCTTCTTTCCAGGAAGGTGTTTCTTTTAATGGTTTAACTCAAGTACAGCTCAACCCCCTCCAGAGATTTGACAGAGGCTTATTTTACTGGTTCTATGTCATCATTTGCTTGCCCAGCTTTCTAAAATATATTTTTGTAATTAATCTTTAATTCTTTCGGTCTTCACAGGCCATTCTCTAATGCTGACAACCCTTGGAAGATTTCAGAATGTTGCTTTTCAGAGACGTTCTAGCTCCATCAGGAGGCAGTGATTTTCTGAGCAGACGGGGCTTGTTTCTATTTTTAAATTGTTGCAGCCCTCTCCGTTTTTGCTTCCCTCTGGGACTTTCTGCAGTTCCTCTGTATATTCTTTGCCCTTTGCTTCTATGTCATAGGTAGATTTGTTTCAATAGCAAGTCTCTTCCTTTATAGAGCTAAAAATGTTCTTTTCCTGGGGCGCCTGGGTGGGTCAGTCAGTTAAGCATCCAACTTCAGCTCAGGTCATGATCTCACAGTTTGTGAGTTCGAACCCCACGTCGGGGTCTGTGCTGACAGCTAGGAGCCTGGAGCCCTGCTTCGGATTCTGTATCTCCCTCTCTCTCTGCCCCTCTCCCAATTGTGCTCTCTCTCTCTCTCTCTTTCTTGAAAATAAATAAACATTAAAACATTTTTTTTAAATGTTCTTTTCCTGTTAAAACATGGGGAGGGTTTCTTGTGGCCTGATGTGCAGGTTCTGGAGACGAGGATGTGGTCCTGGGGCACCAGGGGCACCAGCCTTGTCCTGCATTAACTCCCTAAGAGGCCATTTCACATTGGCTTATTGTGAAGGGTTTCTTATTGTGAAGAACATTTATTTTTTAAATGTTCTTTTCCTGTTAAAACATGGGGAGGGTTTCTTGTGGCCTGATGTGCAGGTTCTGGAGACGAGGATGTGGTCCTGGGGCACCTGGGGCACCAGCCTTGTCCTGCATTAACTCCCTAAGAGGCCATTTCACATTGGCTTATTGTGAGTTTGTTGTGAATAAAATCCCATGAGAGTTTTCTTAATGAATTGCAGTTTAGTCTTTTGGCCTGTATTTGGGTACATTTTTTTAAGTTTATTTATTTATTTTGAGAGAGCGTATAACTGGGGAAGGGGCAGAGAGAGAGAGGGAAAGAGAGAGAATCCCAAGCAGGCTCTGCACCACCAGTGCAGAGCCCAATGTGGGGCTCGAACTCACAAACCACGAGATCATGATCTGAGCCAAAGTCAGACACTTAATTGACTGACCCACCCAGGAGCCCCTGGGTATATTATTAAAACATCTCCATAGAAGATTTGAAGACATCATCTACTAGATTTTAGACTGTTTTCAATAATAATTTGAATTATTCATTTTGTAATTCAGTGCATGAACTGTCCACTTCTCTAGCTTTATGTCATTCACAGATTTAATGAACTTCACTTTGCATATCCTTTTAAGAAGTTTATATTGTGTGCTACCCATGTACTAAGTATTGGATCAAACACAGCATGGAGATCCATTAGAATAGAATTCTTTTTGAGTTGGTTACAGGCTGGTGGAAAAAGAGATTTAGTAGCCAAATAATTACAATGCAAAGTAATATGATTAATAATAATGATGCAATTTTGCATTATGTTAGAACTGACCAAATTAGAGATGACTTCTTTCTCTGGAGAAGGTCCCACTCTGATTCTTCATAAAAACAAAACCAAACAAAAAACCAAACCAAAACAAAAAAATCCCCCCAAAACTGAATGTTTTAGGACACTAAAAAAAGAAGCCAAATAAAAGATTAGTGTACTGTATACTCATTCTTTATCTCAGACAATGTTAAGCAACTTCAGATATCAACCATTGATTTTCAGCAATCTGACAGAGGGCAGATTTTCTTTATGTGTCTGAGCAGTTCTAGATTCCTCACTGACAGAGTTCACTTGGAGGTAGAGAGGTGAGACAGAGGTGTTTGTTCACAATCTCAGACAAGCTCTGTGTGCATGACTGGATGGCTTCTGGATAGGTGCAAAAATGTCCTGTTTTTATCTCTTCTAGGACGTAAATAATAGACTATCATGATAACTCATCCCATCATAACAGCCTCTGGGTGAGATTTAACCAGGAGTTCTCTCTGTTTATTAAATAGTAAACAAGGGCACTTTCTGAACAAAGGGAGTTTTTCTCAGAATTTTGTAAGCATTTTCTTCAATTTGTAATTTGTTTGGTGAACATACACATGTTGGTATAACTTTCTTATGAATAGTATACAGCAGTTATGCTTCATCAAATTCATTTTTTTCTTGAAAGAGGAAAAAAACATTGATTGCCTAGTGAGTGCTATACAGTGTTCTCCGATTCTTCGAAGGGTATTTTGCCAAGGGTCTCCCAGATTACTTATTTAAAATCCTATGGAAGTGCAGAGGAGGTAGTAGGATGCTTTCCTGATTTTTCACCCAGGTTCTGAATTTTAAAAGAATTAATTGATCAGACCCATGAAGAGGAAAAAAAAATGTGACATGATATCAGAAAATGACATAATTCATAAACTAGAGTAGAGATACTTATGGTATTAGGAATGTTTCTTTAATTTTCTAGGTTGGATACTTAAATAAAGCAGTGACTGCTCAGTATCCTTAACCTGAGTGACTCTTGCCTGTTTTCCCTTGTTTTTTATTTTCTCACAAGACATAGTAATGGTGGTTTGGAAGATTCAAGTATGAAAGGGGTATTGATAGAATAATTTTCAATCTGTTGTAGTTTTAAAAAAATTTTTAGGGGTACCTAAGTCAGTTAAGCCTCAGACTTTGGCTCAGGTCATGATCTCACTGGTTGGTGAGTTGGAACCCCGCATCGGGCTCTGTGCTGCCAACTCAGAACCTGGAGCCTGCTTCCGATTCTGTGTCTCCCTCTCTCTCTGCCCCTCCCCCACTGGCACTCTGTGTGTGTGTGTGTGTGTGTGTGTGTGTGTGTCTCAAAAACAAATAAACATTAAAAATATTTTTTTTAATTTATTTTTTAATATATGAAATTTACTGTCAAATTGGTTTCCATACAACACCCAGTGCTCATCCCAAAATAAAAATAATTTTTAAAAAATTTAAGTTTATTTATTTATTTTGAGAGAGAGGTGAAATCATGATCTGAGCCGAGCTTAAGAGTTGGATGCTCAACTGACTGAGCCACCCAGGCACCCCTTGATCTATTTTAAATCTCATGTTTTGAAGAATCACATGTTCAAAATAATTTATTATTTTTCTGGGAAATAAACAGTGACTCCTCCATCAAGTGCTTCCATAAATACTCTTTTTGTTTTCCAGTTCCTGTTAGTCAAGCTCCAGCTCAATTTTTAGCCCTCCATTATCATTCTATCCATGTTATATCTCCCTTATGCAAACTTATGAACACATTTTGTTTCAATATATTTATACATGTGGTATTATATAATGCATATTATATAATATACTATATTTATATACTATACTATATATACCATTTGTTCTTTTGACTTTTTGGGTAGGTTTGGTTACTCTGTAGCTTACTTAAGTAAAGAAGTATTTGAGTTTCTCTAATGTACCTAGCATGATTCTAAGCTCTGGGAACACAGCAATAAACAAAACAGATATGTGGAATGTGCACTGTAGTGGGATAGACAGAAAATAAAGATGATTAAAACAGAAAGTGATACCAAAGAAAAAGAAAAAAAATGGAGAAGGGGAACAGGAAAGGGTGACTTAGGGGTTAGTGATTTTGAGTGACCAAAAGACCTCATTGAGAAAATGATAGTTGAGGGGCACCTGGGTGGCTCAGTTGGTTACACATCTGACTCCTATTTTCCACTCAGGTCATGATCTCATCGTTTGTTAGATCCAACCCCAAGTAAGGTTCTGTGTTGACAGAGTGGAGCCTGCTTACGATTCTCTCTCCCTCTCTCTCTGCCTTGCCCCACTTGCGCTCTCTCTCTTTCTCTCTCAAAATAAATAAATAAACTTAAAAAAATAAAAGAAAATGATAGCTGAGTAAAGAAAAGATGGGAGTGAGGGCAAGAGCCTTATAAATATCTGGAGGAAGAGCATCCTATATTAATGGGAACAAAATGTGCAAAGTTCCTGAGTTAAAAAGTGCTCTTGGTGAGTTTGAGAAGCAACAGTGTGGTCACTAGGTCTGGAAGTGAAAAGGAGAGACAATAGAGGACCTGATTCTGTGTGGATTTAGAAATCTTCAAAGATGCAGTTTTTACTCTGAGAGAGATGGAAAGGCACTGGGAGATTTAGGATTGACAGGATTGGACTTACATTTTCATATGATGCTATTTCTACCTTCTACTATTTCTACGTTCTACTATTTATTTAGAATAGAATGCATGGGGCAAGAATGGAAGCAGGGAAACAAACCAAAAGCCTATTCTAATCGTCCAAGTGGTGAGGGAGGGGAGAAGTGATCTGATTCTAGAAGGCAAAGCTTTCCATTAACTCACTAGCACTTTCCCTGCCCTTGACCTGGAATCAGCCATCAAATTCTAGAACTGGGATTTCTGATTCCTGTTAATGCAGAGGGGTATTTAGAAACCAAGAACTGGACACTATACTCATTGATACTGGGCCATTTCTGTGGACAGAAAATAGATAATTATTACTTCTTAAAATTCCATGTATACCTGAGATTTCTAATTCCAATTCCAGCTATAAGCTTCTTTCTTGCCTTCCCACATTCCCAATTTATATTTTCCTTCTCCCATAGTAAGAATTTGGATCTGAAAATGTTGATGTATCATCAATTTCACGATATACACAACAAAACAGTTTGAGTATTGCCACATCTATACTGCTATGAAGACGAATTCTACTAAGTTGAACATGTCTTTGCAATTTTCATTGTCTTTAGACTGACAGTATATAATCAATGTGTACAGATATTTTTTGGATTAGTATAGTTTTTCCCTATGTGGTTATATATTCTATTTTTTGTGCTATTTATTTTATGTGTTTCTATTAGTATTCAATTTTATATTTCTCTCTTTAGTTTTTATTAATTTATTTTTTAATTGTAAAACATCAGATTGATCCCACAAAGAGCTATTCCCAAAGAGGTGTTACTTCCTGCCATCTGATTCCCATCTACCAATTAGCTAATTACATTATTACTTAGTTATCATCGCTGTATTTCTTTTTACAAAAATAAACAGGTACACGTGTGCATCTTCCTCTACTTTTTTCTAAGAGACAGTAAATTACACTTCTATCTCTGTACACTGCTTTCTCACTTAATAATATATACTAGAAATTATTCCCTATTCATTCATAAGGATCCTCCCTCTTCTTCTATAGATCTGTGAGCATGGATGTATGAAACATAGTTCACTTAATTATTTTCTAGGTACGAGCCTCTAAGTTCTTTATAATATTTTGCAATAATAAAAATGCTGCTATGAAAAACCTTGTGCATACATATTTCCTTATTTAAGTTTTTTAATGTTTATTTATTTTTGAGAGAGAGACAGAGCACGAGCAGGGGAGGGGCAGAGAGGGAGACACAGAAACCGAAGCAGGCTCCAGGCTCTGCGCCGTCAGCTCAGAGCCCCATGGGGGGTTGCACTCACAGACCACGAGATCATGACCTGAGCTGAAGTCACAAGCTTAACCGACTGAGCCACCCAGGCGCCACCGTATTTCCTTATTTGTGGAGGAATATACAGAAAATTCCTAAAAGTAGGATTGCTAATCAAAAGGTAAATGCAAATGTAGTTTTGTTAAATATTGCCAAAAGAGCCTTCAGAGGAGTAATACTATTTTGCATGCCCACAAGCAATGTATGAAAGTGCCTATCTTCTGACAGCCATTCCCTAGTCACAATAGAAAGAATGTTGTCACCTTTTGAATTTTTGCCAAACTTGACAGTATCTCAGTGTAGTATTAATTTGAATTTTTATTATTGGGAGAAGACAACTAAATTTTTGACCTGTGCAATTAGGAGAATGGAGATTTCCATTAACTACATTGTGGAATTTTTTTTTTAAAGCAAGTTTTGTAGTCATTATCCGAGTCTCAGTTTTGGACACGTTAATTTTAAGCCATGTATTGGAATTGGAAGTGAGTGCGTTAAGTAGAAAGTTGGTACATAAGTCTAGAGTTCCAAGGAATAGTCTGAGCTACAGATATAATTTTATGATATTATAAATGTATGACATTTACATGCTTGAGACTTGATGAGATCAACAAAGGAATGCATTATTTATGAAAGAAGAGGTACAAAAATTAAGTCCATGGGCTCTGTAACATTGAGAAATTGAGTAAATGAGGAAGAATCAGATAAAGAGATTGCAAAGGAATGTTCAGAGGGGCAGAAATCAAATAGGGAAATCTGATGTCCTAGAAGCCACATGGAGAAAGTATTTTAAGGTAGAAAGACAAATGTTGCAAACAAGGTTAATCATTTGAAAACTGACCATGGAATTTCATGACATGGAGGTCTTTAGTGACCTTGATAAGAGCAATCTTTGTGGGTGTTGGGGTGAAAGACATTGGATTGGGTTCAAGAGAACAGGCAAAGAAAACAATGGGACAGATTTTTAATTAGAATAAGCAATGAATTGTGTTCATTTATTAATTTCACAAATCAGTAAGAAATTTTATCATCAATTTCTCCTTTGGAAATAAGAATTTCATTTCATTTACTTTTATTTATTAAATATCAATGAAGATGAAATCTTTGACACATTTGGCTATATTGGGTCTGTTCAATGAATGCATGATTTCCTACTTCTTTATCTAAAGTTCAAACATCCAGGACAGAAACAGTAATAGAATTAAAATATCACCCATCTGCTTTAGTAAGTATGTATGTATGTATGTATGTATTTAACAAACTATTAGCAAGCCTTGGGCATGAAGAGCACTAAAAATTTAAAACAAGCCAGTACTTGTTACATGCTTACTCTGTGGAAAATCCTCTGCTCAGTGCTTATCTCCACACATTCTTATTCAACCCTCACGATAACCCTGTGAAGTAGGTACTGGTCTTTTCTTTCTTTCTTTCTTTCTTTCTTTCTTTCTTTCTTCTTCTCTTTCCAATGTGGGGGAGGGAGATAATCTTTTTTTTTTTAATTTTTAAGTTTATTTATTTTGAGAGAGAGAGAGAGTGTGCACATATAAGCAGGGGAAAGGCAGAGAGAGAGATGGAAAGAGAGAACTCCAAGGAGGCTCCATGCTGTCAGCACATGGGGACTGATCCCACAAACTGTGAGATCATGACCTGAGCCAAAATCAAGAGACAAATGCTTAACTGACTGAGCCACCCAGGTACCCCAGTACTGGTGTTATTTCTTTTGTAAAGATGTGAAAACTGAGATTCATAAAGGTTAGGAAAATGGTTCAAGGTCAACCCAATACTGTAAATCAGAACCAAAACTTGAATTTAGCTCTTTCATGATTCCCTAGGTCATGATCTCAGCCATGGCTCTGGAGAGAGGTAAAATAGATTCTTCCATTTTAAGACATTGTTCTATATAGACTTAATGAGAGTCATGGTAATAGATTAGTGCACTCACAGATGGTCAAGAATTCTCTGTTGGTGAAGGCAAGAGGAAAAATGACCATCTTCACGAACTGATTCACAGAGATTAGTTTTGCATATTGAATACTCCTTTTATGGAATTACCACTATGTGACAGGCATCTGCTGGGCACTAGAGAAATGGTAGTAAGTCAGCTGCCTACATGCAAGCTGCCTGAAGTCAAGTGTCCTGTCATAATTGTGGGGGTTACTTCCAGGTCATGTTGGCCTCTGGGGATTCCCTGTTTGGCCTCCTCCAAACCACGGAATTTGGTTTATAAGAACATATTACCAATGACTTACTTTTCTGTTCAGCTTGACTAAATTTTAGGCACTTTTCTTCCTAACTGTAGATACCTGGCCTCCTTTTGCTTAGAGTACCTACTTTAGAAAACTTGCAATTATACATTCTTTCTCTACCTCTTTGAGATCTAAATCTTATATAGCCCAGGAATATCTTTCTTAAGGATCTGGGAGACATCCTTTTGAAATATAATTATCAAGAAAGATAGGACTCCTAACTCCCAATCTCTGTGAAAGGGTAGGAGCCTAGCTTTGAGAAGTACCAATGAGCAAATACAGATGCTTTAATCACCTTTGACCAGCCTCCTCTTAAAGCCCTCCAGTCCTTTTCCATTAGCTCACTCTGGTGCTTAAAATTTCTCCTGCTTTTTTTTCTTTTTTTGTTTGTTTGTTTGTTTCAGTGTAGTTGAGTTCAATCTCTTGCCTCCATTGAATAAAGTCTTCCTTGACTGATCAACCCCAGCAACTTAACCTGGTGCAACTTCTCTTTGACACTTGTGTTATGAGCATGGTGGAGTCAAGAAGACCAGGATATAACAGCAGTGATTCATTCAAAGGGGAAGAGTTCCTGTCATATGATGACTTGAAACAGAAGCCACAGAAGCCTATATACACTCCTTACAGTGAAATGAATTTGTATTTCTGAAATAATGTTGTTTGAAACCACAGAATGCCAGAGCTTGAAATGGACTTAATGTCAGTAAATCCACTCGCCTTGGTTTACGAATGAGGAAACAGGTCATGTGCCCAAAGTTGACCCCTATGGTCATAGTTGGAACTCTAAAGCTGGGCTCAGTTCAGCCCATTTGGGGAAGACCTGTGTTTTATGTTTGTTGTAGATATATTCAAGAATCTTCAAGCTACTAGCCATAAAGGCACATCTTGTATACTTATGATATTACTACTACTTTGATAAAGAGTTTGATAGTAATTGAAGGGGGTAACTTACATAAATTGTCATACTCTGTGTCTTTTACCAACACAAATATTTGAGCTAATGTCTTGAACTTAATATGAAATACTATGTCATATGCAGCCTCATTGTTTGAATTAAGACTTACCAGTCAATGCCATATATGGTTTTAATTTTAAAACATCCAATCTTGCTTCAAGCTGTTAGGAAAATTAAAATACATTATTTTTAGGTTTTACAGCATTTTCAAGTAGTTTGTTGTCATGAGATGAATGCTGCAACATCAGTTTTTTTATTCATGATGCTATTTAAATAAATATCAGGTTTTTGTATGTGCTGTTCAACTTCTCATTATCATGCAACAAAGCCTTTCCAAATTGCCTGAGGTTAGTGCCTTTGTTAGAACCCACGAGATTGGAAAACATAGCTAGAGTCATGAGAAAGTTAACTGACCTATATTTGCAAAAAAATATATAATTAAAAAAATTAACATCAAGGTCACATCACCAGATTTAGCCATTATCAGACTTGAATCACTAAAGATTAAAGCTCATAATGATTAATTCATAGCAATAGAATCTATCTCTGTGTGGTCATCTGCATTTAGCACCTGGATCAAAAAATTTGGCTTGAGAAATATCCTGGGTCAAAGAGACTGTTTGAGGTTGCCTGGATTTAAAAGTAGTTTAAAATGAGCCCAAATGAAACTCATAAATTATCTCTTATTTTTACCATAAAAAAGAGTCAAATGGAATGACTATACTATAAAGCTAAGCATAAGGTGTTCTGCTCCTGAGTTGAAAGGTTTATGACTCATTTAAAAGTGCCTATTGGTGATGACTAGAGCTTAGTGGGAAGGACATTTTGATGATCGGTTTCAAAGTGTCAGTTCATCTACTCAGTGTTGTAAATGGAAAGAAAATGCCATGTAGCAGCTGTTTTGTGTGCATAACAAATGGTTAAGTGCTTATTCTATCACTTGGCATAATAACTTTCTGCATTTGGAAATACAAAAAGATCAAAACATTTAACGTGCTAAGGAGCTAGAGCACATGGTAATTGACCAGTTACATTTGACCCCCTTTCACTTGCCTGAGAGCTCTCACACCTGCCACTAGTGACACTGAAGTCCTTCCCTTATGTTTTTGTTGAATCCTATCTGATGCCAGTTCACAAGTCCTTGTGTGCAATTCTGAAATCTAAACGTTTATGCATCTGCTGTATGCTTTTAGAAAGCCTCTTTGGTAAGAAATACTGACTTTAACTGATGTGAAACAATTTATATTTTTATCTATTGCACTTTGGTGTGATTTGATTTGTTTCACTGCAGAAATACTACTGGGTTTGATTAGAGGGATCTTCGCTAGACCCTATGTGGGCGTTGCATATAATGTGGTACAGGGACTGCATTATCTTCCTAAAATCTGAAAATCTCTGCATTCTTTTTTTTAAAATTTTTTTAAGATTTATTCATTTTTTTAGAGACAGAGAGAGACAGAGCATGAGTGGGGAGGGGCAGAGAGAGAGGGAGACACAAACTCTGAAGCAGGCTCCAGGCTCTGAGCTGTCAGCACAGAGCCGGACACGGGGCTTGAACTCAAGAACTGTGAGATCGTGACCTGAGCTGAAGTCAGACGCTCAACCGACTGAGCCACCCAGGCGCCCCAAAATTTCTGTATTCTAAAGCCCACCTGGTCCCAGAGGTTTTTTGGGGGGGAATTGCAAACTTTCATCCCTTATTCTGTATTGCATACTCTGGCAGCCATGACTAATGTTTGCGTCCTCTCTTCCAGAGAGCGTTGTTGTGGCTGGAGTGGTTGCCCATCCAGGCCTTATATTTGCCAGCCCCTCTTGCAGCAGATGTGACCCCACGACTCCCTGTCACCAATAGATTATGAACATCAGTGAGAAATGTCACTTCTGGGTCAAGCCTTTCTTAAGAAGCAGGGGGGGTTTCTTTTTCTTTCTCCTGTTGGCTGGGAACCGAGGACTCCAAGACCCAAGTTGAAGGCAGAGCCACAAGGTGGAAGGAACCCAAGTCTATAAATCATTATAGGGAAGAATGCTGTTCACTGCCCAGAAATATCAATGTGTGTTGTTAAATGAGTGAGAAATAAATTTCCTTGGTCTAACTAAAATCCTGAATTGTTATGGCTTATTTGTTACAGAAGTGTTGATAAACATACATTCTGTTATGTGATTGATTATGTGTTATTTTCTAAATACTAAAAATATGTAGTTACTATATATTCCCGGAGAAATGCTACTGTGCTTTATACCTTTATCTAGTTAATTGCACCAGGAAAGAGGTACTGTAAAGAAGCTGCTTTTACATAATTGAAAGAATTATCTGGACTTTGGAAACTGAAAAACTGTATTAAAAAATCTAAGTGTCATTTAACGTTGTGTAACTTCGAGCATTCCACAATTTTTCCAAGCCATAGTTTTCCCACCTGTGAAGCAGAGATAATGATATGCATGTGGAGAGCTGTTATGGAAATATCTAGCACATATCAGATGGCTTTGCATAAAGTTGTGGCCAACAAGGATAATGCTTAACATCAGTGCTCTAAAATGTTTTTTGAAAAAACAAAGCAGTAACCACTAGAAGTATATAGAGATTTATAATTTGTGACATGTTTTCATTATTTTATCTCATTTTATTGACATGGCGACTTTGAAATGTCACTATGGTTAGTAATATTGTTTTTACAATTAAAAACGAAGAGGCTCAGGAGTTCTTAAAACTCATACATGAGAATATCAGAGGTAGAAGCTAATTCTTCTGACATCTACTTCCATGTTCCTCCTCCCACAACAAAATCTTAAAATAGATAGGTTCCTTTTTTTCTCTTCTATTCTTGGGCAAGTATTTGGAGAAAGTACTTCTGTGTTGTTGCTTTGCTTGTATAAGACCAAGGATACTGCAGAGACTGAGTATAAATCTTAAGCAGGTGTTTATTTATGCATCTAGGCATAAGTTTGCTTGGTCAGCCTAAGATCAATCAATCATTTCTCTGGTTTATTGGAGCAGATATTGACATCGTGAAGACTTTGTAATAATTATAACATCTTTGACTACTTACCGCATACCCTCTACTCTCTTCAATGTTTTTTATACATGAATTCATTTTATATTTACAACAACCCTACAAACTAATTAATATAATTATCCCCACTTGACAAATGAGAAAACTGAGGCACAGTGCAATGAAGGTACTTTCTCAAGGTGACATGGCTATAAGCACCTGAGCCAGCTTATTTAGTGTCTGCCTCCAGAGCCTACGCTCTTGAATGCCAGGCTATCACATCTCTCAACAGGTGTCAGTATTATTTAATTGATAGTAAGTTTTTGTTCTACAGAATTATGAAATGGAATTTCCAAATTAATACCATAGTTAGTGTCTAGGGTGGAATTCTTAAAGTGTTGGAAACTGTTTTAGTTTTGATCTAGAAAATTGCAGTTTCACTTTATTTTTATAATTTTTATGAAACAGGTCCCCATCTCAATGAATTTGGAGACTTATGCTCAATAGCAAGTCCCAATAGGAGGAAGGATATTTAAATGGGGAGTGAAGAGGAAGGCAAGGGAGGAGAGTCCCAAATTCAGAGGTAAAGAGATACAGAGGTAAGAGATGCAAAGGAAAAAAATAAGGAGTGAAAAAAATGCTGAGAGACTCAGATACCAGAAGAGTCAGCAGAAGAAATGGATGACATATGGAACTAACCACTGGAGGGAGACACTTACCACATTCCCAGATCCTGTCTCCTGGATGGATGGGACCTGGGAAACCAAACAGGGATGGACAGGGGGAAATGTTGAGCACATTAGCTACCTTGAAGAGCTGTTACTTCATAACTAATCGAGCATTAGTTACTTCCATTGAGTCTTGATGGTCTTGACTATTATCCCATCCCATATTCCCATGAAGAATACACCCTCACAGGCGGTCCCTAAGAAAAACTCAACAAAGGGTGCCTGGGTGGCTCAGTCGGTTAAGTGTCCGACTTCAGCTCAGGTCATGATCTCCCAGTTCATGGGTTTGAGCCCCGTGACGGGCTCTGTGCTGTCTTTCTCTCTCAAAATAAATATACATTAAAAAATTTTTTAAAAAAGAAAAAAAAACTCAACAAAATCACTAGTGCTATAATGCAAATATGCTTCTGCTTTTGAGATTTTCAGAGTTCTTTTAAACATTTGGTCACCATATAATTTTAGCCAGTACCTCTCTCGTGTTTTGAAAATTGACCATCATTTACTTAGTGCTTTGTCTCTTTTCATGCATTAATATGTGAGGTATCATAGTAGATTAATTAAAGGGGGAACTCTCAGAGCTTTTCCACTTCCTAGATTTGTGACCTTGAGTATGTTATGTAACCTCTCTAAATCTTAGTTACAACATTTGAAGCTGGACAATAATAAAAGTACCTACTTCATAAAACCGTAGTGATAGTTTAATGAAATAATGTTTGTAAATCACTCAATGCAGTTCCTGGCCCATAATTAGTGCTCAATAAATATAGACTCTTATTAAACTGGTGATACACTTTATGAAGTTGATTTACCTTTCCAAAGTGAGCAATGTCACTCTCTTCTTGCTGGCAGTAATCAGCTCCCCAATCTATCTCACAGTGCCACTTTGCCTTGGCCTGTGTGCAGGGACTGGAATGGGATGAGGGAAATTGACTGAATTGGCCTAGAGTCCAGTGTTAGACACTGAATGTGTGGCACCTGGGGAGCTCCCCCTGGTTGACACTGAAGAAGTACCCTCCTTACTGAAATGTCCCTCAAAAGGAACAAAAAACAAAATGGGTTGAACCAAGGGCAATTAAGTACAATGATAGATGAGAGCCTGAGTTTCCCATCCAATTTACTAAAAAGACTCACTCCGGGGAGGGAAGACCACATGTATATGTTCAAGTTTAAACAGAGAAAACTAGATGCTACGAACATCTCAAAGCCTGCAGGGTACAGAAAAGCAATGTGAATGAGAATCTTGGTACTCCAAGTCTTGAATTAATTGAGTATAGTTTCAGAGAGAAATAATATGAAGGGGAAATCCTTTTAGGTTATTTTTTCCTTCCTTTAATTGTTAAATAACCGAGTCCTCAGAGAGAGACTAATATCCCCACTTTTGCTTTGTGGCCCCATGGTGGATATGAGACCAAAAGTGATTGTTTGTTAAAATATTTACGTCCTTGGGCTTCACGTGAGCTATTACAATCACTTCAAGCCCGCAGGCCTCCATCAATTTTATGAATGTCATTAATCTTGTCCCTTAACCATCTTGCCCTTCGGTTTTTGTTCTCTTCTACCTTGCCTTGTCCTTGATAGTAAAGAGCAAGGCGTATTCAATCTCAGAAAGGGCGATGAGTCTGTTTCTTCCTCATCACCAACACAACCTGGCTGTGCACACACTGTGAATTCTCATCACTACTTTTGTCAAAGCATTGAAAATTAAGGCATTTTCCTTCCTTTTGCACAAATATTTTATCTTTAAAGAAATTTTAAGTGATATCTCAGAGTTTCATTTGACACCAAGAAGTCTCTGAGGTTGACAAAAAGGGTTGGCTGTGGATCAGAATAAAGAACAAGTTTGAAGAGCAAAGGTTAGGGATGGAATCTGCAAGGGGGATATTAAGCAATTGTCCTCAAGTTCATAGCCTTTAAACCAGAATGGTGAAAACACAAATTCAGGGAGTCACAGTTGCTGGTTAACTAGAAGCTGTGCTTTAGTTATTCTTTCATGCATCGTGCATTTGTTCATTCAATAAACATTTATTGAACTCCTACTATCTGCAGAGTAGAGCACTTTTGGTTCTGGATGGGAAGGCAGACATGTTAATTACTGCTATAAAACTATAAAATATACACATATACTTGGTTACAAACAGATACAATATAATACAGATACAATATAGACATAGACAAAGAGCTAAGGACACCTGGAAAAAGGAGCAATCAATTCTCTCTGGAAACTCTGATAGCTTTATGTCTAGAGAAGGGAAAAGGGAGAAGGGCATTGAAATGATGAGATATGCTGGCGTTCACCTGCCCTGCAGGGGCCAATGGCCAGTGGCAACCTGAGTTACCACTGGAGCTACTAGCAGTCTTCTTTATAGGATGACCGCACATGCTGTTTTGCAGGGGGTGGCTCTGGTTTATACCATTTATACTGGTGTAATTATTAATTCAGTCCCCTTTCACCGTCCAGAGAGAATGGTTACCCGCAGCCCCTCTGCCCTTTGGTAATAGGTGCTCCTCTCTGTCTCTTGCTCTCTCGCTCTAATTTTTCCTCCAGCCTTACAAAGAGGAAAAGCATTCAGGGCATGACCCTCAACCATAAACTCCGAAGGTGAGGACTGTCAGAGGACTGAAGGGCCATGGTCAGAGAGTATGAGGTGTGGGGCTGAGAAGATGGCCTTGAACTGAGAAAAGGGCAGCACAGGGTGTTCTTTGACTAGGATTTTGCCTGGAGTTTTCCTTATGTGTTGTGTGGAATATTGCATAACAGATAGTTCATGAATAAAACGTTTTCTGCTTATACATGCTTAATAAATGCTATATTAAGCAAGTGTAAACTGGTTTCTTGACTCAGGATTCGTGATGACATTTTAGGTGCTTGACTCCCACATCATCTCTACACAGAGCTATGTCCAACACGCCATGTGCCCAGACTTAGACATCCAGTCATGGAGCCCTCTCTCCGGAGCATCTTACAACGTAAGCCTTTATTTCAGGAAACCCAGCTTCAGGCCCTGAACTCCATATGTTGCTGACTTTAGAGAAGATGAAGTTTTCTTTAGTAATTCACTGGCTGTCCTTTATTTATGTTATTGGACTTTTCTACTCAGTTACCATATGTCTCTGTCATTGGTTTATTTGTTTGTTTTTCCAAATGGTTGGTGGATCTGAAAAAATGTTTGTGGAATTCACCACATCATTGTCACTCTGTAGACCTCTTATTTTCTACTTAAGGAAATGGAAGCACAGAAAAATGAAGTAAATAGCCCCATTAAAAATATTTATTATTTGTCATCATAAATTTCCCATAGGCTGTTGGCTCATCATCTATGAAGGTGGCAGGAAACTCCTGAGGTAGGGAGACCAGACACCTGAACCCTCATACTCCACCATTCACTAATGACTCATGTAACTTCGCAAAAACCCAAGATGCAAGTAGTCTTCTGTATAAATAAGGCATTGTGGGATTAACTGTGTTGTCTCAGTTCTAAAATTCTATATTCCAATATTGTAAGTCTTATTTTGCTTCCAGTATATAGAAGACTCTGGAACAACAGGATGAAGCAATTTGACCTGGAGAAAGTGACCCATCGGAGCAGAGATGGGATCCTGGGGATTGTGTTTCTAGTCAGTTGCCTACTAGCCCTTTTTGAAAATTCTCTGCCTTCCTTTTTACATTTTTTGAAGTTCTTCAAGATACAAAATAACTTATGAAAAATGAAGCCGAATGCCCCATACCAACATTTCTTTCATACATAAGTCTCAAAGTTCACTGGGGATTGTAGACTAACATTTCCTAACATCTCAGTGACACTCCCTTCCCCTCTTCCCGCAGATCCAAGAAATTCGGGTCAGAATATAACGAAAGTAGGTGTGATGCCCTTGGCAGGGTGGAGACAAAGACTGAATACATCAACAAATGGCTCTCCCTGTTCCAAAGCCCTCCCCCACTGAAGAGCAAGTCCCAGCCTTTTTCTAATATTAATGAATTACTTTCGAAATTTACACAGATAAATAAATCACTCAGAGAATGTGAAACACTAAAAACAGAAAAGTGGCAGGCTGACAAAACCAGGCCTGGCAAGTGCTTTGATTTATTTTGTCTCTGCGCCTGAGGGACAAAGTAGGTAATTTTCCAGTGTGAGGGTAATTATCCCCGGCTGGGCATCTTGGGAGAGGACCCCTGGAGCTGTGGGCTGACCTTGGCACTTTTATCTTTTAGTTCACGCCCACATACCACTGGAGAGAAATCCTATATTGCAAAGAGCTGCTCTCTTATTCCCCCTCACTTGCTTGGGGTCACTGGATTTGTTCTATTCTCCCTAGTTTTCTCCTCGCAGAAGAATTAAAAGCAGGTGGTGAAAAGTGCACCGGTTAAGCTAAACGTCAAGTTCGAATGCTGTCTTTTTTGGTCACGGCCGAGATCTGAGTCTGCCTAGATCTAAGTGACCTCACCTTCGAAACCCTAAAATTGTCATGTGTCTAGTGCTTCAGGTATAAGTGGCTAATAAAAAGTCAACTTGGATTAGTGAGAAGCAGCTTTCTAATAGAGCTGACACAATCAAGCGGGTCAGTAGAGGGGATACGAAAGGATCTTCTCTTACAGCGGAAGGGGCATTTCAGAGCGAGCCAAATGCTTTAGAGGAATTTCGGAATGTTCCATCTCCCTAACACAATTTAATGCGTTTTATAATTAGTTGGGGATGTGCCAGAGAGCTTTAGATTGCCTCATTTTCTTCTTTAGCTTTTGATTCGGTTCTACTCTTTCTTTGTAGCTCTATATTACATTTACAAAAATGGGACCATCAGCATACCCCCTCCTGTTCAGTGAACTTTTCTTTTCATTTAATGGTGAGTTTTGAGTATCTCGCTTCAAGGATCACTCAGGGCTTAAGAATGGAGCTGCCCAGGTGTGAATCCCAGTTCTTCCACTTATGAGCTGTGTGACTTTGAACAGGTGACTTGACACATCTGTGCTTTAGGTTCATCATCTTTAAAATAGGGATGATGATAGTATCTTACCTATAACGTGGCTATGAGGATTAAATGTTACGAAGCCTGACATATATGTGAGGCATATGTGAGTGTGTGTGTATGTGTGTGCATACAGGTGAGTGTGTGTGTATATATAATTTTTTTTCTAGTCACTCAGTAGTTTTTCATTTTATGGATATGATGAAGTTTTGGGGTGATGGTGGGGTGGTCTGGAGCCAACAGCCAAGAAAGAATTCTGGAAGACGTCTTTGGTACAAAGACGCTGGGATCATGATGGGTAACTCATTATATACCTTGGGGGGGGGGGGGGGGGGGGGGGGTCAGGGATAGAGTAAGTCTGTATAGAATTTTGGAAGCAAGGTTTCCAGGACCTTAAGGGACTAGCTGTTGCTAGGGAAACACCATTTAATAAAACCTCAGTCATGAGACCCTTCAGATGTATATTGGGGGGCCATAAGCTTGGAGTATGATTGCCAGCATGTATTTTGGGGCAGTTGAGATAAAGGAAGTTGACTTACAGGATCCTCGAGGTTGGGGTAATGTTAAGCCAGGGTTCTTTTTTGCCCCTAGCAAAGTGCCATCATCCAGGCAGCTGAGCTCCTAGAGGGAGGTCACTCTGCCGGTTTCAAGGACTTGTCTATGGGCTGTAGGCAGTAAGGGAATTTAATTTTTAATTTGCCTTAGTTTCCCACATCACCATGGCAAGCACTTAGACCTCTTTCCTTTGTTCTTGTAGCCAGCAGTGTCCAAGGAATATCACACAGATCCCACCTGTGGGGGGTCGGGTGCCAGCCTGCATTTTGCCCTCAGCCTGCCCCAAGCTCCCTCATCAGATATACCCTAATTTATTCAATAATTCTACAGCTGACAGTCATTTGAGTTATTTATTAATAATTTTTCTTTATATCCTTTTGTACACAATTCTGTGCACATTAGGGCTAACTATTAAGACCTTTCACATTTTCTCCTCATCTTTCCCTATAAATATTAAACTCTATTCCTTCTCTTTATATCTCCCCCACCCCATTATACTTTCTAATTAAAATGAGGAAGGTTTTTTGACTATAGAGACAGAGGTCAGTTCACATATTTGTTCTTTTAAAAGGTCCAGTGTCTAAAAGCTTTCTTTTTGCCATTGCCCAGTGAACTGGCTACATTCTTTTATTCTGGGCTTGATTACTTAGGTCATAAAGAAAGCAAAAGTGGACATCTTCTTAGCAGTTTATTTTTATCATCAGTCTTCATCTATCACTTTTGCAGCTGACATTTTATGTTAAGGGTCACTCTGCTCCTGACTTTTGTAACTTTATTTCTACAACTCTTTCTCTGCCGCTTCTCTCTCCCATGTGTGTGGGTAGTAGGGTTAAGGGAGATAAATGAGACACATTCTTGCAGTCAAAGGAGCTAAGGGAAGAGGAAAGACAGCAAATGTGGTCTGACTTGTAGCAAGACTGACACAAATACTATTTGATACTGAACAAAAGAAGTAAGCCTATCAAGGCAACATGGTGTGAAGATCCCTATGAGAAAGAGATTGCAGAAAAGGAAGCCGGAGTGAGGAGTGATTGCTTATCTGCTCCTTGCCTCTGGGTCTATGAGGCAAAGGACCTGAGGCTGGTGGTAGGTCAGAAATACCACCTTCTATTGAAGAGGATACTTGAGCTTGAAATTCTTTTAAAAAATGAATAGGAAAAAATTAGGACAGTACAAAAAACAATACACTGAAAACCATTTAAGATTCAAAAAATTCAAAATTCAAATATGCTAAATATCTACCATTTACAAAAAAAAAAAAAAAAAAGGGAAATGTTTACCCAAATGCCCATGTGATTAAAAAAAAAGTCACTACCAGGTTTAAAATAAAAAATAAAAGTATATTTAAAAGTCAACTCTATCTTTGGACGCCTGGGTGGCTCAGTTGGATAGGCATTTCACTCTTGATTTTGGCTCAGGTCATGATCTTATGAGTTCTAGCCCTGCATCAGTCTCTGTGCGGACCATGCAGAGCCTGCTTGGGATTCTCTGTCTTTCTCTTCCTCTCTGCCCCTCTCTTGTGTCTCAAAATAAGTAAATAACAACTTTAGAAAAACCTAAATAAATAAATAAATAAATAAAAGTCAACTCTATCTTGAGTTATTTTTGAAGTAAAAACAACTTCAATAATTTGGACAGTAAAAGTGCTTTCTCAGTGTTCTTCCCCCCAAATGACCAAAATGTTATATTTAGACAGAATTGTTTAATTAAAACATAAATGGAAAGGTAGAAAATGTTGATTTTCATTTCAAAACAATTCACTGATATGCTAAGTTTTCCACAATCTTTTGCACCAGTGAATAGTAAATTCTAAATTATTTTGAGCTTTTCCAAAAAATTATCATTTATTTCCAATAAATATTCAATTTCCTATTGATTGCTTGTTCCCTCCTTCCACAAGGAGCAAAAGAGAATTCCACTTCATAGTATCAAAATAATCATCATTCTGGAAAAAAAAAGCCTTAATGAATGTTTCTGTGGGCTTTGGGAATTCTACCAACCCAGGCTAAAAGACAGCCAGACATACATCAATTTTTATTGTTATGTTCACCAAACTCTCAGATTTACAACCCAATAACTATAAATGCACCCAGAAACCAAAATTATGTATGTTTTTGTAGCAGAAACTGTTAGTTGTTCCTTCTTCCTAGGTAACAAGATGTTGGCTTTGTACCCACAGCCCTCCTGGTGAAGGGGGTCCTTAGGTTAACTAAGGAAATCAAGACAATTGCTTTTGTTACTTTCCAGTCTGGCTTGCCTCTGGGGTTATTGGTGAATCGATTCTGACCTATGATACTCAGGAAGAAATATGTTTTGTGGGGAGTGGAGAACTACCAGGAACCTACCCCTTTTCTGCTGTGAATATAGCAGTTATCTTGAGACCAAGAGGTGGCCTTCAAGATGCAACAGCCCAGGTAATTCCAGAGCCATGTGTCCCGGAAAGGTTGAGCCACTGAACCAACTTCGGCAATATCCTTTCCCCAGACTTCTTTTACCTAAGAAAAATGATTTCCTATTGATTTAGGACCCTGAAAAGTTGAGTTTTCTGTAACTTTCCCAGAAAACACTCCTATTAGATATAGTGAGCAAATTTGGTCTTAAATTGTTTAATTTATATATCACACATAATCATTAATTAATAATAGGCATTGATTCAACATCATTCATCCATCTATCTAGCATCTATTCATCTATTTATCATCTATCAATTCATTTCAGTAATTGAGAAATTTCTATGACTTAACTTGCAATGTTTGTGGGTTACAACTGTACTCCTGCCCATGCTGTCCTTCAGACCTCAGCTCAATCCCTTGCTTTTCAGAGAAGTGTCACCTAACATCTCAAAAGCAGTAAGACCCTCTTCATTTGGCACCAGTGACATTTGCTTTTTTACATGGACTTTTATGATTTTTTTTATACTAAATTTTAAGCTGTAGGAGAACAGAGAGCATATCTGTTTTTGCTCATGTTCATACACTC
Organism: Panthera uncia; assembly: GCF_023721935.1. Taxonomy (NCBI): domain Eukaryota; kingdom Metazoa; phylum Chordata; class Mammalia; order Carnivora; family Felidae; genus Panthera; species Panthera uncia. Next base: position 15,449,606 of record NW_026057585.1, read on the forward strand.
AATTCTGACTCAGAGCCTAAATAAACAAATATCAGACATATGACACATATTTACTGAACACTTAATGTGAGCCTAACATCTGTACCTCAGAGAAAAATCAGGCTTTCACCCTACTGCCCTTTCTCTCACCTCTATCATGCACTCTCCTCCTGTCCTGTGATTATCTGCTGTAATATGTCAAGGCCCACGTGCTTCCCAGAATCTTCTTCTCTATGTAACTCTGAGGGGTTAGCCTATCAACATTCCTTTTCTGCCAGCGTCCCATGTTCAGCCAAGTGTTTCCAAGAAAGCCATTTTGTTCTTGTTTTTTAGCGTTAAATCATTTACAATAATTCTGGATAACCTGTGTTTGTAAATAACAACAGCAACAGTACCAATAATAAAAATTAGCACTTACTACTTACTAGGTACCACACATCATTGTAAGCATTTTCAATGTATAAATTGTTTAATCACCAAAATGATTTTATGAAGTAAGTTGGTATAATTACCTTCAGGTTACAGGTTTCCTATTGTCCTAGGTCATATAGCTTGTTGTGCTGGAACTGGGTTTAAACTCATGAAGGTACAGTCTTTTTATTTATTTACTTATTTTTTAATTTATATTTTGAAGTTTATTCATTTATTTTTAGAGACAGAGAGAAAGCACGATGCGGGCGGGAGGGGCAGAAAGAGAGGGAGCGAGAATCCCAAGCAGGCTTGAACTCACCAGCCATGAGATCATGACAGCTGAAATCAAGAGTCGGCCACTGATTGAGCCACCCAGGCACCCCATGAAGCTGCATTCTTAACCATTACACTAGAGTGATTCTCAAAGTGGGGTCCCCAGACTAACAGCATCGGCATCACCTCAGAACTTTGGTAATAATGCAGATGATTGAACCTCATCCCAGACATACTGAATCACAAACCCTGGGGGCGAGAGGCCAGCACTCTGTGTTTAAACAAACTCCTCAAATTGTTTTGTTTTGCACACTAAAGTTTGAGTTACACCGCATTACACTATACTGTCTTACACAGGGTGATCAAAACTAGCAGAATGCTATGAAGGTCAACTCAAAAAAAGTAATGAACTCCCCAAACTCCAAGGAAATAAACGCTGGAATTGTTCTAAGGTAGGGACTAGCCTCCTTCCAGCCTCTCTTAATCCCAGGGAATGAATGAATGAATGCTTACTATTATGCTTGTGAGGATAATCCCTGTGTGCTGGACATGGGAGAGAGTTTAAGCAACAGTATGGAGGATGTCCAGCTAGGTAAAAAATACATATTTGAAAATAAAGAAGAAAGAGAAGACTATGACCAAATCCTTAAATTGTAGTAGGCTGGCTTTCCCAATGCCTGTTATAAATCTAGGTCTGCTCTCCCTATCATTACCTGGATGGAATAAGAAAATTTAAGGTAATTACATTGTTGAATTAAGAAAGCATAATAAGGTAACTGAGTTATGCCAAAAATATATAATACACTCATTAGTTCAATGTACATGGGATTTGAATTTTTTGCTCATTTGTATTATTTGTGCCATGCCTAACCACTTCTTTTAGCTCAGATAATCAAATCTGGAATGTATGTGTATGTGCAGTTGGGACTAATTGGTGTAATTAATGTATGTGTAATGGCTTTGGCCGGCTAATGTCTGAAGGGAACAGAAAAAATAAGCAAATTCATGAAGTAGGCTTTAGATTAGCATCTATACCCAAGATAATTTTTTTTTTCAGCAAGAAATTCAGCCTTCATTATGGCCTTTAGTTAATAAAGATGTGGTTGGATTTCACAAGTGAACTTGCTTCACCCTTAAAAGTCCAGTTTAGCAAAGTAATTTTACATAAACTATAAGCTGCCCAAAGCAGAAACTTTCAGTTAAACGAGACTCCAATAATATAAAATAAACTAGAAATATAATTATAAAGTAAACTTACAATTACTTTTTTCTTTCTCTGTGAAAATGTTGAGTTAGCTTTCTTTCTTCATTTCATTTGTGTGTGTGTGTGTGTGTGTGTGTGTGTGTGTGTGTTCTGCCTTATTTTAGAAAGGATTTGAGGCTGTTTATGGAAAAAAGTGCCCAATAATGAGAAAAAAAATTATAAAGAAATTGGTGAGAAAGAAAAATGAGGGTTGATTTAAAAAATGATATCTTTACACTTGTACTAAGTAAACTTAAATATGTTACAGTGAGGTTCAAGCTCGAGAAACACATAAGGAGCCTCTGGGTGATGCAGGCATAGCCCGCTCCTGTCCTGAAGAACCTGACAGTTCAGCATGAGGATGAGGGGATATTGGAAACATACACTCTAAAATCTTCATTTTCTCCTTAATTGTTTTAGCGTCACTATGAACACGGTCAAAGAATTCTTGCCAATTGGGTTAACTGGTAAACCAAAAGACACATCAGTTTGTATGTCACAAAGATAAGGTATTACAAACTATACCTAAAAAAACAGGTTTTTTTTTCTGATTTTCACCTTTGAATTTTATTAACCAAAGTTTTTCCTTTTACATCTGCAAAAGCATGTGTTAATATTGTATTAATATTTAGGTTGCTCTAAGTTCTTATAAACTAGTGTTTTTACTAGCACATGTTACTTTTTCTTTCTCTATATGAAACCATCAAATTTATATGAACATCAATCACCCTCACTAGGATCCCGGGGAAAACAATCCCATAGAGGAGGATATGAGAACAATTAATATGCAGTATTAAATCTATCAGAAGGGTATGGAAAGGAACACTCAGTCATTCCACTGGATTTAATTTGCCGAGAGAAACAGCCTTCACACCTGAGTCACAGTTACAGCTTGGTTTTCTCTCAATTAAACCCATGCTTGTCTGAAGCAATGAGGGCTTGGAGGACAAGAGCAGGGCACATGTTAATGAAGTCTCCTGCAGAACAAGGCATTAAGCAGAAAGTGTTGCAAGGAGGAATCACATAATCTGTATTTAAAATTTCTTATTAAGCAAGCATTTAAGACTTCATTGTACATCAGATATGCCACAGAAAACCAGCCATAAAAATCAGAGACTATTATAGGTTGCAGTCTGAGTGCAAGCCATCATGAGATTATTGTGAAATATATATTTTTTAATTAAAACAGGAAAACTCTATAAGGTTTTAAGTTTGCTGTAAAAGTGGTTTCATCTAGAAATTCTCAGCTTAGTGTTTTGCAGGCTTGTGTTTAGAAATGGCATTATTTAAAGGGCCATCCAAATGTGAGTCTGTAGGATAATGTACAGGCACATAAGACCAGGGCATTTAAAATCAGTTTATCTCGATAACAATTTTTTTTTTAAAGTACTTGCTATTTACTGATGCTTTGTAGTACTCCCCCGAAACAGGATTACATCTATTAGACCCCTGGGTTAAACTGTGATACATGACAGCTTTTATAGAAATAGAATTCCAGTCCCTGCCAAATTCGCTTAAAATAACGTTCTTTTATTACTTGCTCTTTTACTTAAGCGTCATTGCTTTGTGTGAAATATCTATTACTGTCAATGGCACAGGTTTATTGTGGATAAATGCATTTATCGGTAAATGTATGTTGAGTACTACCATACACCGGCCGTTGGTTTATGCTCTCGGGATAGGAAAATAACTCTAATAAACAGTCTCTGTTTTTAAGGCCCTTAGAGTCTACCTAGTAGAAGAGACACATGAATAAACCCAGTGCAGCAAATGCTGACACAGAAGCAAGTGATGGTTGCCACAGGAGCACAAATAGCATTAAGATGGAGAAGGAACTCTTTCACCACCTACTGCTATGGAAGGACATAGGAGCTATGTCTTGAAGGAAGGAGGAGTTACTGCAGCAAGGGAGGAAGTAGGAATGGTAGGGGGCGGCTTCCAGGCAACAGGAACATTTGTGCAAGTTGGACTTAAAGGCCATCGTAGTATGTTTTGAGAACTCTTGGTTTTACAGTGTGGAGCATAAAGTGTTTGTATATGTGTGGTGTATGCATCAAGATGGTAGGGCTATTTGGTAGAAATAGGGCTGAAAGGCCATAGTCAGTGGCTGGATGACAAAAACACAAGAAAACCCACAGACCACTTAAAAGAACCTGGGCTCATTCTGTGGCTAACATTAACCCACTGAAAATGCATGAGCAGGAGAATAATGTGATCATATTGGCATTTTAGAAACCTGAGGGTAAGTTGATGAAGGGACAGGTGAGGTTGAGGATTCTTTCCACAGTGCTCTTGCTGTAATAAGAGCATTTCTTGCCAATGGAAAGAAAAACCTGTGAATGATAATCTTTAAATCTTTATACTTCACCAAGATTTTTAGAGTTGATGGAATCTGTAAGGAAATTTAAAACTCTGATTCTTTTTAAACACTTTTTTAAAGTTTATTTTTATTTATTTTGAGAGAGAGAGATAGAGAGCAAGCGGGGGAGGGGCAGAAAGAGAGGGAGGCAGAATCCCAAGCAGACTACATGCTGTCAGCACAGAGCCCGATGCAGAGCTCGAACTCACAAGCCACAAGATCATGACCTGAACGGAAGAGGCGGACACTTAACCGACTGAGTCACCTAAGAACCCCAGAACTCTGCTTTTTTTAAGAGAAGAATATTCAGCCACTAAATTAATATGTTAGAAGCATTTTGTCCTTCATGCTGTCATTTATTTGTGTTTGTTTGTTTACTTTATAATTAAACTTTCATTAGAGTTCTCTACTAGATGGTAAGGAGCATGAAGGAAAGTTCATGGCTACCTTATTCTCAGAGGTCAGCATAGCATCTGACATTTACAGAAGTATAGCATATACTTCTTGAGATGACTGGAACTGACTAGAAGTTTTGGTCCCTAAACTTTCACTGAAATGTTTTGTTAGGTCACCTTCAAGAAGAACAGAATTAAACCATCTATATTTTCTGTCCTATGTGGTTATCATACAGTTCACACTGAGAATGGTTGGGAGGCTCTCTGCCTGGCTATCTTAAAAAAAATCTAGCAGCAAACTAGTATAGGTAAAAAATCATTCGCTTCCTTGGAAGTGAGACCCATTGATCTCTCCAGTTCACTTTGAGGTTCTTCAAAGAGTAAACTCTTCATAGTCTTCATGCTGGGAGACAAAAGTGTCACTGATTTATGTGCTAAGCAGCATCCCATCAGACAGTGGGATATTTTAGGGCTGCCAGCCAGGAGTGAGAGGGCCAAGGAAAACTTAGAAGCTCAAATTAAGGGCAGAAAAGAAATACACTGATTATGGGATGTTCCCAGAATCTGGTGGTCAAATAACTAGGTAACATTGCATTAGATGTGAAAATGAGGCAATTAGTCATTTTTGTCTCTCTGCCTACAAGCCCACTCACCATGCACACTTCACCGATAAGCTATAATTTTTCCTAATTGTATTTGCTTAAGTCCTCCTTCACCTCCAATTAATACTATCAAACTTGTTTGAGATGAGTCTCCTTGGGCTAGATTCTCTCATTGCTGATCAAGAGGCTGTGATGTGTGATCTAGAAGCATCTACAGTGTACCAAGTACTGCCCCATTCAGAAGCAGGTGTAGTATCCTTACTCTCAAGCGCTCGCTCGGATTGTTGTTGAGAAGACAGAGAAGTGTGTCAGTCCTACAGGGTATTAAATGAAATGTATAATAGAGGATGACATGTGTTTTATTAGAGGACATTGGAAGTGCAAAAGCAGCCCTTTGGGTGGGGGTAGTGCGTGGGCAAGGGTGAGTATGAGCAGGAGTTAACCAAGAGGAAGATGGAAGGGAAGGGGCTTCCTCCAGAGTAGCCAGCAGGTTTGAAATACAAAGTGAATGAAATAGCACGACAGCTTGTAGAACCACAAGGGGAAAAAGCAGGTATCACGGGAATTAAACTCTGATCCTGTTCCCTGTCTTCTCAGTATCTCACCAACCTTTATTTCTTCTTTTCTGGGTTACCGATTTTCAGCCGATTTGTTTTCTACCATTTTGTTTTTGACAGTGTCACCTGCATCTGTGGTTCTCCTGCCTCTCTGCTCTTTGGCTGCTCCCCTTTCCCCCGGTGTCTCCTTATATGTAGGATGTAACCAAGAAATCTGCCTTTGGTCTTCTTGAGGTTTTGCTTTGTCATGCCTTCGTGGAGTACTTCATTTACTTCTGTGAGTACAAGTAGCACAGAGTGTTGATTTCCAAATCTCTATCACTAGATCTGAGCACATCCAAGCTCAGCGTATTAGCTGCCTCCTGGATATATCCAAAAAGGTGTTCTACATGTACTTCAGCTCCAACAGAAACTTATCTTAACCCCCTCTGTCCAAAACAAAATTTGTTCGGTTTCCTACAATCTTAGTTTGCGTTGGCAACATCATTGTTTAAATAGCCTCTAATCTAAGGGTGCCTGGGTGGCTCAGTTAGTTAAACATCTGATTTCAGCTCAGATCATGATCTCCCAGTTCATGGGTTCAAACCCTACATCAGGCTCCATGCTGGCAGTGTGGAGCCTGCTTAGGATTCTTTCTCTCTCCCTCTTTCTCTGCCATGTCTATGCTCTCTCTCTCTTTCTCAAAATAAAGAAAATAAACTTTAAAAATCAATCAATCAGTAAATAAATAGCCTCTAACCTAGAATCCTCTGTGCCATCCTCAAATCCTGTCTCACTTCTACCATATCACTTCCTAAAAGTTTTTCAGATGATCCCACCAAGTTTTCAATTACTAGTAAGTTAGACTTTTATCTCCTTCCTGCTTTATTTCTATAATAGCTTTCTAAAATGAACTCCCTGACACCAAGGATTGTTCTTACTGCTTCTGGAATTATCTCCTACCTTTCCCTCAAAACAATAACACCAAGATCAACAACAAGAAAATTGATCACGTTCTTCCTACAACATTAAGCACAACTGTCTCACAGAGTATTCCTTTACAATTTTCTTTCAGACGTCTGATTACAGCAAAGAGAGCCAGAATATTATATTTGATGTTGGTATGACCTTATGCTTGTGTGGCACTTGATAATCACCTTTGTTTTTCTTTTTTTCTTTTTTTTAGAGAGAAAGGATGAGCAGATCTCGGAGACAAAACCTTCACAGGTAAAAACATCTAGCCAGAGTTCAACAAGAATATTTTGCTTTTATAGTTATTTTAGGACTCCCCCAGACCAGATTTCTCTTCCCTTTCTGAGCTAAGCTCTCCTTTTATTCTTTCAGTTTCAGGGAGATGGGCATAGAAAAGAGACACACACCAGTTAAAATTTTTTCTTTGTATTTAGCCTCCTTTTTTTTTCTCTCTCTCTCTCTCTCTCCAAGACAATGCTGAACAACATGGCTACAGTATTGCAGTACTTTAATTCTCTGATCAAAGGTGGGATGACTTCAGCAGGGCCTCTGAACTAAAGTGGGGTGGATATTCAATCCACAGCCTGATAAATGGGCATGATCAGGCAATGGCAGACTAACAGCCTTTATTAACCCCCTGGAGGCAGAATCTACATGCTTGGGTGATGTCCCAACACAATTCTCTAGTTTCATTTTAGTAGAGTCACAGTGACAGCCAGTGTTTCCACTGGAAGCAAGTGGCTTTCTATTCACTATTATAAGTATTAAAAAATAAGAAAGTACAGTTTATGGTTAAGAAACTTTCTTCTAGGATTTTCCCCCAAATAGTACACGTTTTCTTTCCTTGATACATTATCTGTATAGTTTGTCTTTGGAAAAGGAGGCATAAATCTTGGTGTAGCTTGCTTAATGGTCACAGTTTGTTACCATTTATTTCCCTCTGCTAAGAAAGAAAACAATTTCTATTTGCATGGAGTGTCAGGAGTCATCAGGCCATCAGACTCAGGATGGTTCACACTGATACCTTCCATTTTACTGGGTGATACACGTGTGCCATTTTGGACCAGGATGTCAATCTTCCTTGTAACAGAATTACTGATTTAAAATCATGGTATTTAAATTAAATGATCAATACTATGGACAGTACATGGATTTTAACAAAAATCTTCAGGATAGTAGATGAAAAATCTGAAATTTAGAGAACCACTGCCTTAGTAGGAAAAGTAAAACTTTCTGTAGCCCAGCATCCTAGGTTGGAATCCCAGGTTTTAGCCCCAACATGAGCAATCACCGAATCCTATTTATTAGTTATTATTCTGCAGTTTCTCTCCCAGTTCTTTCCTATGCTGTGTGTTTTCTTCCTCCTAGTTCCCACAGGGAAAAAAAAAAAGTACACATCTGGCTCCAGCCTACTTTCTGATTCTTATCTTCCACCAAAAAATCCAGTTAAAGTGGGAATTTCCTATTTTTTAAGGGTGACCTGTGTCCACACTGATGTCGGACTTACTAGCACTTACTTGCCTGGTGTGCTGATGGCCCTCTGTCAACTCACCATCACTTCCTCTGTAAGGCAGAGGGGAAGCCAGGAAATGCTTTTTCCAGAACTCCTTTCCCTGAATGGATATAGGATAGTTTGCCAAGAAAAAACACTAATACAAGAGTAGGAAGGCATAAGGGAAGGCGAAGTCATTATGTTCCAAGCACAGTGGCAGCCAGGCATTGAGATTCAATGAGCAGGATTCCCCACCCCCAGCCCAGCACACTTGTGAGAACTCCCCCATCTCCATCTAATGCTGGTGGCTTTCTTGACCTTTGATCCCAGTTTTTCCCTTGGTTGTCTAAGCCTCTGGTTCCTATGCTAAACATTTCATATCTGATATACATCAAGTGGCCTTTGCTTTTTAGACTGACACCTAACTGACCCACTTGATATGTTTTTTCTCTTACAAAGCCCTCTCTCTAAGTCTTACCCATCAATCAAAGTCCCAGCTTAAATCCTACCTTTCAGAAAATTCTTTTTCTCCTTCTCTCTGAATTAGAGATTTCTTTTCTTCTTCCAAACTTTCTGCTTTTCTAACTTACTTCCCTTCCTTTCTTTTTTCTTTCTCTCTGTGTCTTTCTGTCTGTTTCTCCATTCTCCCTGTCTCTGTATTCCTGTCTCTGTCTTCTCTTTCTTTCTCCTTTTTCTTAACTTCCTTCTTTTCCCTTCCTTCCCTTCTCTTCTTTTTCTTCTTTAAATGCTTTTTGAGCAGCTACCCTTGGGCTGCTTATCTATTATTGCATAACAAACCACCTCAAAGTCAGCACTATAAAATAATGGGGCTATTTCATCATGTGCACAGATTTTTTATGAGTCAGGAATTTGGAGAGGGCACAGAGGATTACTTGTCTCTTGCCACTACTATGAGAGCCTCATGTGGGAAGACTCAGAGAGCTGAACAATCTGGAAACTCTCTCACTCAAATGTCTGGTCTTAGCTGGACCGATCTCCATGTATCTCAAATTTTCTTATATCATGGCAAGTGAGTTCTGAGAAAGAACATCCCAAGAATTAGAGTCAAGAAACTGAATATTCTAAGAGAACTAGGAGGATGCTTTTGGCTTTTTGTTTCTTAGCTTTAGAAGTCACATAGGATCACTTTTGCTATACTCTATGGTTAAGCAGACACAAGTCCGTCTAGATCTAAGACGTGGGACAATGACCCCATTTATTGATGAGGAAGAATCAAAGATTTATGGTGCCATGTTTTAAAATGCTTATACTGTTACAGCAAATACTTGGCACCCAGAAAGAGACAAGCAACATGTGCTCGGGGAATCAGAAAAGACAATTTATTTCGCACCAGTGCCGGCCCAACAGAGTCACCTCCAAAGGCTGATCCCCGAGCCCTGGCGCTGGTCTCCTTTTATGGGTGGGATTGCAGGGGCTCAAAGGAAAAAAAAAGGCAGGGGAGGGGGGCACTTATCGCTTGTGCTATGTGGGCAGTTGGAGGATGCAGGAGGCAAGCAATATTACAGAAGCCAAAAGCATGCAAGGGGAGTATCTGGCCTTGGACATCTGGCTGGTCCCCTTTTTTATCTGCTTTTGCCAGATTTCCTTCTCAGTACATATATACCAAGTCCCAGTGAGATGCTATGCTTAAAAAAAAAAAAGATGAAAAATACACTGTCTCTTTATTTCCTCAGGGTACTTTGTTGGTTTGTTTGTAACCATGCAGCAAAACCTTTAATAACATTTTGGACAGGTTCAGCTATGACTGAAACTGGTCATTTCTAAACTTAAGTTGGGTGAATGGCAAGAGTGCAGCGTAATACCATCATTGGACACTGTCAACACAAGTTTGAAGAATGAACAGCCACCTCTTCTTCAGATGTAGGTCCTGGGGCAGTTGACACTGGATGCTGCAGTCAGAAACACGTGGCCATGTCCCTGCTGCGTTTCTGGAGGGCTGAGCCTCTGCTACTCAGGGGGTGTCCTCTCTATGCTGGATCTTGTCCTTTATCTTCTTTCTTTAAAATTTTTATATTTATTTCTGAGAGAGAGAGAGAGAGAGAGAGAGAGAGAGAGAGATACAGCGCGGGGAAGGGGCAGAGAGACGGGGGGGGGGTGACCCAGAATCTGAAGCAGGCTCCAGGCTCTGAGCTGCCAGCACAGAGCCTGACGTGGGGCTCAAACTCACCAACCAGTGAGATGATGACCTGAGCCAAAGTCAGATATTTAACTGACTGAGCCACCCAGGCTTCCCATTGTCCTTTATCTTTTTGATGGTGATACTGGGCTCCACCTCCAGGGCAATGGTCTTTACAGCCTGGACTATTGACTGACCAAATGCACTAACATTTTACAATAACAGTTTCTTTTTTTGCGTAGTTGTGCATCCGTGGAGATTTTTCTTAAAACATGCATCTTATTGTATATTGCGTTGTTATTTTTATATCTAGCATATTTTTCTTGTTAGCATTTTCAGGATATTTAAGTGAATTTTGTACATTTGATAGTAGCTGACAGAGTGTCATGTCCCCAGTATGATTTTCACAGACATTAATTGAGTTGGATTTTCTCTGTATATAATAAGAATTTTAAATGTTAAATGTTTCATGGAAATGGCTCTAAATGGTTCATACAATGTTGGTCAGTATCAAATTCTTCAGTTATCTTTAGTAACTCTCACAGAAATGGTACAGGTTTATTGCAAACCCATTTCTTCCACAAAGCATACTGAGCCCTTGTACAACACTGTGCTAGCCACAAGCATAAGCCACAGCCTTGGCAGACATAGATCCTGCCTTCCCAGAGCATACAATGTGAAGAGAGGTACAGATAAGGAACCTTTGGTTATGTATAACCTGTGTTTATTTATAATGCCAGATTGGTAAAGTTCATGTGCATGCGGAACAAAGGAAAGGTGGCAACCAGCTTGAACACAGAGAGGAAAACTTTCAAGGGTGAATGTTATGAAAGTGGGGGGATAGGTAGGAAGCACGAGTATGACTCAGGGATTCAGATAGGACAAGGCATTCCAGACAGAATGAACAGCTTTCATCGTGAGTAACATGGAGCTGGAAGAGTTCATGCAACTTTTGAGTTCAGTAGAGAAGCAGGACATGGGGATATGACAGCAAGAGATAAGGCTTAAGAGGGAAACACTAGGGGTGCCTGGGTGGCTCAGTCAGTTGAGCGTCCGACTTCGGCTCAGGTCATGATCTCACGGCTCGTGAGTTCGAGCCCCGTGTCAGGCTCTGTGTTGACAGCTCAGAGCCTGGAGCCTGCTTGGGATTCTGTGTCTCTCTCTCTCTCTGCCCCTCCCCCACTCGCATTCTGTCTCTGTCTCTCTGAAAAATAAATAAACATTAAAAAAATTTAAGGGGAAACGTTAAATTTATAATATAAGTTAAGTTTGATTTTTCTTCTGAAGGAAATGGGGATAAGCAGTGAACTAACAGAATCAGAATTATGTTTAGGAACATAGAACAGGTAATGAAAGGCACCCTACAGGGAGAGCTGTGAAAAGGCCAAGAAGTGATAATAGCCTGATTTTTGTAAGCAACACTGAAGATGGAGAAATTTGAATTGGTTAAAAAAAATTTTTTTTAATTTTTTTAATGTTTATTTATTTTTGAGAGAGAGAGAGACAGAGACAGAGTGTGAACAGGGAGGGGCAGAAAAAGAGAGGGAGACACAGAATCCAAAGCAGGCTCCAGGCTCTGAGCTGTCAGCACAGTGCCCGATGCAGGGCTTGAACTCACAAACCACGAGATCATGACCTGAGCTGAAGTCGGATGCCCAACCGGCTGAGCCACCTAGGCGCCCCTAAAAAATATTTAGAATATAAAATCAGTAGAAACTGGTGACTGAATCTGTATAACAAACAAGTAAATTAAAGCAAAGAACCAAGGATGACTCCAAGATTTTTCTGAGTTGAAGAACTCATTATATGGCAGTGTCATTCATTGAGAATCAGTGTTGGAGGAAGAAGTTTGAAGGGAAGAAGTGGTTCAATGCGGTATATTATGGTAGACACAATACTGGGACCCCAAAGAGGGCCACATCCCGATTGCCTAAAAGGACTTTGCAGATGCAAATAAATTAAAGATTTTGAGGGGGCACCTCAGTGGCTTAGTTGATTAAGCATCTGACTCTTGGTTTCAGCTCAGGTCATGATCTCAGGGTTGGTGGATTTGAGTCCTGCATTGGGCTCTGTGCTGACAGTGTGGAACCTGATTTGGATTCTCTTTATCTCCTTCTCTCTCTGCCCCTCCCTCACCCTCTCTCTCCCAAAATAAATAAATAAACTTAAAAAATATATAAATTAAGGACCTTGAGATAAAGAGATTTTCCTGGACAGTATGGGTTGGCCCTATGTAATCATAAGAAGAAGGAGGCAGAAAAGTCACAGTCAGAGAAGGAGATACAATGATGGAAGCAGAAGTTGGAGTGGTGTGAGAAAAAGCTGGAGGCCAGGAAAGGTAAGGAAATAAATTCTCTCCTATAGTTCCCAGAAAGAACACACAGCCTTGCGGACACACTGAGTTTAGGACTTCTGACCTCCAGAACTGTAAAAGAATAAATTTGTGTCATTTTAGGCTGCTGCATTTGTGATAATTTGTTACAAGAGCCATAGAGAAGTAATACAGGCAAGAGTTTTATGCTCTGTGGGATATTCGACTCAGAGGTCTGGTAAGCAATTGGACAGATCTGTCTGATGCTCAGGAGAGAGGGGAAGACCGGGGCATTGAGAATGGAGAAGCACCAACATTGAACTGGTGCTGGAAGCAAGGTGCCTGGCAGAGAATCCATGGATGGGAGTGAAGAGAAGAGTTCCCCAAATAGAATGTAGGGCAACCCTAACCTTTAGGGATGGATAACAACAAAGGAAACTGGTAAGTAGCCTATAAAGTAGAAAGAGTGTAAGAAGAGTGAGAGTCAGGGGAAAATGAGGAAAGAAAATATTTTAACTATGGGGATTTGATTATTAGTGTCAAATGCCACTAAGAGACATTAGCTCAAAGAAGTTTAAGTAACATATGTATTGAAAAGTGACAACTGGATAGGAAGGAACCATGAGGAGAGAGGTTAAAAAAGGAAGCAAGAGAAAATGTCCTGAACTCCCAGTCCCTTAGAAAGGAGATACTCACTGTACTCGAGTGGAGTTGGGGAGGTGGTGGCTGGGCAGGAGCAGACCTGTCTTTCTCTGGGATGGAAGAAGATGTGGGGCAACAGCAAAGTGGAATGCAGAACAGTGCCCTAGAAAAGGCAGAAAAATCCTTTTTCACTCTGCTCTGATCCCTTTTGATACTTGTCATGATGGCTACTGATTGTATAAAGTTTGATGCATGTAATAAGGAGTAAGTGATTTATGGAAATTTCTAATTTAAATATTCAAAGAAAAGCATGCTAATTTATTTGGGAGAAAAAATCAACAAGACACGTAGAAGTCTCCAAACAATAGAATGGTTTAAATTACTTAATTGGACTCTGGATAGGGTTCACAAGGTCATAGAAATTTGTAACAAACACACACACAAAACAAAACAAAACCAGTATTACACTAAATGTAATGGAAAAAATAACTTAAACAGGAATATAACTCTGGTGGACTAGGAAATCATGAAATGTTTTAGTTCAACACTCATGAGAAAAGGTAAGGTGATGTTTTAAACAATTGAGAGCATTCAATTTAATCAGTCCCTTATCAAATATATATTAATCACCTATTATCTGCCAGTAACTGCCAAATAAGGAAGGGTAAAATATTAGGAAATAGAGGATATGAGTGCTATAGTATTTATTATTTATCTCCCACTGAAACTGTGATTGACTATGTAAGTAACATCCTTACCACATCCTTATCTTGGTTACACAGATTTTAAGAGTTGTTTTAAATGATGGAATGTTTTATTTATTGAGCCATAAAGCAAAAGGAATTATGCTACAAAACAGAAAGACACACACACACACACAATAGTTTAGATTACCTTAAAGACAGGTAAGCAAACGGGTGCAAAACAGGCAATTTTACTTATGTGCAGCAGGTATGTATCTGTGTATCTGTGTATGTATGCATGTATCTCTGTCTCTATAGATAGATACATATATTAAACATGAAAGAATGTGCATGACCTGTTTGGTATAAATTGGTATAATCAAAGTTTCTCTTATAAAACTAATCTTTTCTAAATATTTTATTTGATCAATCCACATCTATAAGTATTACATAAAAGAGAGACCAACCTGTGAAATATACTGTCAAGCATCAGAGATTAAATTGGTTTGTTCTGTGATTCTGTATAGTGCACACAAGAGAAATGATATGGAAGTGTTTAGGGAGGTGAATGATAATGGGAGGGTCTTGGCAGTTTGCTCTGGAGAGCGGTGAAGCAAAGCTAAAGGGAAGATTTAGAAGCTCTCTAGCATAAGAAAATAAAAGAAAGTAATCAAAAGTTGAATATTTTTCCCTTGGCAAAATAGGCAGTTTCACTGAATCCTTCCTGAAATAATTGTAAGTTGGAAATAGGTGAACTTGAGTCATGGTAATCAATTGAAGGGAATTAAATGTGTCATCTTGATGACCAACAAAAATGAGAAGAGATAATGCATGAATTTAGCTAGTTTTAGAAACTGGATCAAAGCTCATGATCTGAATAAAACAACAACGACAAAAATGAATCATCTTAAAATGAGAACTTGTTATATTTTTTGGTATAAATATGCATTCTCTACATATACAAACACATTTCTATAAAAGTTGATAATGTCTTTTAATTCTTTGGTGATATTTTACATATAACAGAGCCCTTATCTTTACGGTTAATACTGCATAATCAGAACACATAAAATAGAATTTTTATCCTTGATTTACAAATTCTCCCCATAAAAAGCACTCAAATAAACCCGATTTTGCAGGTAATCTTGGAATTCTATTTAGCAAATGACGCATAAGAAATTTATTTTGCCAATTTTCATGGCGTGACTCTCCTGACGATTTCTCTTAGACCTAAAAATTCTTAAGAACAAAAGTTCTCTTCAGCCTTAGCAGACTGTCCCACCAATGGCCTTTTGCACAGGAAGGAGAAACGAGGAAGAGAAATTGTTAGGAGTGCTATCCTTATAATCAAATGTGGCTTTGGAAAAAAAAAAAAAAACTCAGAAAGTAACCCTTATCCTTGGGAAATAATGACCACTTTACCTGAGTGGGCTAATGCCTGGAAGGAAGCCTTTGGATAATGAGTTCTACTAGAGGGGTATCTGCTCAGCTTTTATCAAGGAGGCAGATGATGAGATAGGGAGCTGAAGCCTAGTTGAATGAATATAAGCTCTATGCTGGAAACTAGGTCAGATATATTGTTTCCGTTTGAAATAAGGGGCTCTCAAGAACCAGAAATTTTTTGGGAGAATGCCTAGAAATGTACAGCAAGTAGACATATTTCTGACGAATTTTGCAGCCCCTTTGAAGCTGGCCTGCCTTGACCTCCATTAGCAATAGCCACACAATGATGCAGAGACATAGACGTTTTGGAATTCGCTCTTTTAAACCAATCCAAGTGTTGTTTTTTCTTTTGCGGCTATAACAATGGTTGTGGTCTGAGAGGTATAAGCACTATTACACATACTGTGTTCTATGTTAGCAAGTGTTAAACAATGAATAATATAATGGGAGATATATATTTAAGAATGCCTACAGGCCCTTATCTTTCCACTCCACAGTGTGGAATGGTTTATTTTTAATTATTTGAAAGCAAACCTTCGCTAACCAGAATTCTTTCTTTTAAGTTTTTTTCACACTAAATTTACCACATACTTTCCATTTAAATAATTTTTCATCTATCTGGGCTTAAAAACTATGAGTATTTTTCTTAAGTGTGAAAAGTTATTACCCTGTAGACTAATTAGACAGCCATCCTTAGCTTTCCTAAATGAGTTTAGAAAAAAGAGCACCCATAGTGACAAATACAAATTTGGAGATAGTTCAGTTTAAAGTGGAAGTTTTATTGGAAATGATGTCATTGAAAGGAAGCATTACTTAGAAATAGATTCTTATATTAAGTCTGTCTTTGTGGCAAAGGTACTTACATGCATTCTATAATGGCGTCTCTTTTTCTTTTCCTATAATGTTCATTAAGGTTTGTTTCAATAAAACATTTCCTACTCTCTAAACTCATTTGTTAAGGATAGCAGATTCATTTGCTAATGTTTGTGTTAACTCTTATGATTCCATTGCTCAAGAGTTGAAAACCTAACAGGGTTTGAAAAGCTTTAGGTATATATGGTTATTTCTCAATGTTTTTATGGAAATATAGGTAGCATTCTATGTGACATGAATTGCTGATGATTGAAAATTTATTTTAAAATTGGAGTGGAAGTAAGAAATTGAGAGGACATGTGGAAGAATTTTTTTAATAAAAAATATGAGCTTTTATGAGATCAATATGATTACACAATGGTAGCTATAGTAATAGTAATAACAATATCTACTCTGAGCACTGAGGTCAACAGAATTAAGCGTTTATAGAAGAAATGTATAGGAATGTAAGTCAGGAAGGTTTCTTTGATCTGAAATTGAGCAAATGTGTTCTAACATCTTGTCTCAGTGTTGAAAGCAGCAGGCCTAACTACATGCTGGAGAAAAATATTTCACTAGTTTTCCACAGACAGCCTTCACCAGGGCGCTATCAAAGCCAAACTCAAAACTATGTGGTCAGGCTTTAAAAGCATCATTGCTACATGACAAAAAGTCTTTCACAAATGCCAAATGTACCATGGTTTAACCGCTTACCAAGTGGCCTTCTGTAGTGTAATGCAACATTAATCATATCAAACAGAGAAAAGAATTCAGAGCTAAACCTGTCTTTTTATGTGTCAATTGAAATACTTGGCTTGATTTAATTAGTCTCAGTTGCTTTTGATGGAAGGCTAGGGAGATCGTGAGGAAGTTGCCTGGTACATTATTAATTCTCCACATCTTTATTGTCGTGCCAACCCTATTTATCCCATTTCGAATTCTCCATGTCCCCTTCCCTGGCAGTGACAGCTGTTAGGGCTGTTGTGGCCACTTTTTTTTTTTTTTCTTTCCTGTTAAGAGGGCAAGCAAGCAGTTGCTGTTCTTTCCAATGCCCAGTAAAGGAGCAGTGGGAGCCTAGTGGCTGAGCGGGCCCCTCTCAGTGTGTCAGGGGTCTCTCTTTGGGAAGTGATCAAGTCCTGCTCACTCAAGAAGCTGGACTTTGACATTGTTCTTTGACTTGACAACCTAAAATCCTTCTCTGCTTTCCTGGATGAGCCTGTAATGACCTCTTTCTAAAGTCAAAATATTGACTATTACTTACACATTCAATCACACGTTGTCACATTTGAGCAGCAGTGTTTTCCTCCCAGAATTCTGCGGATGCCCTTGCCCATTCATGTTCTGCTTATTGCATTCCTGCACATATCCATGGTGTGTGTGTCTGTACAAATTTGAAGAATGATCACTTGCAGGTAACCATGATGGATCAAGATACTACATGGCACTCTCATGCCTAGAATAATAATTTTTCTTCCAGTTTCAAAAAAAATCAGTGATTTTCTTATGTAAGTGAAATTTTCATGCTTCTCACATTTTTATTTTATTGACTTCCAGCTCCAGATTTCTCTTTTACTGAGGCACCCTCCCCATCAATTGCAAACTGTCAACCAAGTTTACACAATATTGCCTTCCTTCCATCACTGAGTCCCATTCAACTAAATACATCATACAGAAACATCAGAACTAGGAAGAATCACCATGGAAAAATAATATTAAGGCAGAGTTGGTTTGTGTTATTTTGTTTTTGTTTGTTTGTTTGTTTGTGCTTTTTTGGCCCACCTTAAGGGTTATTCCAAATGAGCTAGATTAAAATGACTAGTGCTGAGACATGTCTTTTCAAAAATAACCTCTGCAACTGGGAGAATATAATTCATGCTTTTGTCAGACTTACACTCAAGTATTTATTTTGTCAAGATGTATGATTCAAAGTTGGATAGTGCTTTTTTAAAATATATTTTTATCATTATTTTCAAACATTGTGAAGTGGTTCTCATTGAGTTTATTTACATAATTCCTTAAGCCATGATTATTATGTAAGTAAGTCTTTTGATTTTTAAATATTTTTAAAATTTTTATTCTTTGTTGGAAAGAGCACAAGTGAGGGAGGAGCAGAGTGAAAGGGACAGAATCCCAGGCAGGCTCCATGCTCAGCTCAGAGCCCAATGTGAGGTTCCATCTCACATTGGTGAGGTCATGACCTGAGCCAAAATCAAGTCAGATGCTTAACCAGCTGAGCCACCCAGGCACCCCTGGAAATAAGACTTTTGAATCCTCATATGAATGCTGAATGAACCAAGCCTCATAAGGGTCAAATAACTTGCTCATGTGAGAGGCAGAGATGGAATTTTCATCCAGATTTTTGACTAAGAATATATTTTCCCCATTATATTCTAGCTTCTGATTTTGTTCAGACCATATTTTTGGTGATGTTTCTTTAAATAATCATGAGGGAAAAAGACTAACAAGAGTGGGTTTTGTTGTGGTTCCAGACTTAAATTGTTTTACATATTTACTCCCAACAATGTAAAGTTTAAGATTTCCGCATTAAACATTTGGAGAAATAGGGGCGCCTGGGTGGCTCTGTCGGTTAAGCATCCGACTTCGGCTCAGGTTATGATCTCATAGTTCGTGAGTTCGAGCCCCGCGTCGAGCCCTGCGTTGGACTCCGTGCTGACAGCTCAGAGCCTGGAGCCTGCTTCACATTCTGTGTCTCCCTCTTTCTCTGCCCCTTCCCTGCTCATGCCCTGTCTCTCTCTGTCTCAAAAATAAACAAACAGTAAAAAAAAAACAAAACAAAACATTTGGAGAAATAGATAGGTAAGTGTGATAGTGAGGACCTTGACATTAATGCTGCATAAGGAAAAATTATGAGGTTGGGATGTTTAATTGATAGAATGAAAGACAAAGATACATGATATTTGTTACAAATATTTAAAGAGCTGTAATGTATAAGACAGGGCTGTATTTTGTTTCTATTGGAGGGAAACACAGGACCCTTTGGAGAAACAAAAGGAAATGGATCCACATGCAAATATTTACATAGATGTAAATGATAGGAAGAAAGATAATTAGAT
Source organism: Panthera uncia (assembly GCF_023721935.1). Classification (NCBI taxonomy): domain Eukaryota; kingdom Metazoa; phylum Chordata; class Mammalia; order Carnivora; family Felidae; genus Panthera; species Panthera uncia. The sequence continues at coordinate 15,469,010 of NW_026057585.1, forward strand.
AGATACATACATACCTACATACATACATACATACATATTACAGGAAATATTCAAGCAGTAGACTCATAGAGGAATTTTATTGCTTTGTTGTTTTATTTTTCAGAGTAAATCACCCATATCTGAGTTCATTAGAATGAAGAATTAAATACTTTTCCAGGTAGGAGGAGCAAATATTGGTGAACAATCATGTCTATGAGAAATCCATTGTAGAATCTTGTTTTTAAGTTTTTATTGTATTCATTTTCTTTGATTACCAATGTTGTTGGTTTTTAATATTAGTTTTCTTCACATGTTTTGAAATTTTGGTTTTCAGACTCATCTAAGGTTTTGATATGTTTTTCTCTTTGAGCTTATCACCAGGGACTCACTAACAAGCCACAATAACCCAGTTTTCTAGCCCTGCTTAGAAGTGCTGATTGCCACCAGAGACTAAGGTCAAATGCCAGAAGCCACAAACTCCAAACAAGCCTCCATGACCCAATTTTTGACTGGTTTGATCCAGTTCAGACTCTGTGCTAACCCTCCAGATGACCGTGGGATTATTACCACCTGCAGTAAAACCTTGGATTGCGAGTAACTTGTTCTGCAAGTGTTCCACAACATGAGCAAACATTTCTAATAAATTTTAACTTGATAAACGAGCAGTGTCTTGCAATAGTAATAGTATGTGCTGCTGAACGTCACATGATCACAGCTGAGCCAATGGTTCTTCTGTCTCTCTCTCTCTCTCTCTCTCTCTCTCTATGGGATGGTGGATGATTGTCTTCCATGCTTGGACACTTGGTCTCAGGCCATGCTGTTTGACAGAAATGAGTGATTTTTCAGAACATTAGAAGGTGCCCACAACTGGCACTAGTGTATTTTTTGTCACTTCATATCCATTCTGTTACCCTATGTCTTTTGATTGGAGCATTGAGTCCATTGACGTTTAGAGGGAGCACTGAAAGATATGAATTTATTGTCACTATGTTTCTTGTAGAGTTGGAGTTTTTGTGGTGTTCTCTGGTCCTATCTAGTCTTTGCTGCTTTTCATCTTTTTTTTTCTTTTTTTTCTCTGTCTTTTCTCCCCTCAGAGAGTCCCCCTTAAAATTTCTTGTAGGGCTGGTTTGGTGGTCACTAAAGGTCACTCCTTTAATTTTTGTTTGTCTGGGAAACTTTTTATCTCTCCTTCTATTTTGAATGACAGCCTTGCTGGATAAAGAATTCTTGGATGCATATTTTTCCGATTTAGCACATTGAATATATCCTGCCACACCTTTCTGTCCTGCCAAGATCTGTCTTCCCTTGTAGGTTAAGGACTTTTTTTCCTCTTTCTGCTTTCATGATTCTTTCCTTGCCTGAGTATTTTGTGCATTTGACTCTGATATGCCTTGTTGATGGTCAGTTTTTGTTGAATCTAATGGGAGTTCTCTGTGCTTCCTGGATTTTGATGTCTGTGTCTTTCCCCAAGTTAGGAAAGTTTTCCACTATAATTTGCTCACATGACCCTTCTACCCCTTTTTCTCTCTCTTCATCTTCTGGGACCCCTGTAATTCTGATGTTCCTTTTTAATGACTCACTGATTTCTCTAATTCTTAAATTGTGCTCTTTTGCCTTAGTCTCCCTCTTTTTTTTTTTCTGCATCATTATTCTCCATAAGTTTGTCCTCTATATTGCTGATTTGCTGTTCTGCCTCATTCATCGAATGCAATCCATTTGAGATTGCAGCTCAGTTATAGCATTTTTTATATCATCCTGACTGGCTTTTACTTCTTTTATCTCTGTAGAAAGGGATTCTAATCTATTTTTTACTCCAGCTAGTATTCTTATTATCATGATGCTAAATTCTGGTTCAGACATCTTGCTTGTATCTGTGTTGATTAAGTCCCTGGCTGTCATTTCTTCCTGCTCTTTCTTTTGGGGTGAATTCCTTCATTGTGTCATTTTTAAGGGAGAAAAGGAATTAATAAGGTAAAAAATAAAATTAAAAAATTAAAAACAACACACACACACAAATCGAGTAAATGATGCTAGATCCTAGGTGTGTTTTGGTATGGGTGTTAAAAGGAGCTTGATAGATTAGAGAAAAAAGGGAAGAAAAAAAAAGGAAAACGTTTGAAAATTTGAAAAAAAATGAATACAATGAAATAGAATAAAATGAAATGATGGAAGTAAAGTAGAACTTGAAAAATTTACCAAAAAAATAAAAAATATAGTAGAAAAAAATGAAAGACATATTTTTAATAAAAATTGAAAATAAAAATAAATTTTTTCTCTTTCTGTGTTCAAGAAAAAGAAAAGCAATGAAAAAAAAAGAAAATTGAATAGATGGACCAGCGAACAGACTGAAATACAACTGAAATTACTTTGTTTTCCCCCTAGAAGTCAAATTATGCAGCAGTTTACAGTCCGTAAACTGAGCACATGGAGAGACTTCTGTTCCTGAAGAGGGAGGTTGGCAGTTGGGCAGGGCTTAGTGTAATGGCTCCGTTCTCCACTAGATGGCGCTGCATAGCCTACTGGGGTAGATTATTGTGGTGCTTGTAGGTGTGTATGCGCATGAACGCGGGGGTTGAAAATGGCGTCACTCAGATACCCAGTCTCGGAACTCTGTTCTCCCTGATCTATAATGGCACACCCTTTGTCTCTAGCTTCTGTCCACTCCCCATTTTTACCCTGTCTGTGACCAAGCCCTAGGCAGCACCTCCCTCCTGAGTTTCATCTCAGATGTGGCTGTTTTTCCCGACCCCTTATTTCTCAGGGACTGTGGCTTTGACCTGTTCTGCTCCCCTGCAGGAAGTTCTCACGGAGCACTGGCCGGGTGCCGGCTGTGCCCAGGAACGTTCGCAAGACCGTGCTGCTGCCAATGCCCGGAGACTATTGCTGGGTACTAGCCTGCCCCAGAAAAAGTTCACACGATTGTGTAGCAGCAGCATTTCAAGGTTTATGGAAAATCGTAACACACCTCTGGTACCAGGCTTCACCCTTTACCACCTTGTTCCAGCACCAGTGAATGTGGTTGTTCTTCTGGGTCCACTGGGGCCTTTGCCTTGACACAGCTTCTGCCAGATATCCTCCCAGCAGGGGAACCGCCTCTCCCCATGTGGCCTGAAGACCCCCAGACTTCACTCTGCTCCTGAGGATTCACCCTTCTCAGCAGAGCACCACCAGGTATCAGCTGCGGAGTTTCAGATTCTGCGCTCCTCCTGTATAGAGTCTTAATGGAATTTAAACCCTCTCCTTTCTCCTTCCTTTTTAGTACAGTCCCTGCAGCTGTTTCCACTTTTCTACTTTCTCTCCAGCTGCTTTTGGGGGGGGGGTGTTTTTCTCATACTCTGCTCCCCACCCACCCTCCATCCTCTCTTTGCAAGCAAAAACAGCTCCCTGCCTTCTGTAGCTTCTCTCTCCCCCAGTTCACCACTCTGTGCCACGTACCTGCTGAGTTCTGTAGTTCAGGTTGTGCAGATTGTTGTGTTAATCCCCAAATCAGTTTTCTAGGAGTGCAGGATAGTTTAGTGTTGATCTGGCTGCATTTCATGGACGCAAGACACAAAAAACTTCCATGCTGTTCCACCATCTTGGCTCTCCCCCTATTTTTTGTCACTTCAAATTACCTATGGACGGTCCTTTGCTTTTCCACACAAGAGTAAGTTTAGGAATGCGTTGCTTCATTCTAAGTAAGGCTGTCTGCAGGTAGAGACCCTTTCCTCTGCTGTCTTATTGTCAGTTATATTAAATACAGTATATGACAAGAGTTAATAATACTGGACTGTAGTCAACATCCATTAGTAATAATGAAAGTCATCCCACGCAATAACCCTCCTCCCTTGTGTCTCCCTCACACCAGCCACGAAGGTTTTCAAAGGTAAATCCAGGTTAATTTGTTTATTTTACTTCATATTGTGTATTTTCTTTATGATTTTGTATTATATTGCAGAGTTGTAATCATTTTATATGAATATTTTTGGGTTGTAGAAGGAATCATCTGAGTTTCCATTATTTCTTATGGGGAAATTCGCTTTGATATACAAGTGCTTTGGATTACAAGCGTGTTCCTAGAATGAATTATGCTCACATACCAAGGTTTTACTATCATTGTAATAACAAAAACACATCGACCAGTGCCAGGACAGATTCTACTGTGTCCACTTAAAGGAAGAAAACAGGTGGCACTCTAATTTAGAGAAGTTTCCTCTCTCTTCCCTGAAAAACCCCAAGGTCAGCTTTTTTTACCAATCCTTAATTACCCTAACCCTACAAAACTATGACAATGAGACCTACTGGGAAAGAAAATGTCGTATGTATGTATGTATGTATGTATTCATTCATTCTTTATTTAAAAAAGAATTTTAATTCCCGTACAGTTAACATACACTGTGATATTAGTTTCAGGTGTACAATATAATGATTCAACACTTCTATACACCACCCTGTGCTTGTCATGACAAGTGCACTTCTTAACCCCCATCACCTATTTAACCCAATCCCCCACCTCTCCCCTCTGGTAACAGTTTATTTTCTGTAGTTAAGAGTCTGTTTCTTGCTTTCTCTCTCTCTCTCTCTCTCTCTCTCTCTCTCTCTCTCTCCCCCTTTATTTTCCTTTGCTAATTTGGTTTCTTTCTTAAATTCCACATATGAGTGAAATCATCTGGTATTTGTCTTTCTCTGATTTATTTTGCTTAGCATTATACTCTTTAGCTCTGTCCATGTCATTGAAAATGGCAAGATTTCATCCTTTCTTATGACTGAAGAATATTCCATTGTTTATATACAACCAGATCTTCTTTATTCATTCATCTATTGATGGACACTTGGAAGAAGGTGCCCTTAGAGCATGAGTTCCCTTCTCCATTCTCTGGCCATTGAATAAATTACCTGTTTGCCATCAAATACTGTTTTGTTATTTGGCTATTTGGCCAATGGCATTGAGTAGGGAAAGAACCTATCACTTCAGTAAGAAGCTTATCATGACCTATAATCTGTTCAGGAATGCTCAGTTGTGGGGCCTCTAAATCAGAACAGGCTCAATTTGCTGCTCCTCTGGAATAATATTGGGGAAACCACAGATTCCATTGTTAAGTCACCAGCTTGGCATTTATTTTCTTTTTAAAAAGTTTTATTTATTTATTTTATTTTGAGAGTGAGGGAGAGAGAGAGCACACATAAATGGGGGAGGGACAGAGAGATAGAGGGAGAGAGAATCCCAAGCAGGCTCTGTGGTGTCAGCACAGAGCCCACATGGAGCAGGATCTCACAAACTGTGAGATCATGACCTGAGCGGAAATCAAGAGTCAGATGCTTAACCTACTGAGCTACCGGGAATCTCCTATTCTGTTTATTGTCTGATATTGAAATGCTCACCTAATGTTTGTTTGGTTCATAACTATGGGTTATATTTGTTCCTTTCCCTTTGATTTAAACTTTCTATACCATTTTACTGCTCATCTATCACTAGTAGTAGGATACTAGCATTATTCAACATGGTAGTTTACTGCTTTTAATTGATAAATTTAAAATTTAAAATTATTTTTATTATTGAATTAGATTTTTTGCCATATACCATTTTTTTCCCTTTTCCTCCTTACCTACATATCTTTTATTGGTTCTTTCCTGCCATGGATATTACACATTCTAATTGTACTGTTACATAGAGTAAGTCTCATATATATATTATTTTTTGTTTTCAACTTCCTAAGCTTAACAATGTTTATATCTTAGCCCAAATAAGATGTATCCATACCCTCATTTCCTTCTCATTTCCTCCAGGCTACCCACCTACCACTACTCCCTCTACTTTGCTGTCATATATAATTTTACATTGTTTGGATTAATTACCGTGGTGTGGTTTAGATTGATATATAATATAATGGTAGATTTTTACTAAATTACCATACACCCTTATCAATCCCCTAGATTTGTTTATGTTTTTCCAAGAATGTTTCCAAAGATGGTTTCTGTGTGCCAAACCTTTTTAAGTTTTGTATTCTTAGGTTCGTCTATAGACTGATATATTCAAATGTCAGTTTACCTAGATATAATGCTCAGAGTCAAAACTTCTTTCCTCTAAATATTTTTTAAACTTTTTAAAAATGTGTGTTCATTTATTTATTTATTTATTTAGAGAGGGAGCAAACAGGGGACAGGCAAAGAGAGGTAGAGAGAGAATCCCAAGCAGGCTCCACACTGTCTGCATGAAGTTTGATGTGGGGCTCAAACTCATGAACCGTGAGATCATGATCTGAGCTGAAATCAAGAACCGGATGCTTAACCCACTGAGCCACCCATGTGCCCCCTTCTAAATATTTTTATATATCACTCCACTCTCTCTTTTGCACCTAGTCTTGCTCTTGAGTTTTTTTTTTTTTTTGCCACTCTAATTTGACTTTCTTTTTAACAATCTACTTTTTCTGAAAAACAACAATTTTCTCTTTTTCTTTAGTGTTCTTACATTTTTTATAATATGTCTAGGCTCCATCTAGATTGTTGAATTATGTTTATATTATAGTTTTTGCCTTTCTCAATTATCTAGTTACTCTCTTGTGTTATAGGAATATTAGCCACATTGGCTGGTAATGTCTAATCAGGTTGAAAAGCTAAAACCCAAGTCCTAGTATATATACCTTCTGGTAGATTTAGAATGTGGGTGTCAGACATGGATGCAACATAAGGTAGAGACCTCTTATTTGAGCACTTTATGTTTTCCATATTTTCTATTCGTCATTATATTCTTTAACAATTTTCTCTTTTGGGTATAATTCTTCAGCTCTCATTCATGGAAGGAGTGGAAGATAGCACAGGGAATGCTCAGGGACTTGCTATGTTGTTTTGATTAGTTATCAGTTGCTCTCCATTTCAGCTGTACATCTTATGACATAACTATGGTGCTTTTTGGTTACTGTCATAATTTTTTGGCTCTTACTGGTCATGGGAGTGAGGGAAGACAAAACAATGATCTTCCCAGGACAGTATGCAGTGGGGCAAAATAGGATAACCTAAATGCTGTCTCACAACCCATTCTTCTCCTGAGGTATCAGACCATCTGTTCCAGAAGACTACAGCACACTTCCATCTAACACACACACACACACACACACACACACACACCTCTACCTTTTCTTTCTTAATACTTCTCACAGATTTATATTTTGTTTTATCAATGTTACCAATTCCTTCGATCTCTCCTGTGATACCTTCAAACTTGGACCAGGGTGGGTGTGAGGAAACAGGAGTTTATCATCTTTCCAAGGACTAAAATTGTGCCAACTCAATCTGGCACCTTATTGTATGTTGAGGATGTCCTCTGGGACCCAAGCAGGTATTAGAGATTTTATAATATGAATCTCATATTTTTCAGTATAGATCCAATTTCCTTAAGCAAACCAAATGTATGAAAATTGTGATTTATGCACCAGTTAAATTAGTGAGTGATTATTTGTCTCGCAAAACAATTTGCCATGAAATTCCTCTAAATAGCAAACTTCCCTAGTGCATTTGAATGTGATATGATTCATAAATTTCAGCTTATATCCAGTCTCCGGGAATACAGGTTTGAGAAAGCACTATAGGGAGCTTAGATTTTTGCCCTGTCAGCTATGAATAAATGAATGGTTCCTTCATTTCTTTTTTTTCCCTCTGTTCCTTTATTCTTGCATGCAGTCTGCCATTCCCATGTTCGAGTCGGGTGTGATGCTATTGTGCCAGCTCCAAACCTGCCCTTCCATACTCTGCTTTGTGATGCTGGTGCTGGAATTCTGCCCACCACATTTCTGTTCTGCCAGCTCAGAGCTGGCTCTATGTTAAAATGGGATTTGAGAGGGAGACTGGAGAGCTGGGAGAGGAAGAGATTTCCTCCACTTCCTCTGAGTCCCGGACACAGGGCTCTCCCTCCCTAATACTAAGCCCGGAGATCCTTCAGCCAAACAACTCTTTGTCCTTAGAGGTATGAAAGTCAGCTGTGTGAGCTCTTCTCCAGCTCCTAAGTTTAAGTCACTAACCTCTTCCCTTTGAAATATCGCTCCTTTTGCAGTTGTTATCTCCCTGATGCAGTAATATTTGCTTTCTACACTTTATTTTTTCTTTCTTTCTTTCTTTCTTTCTTTCTTTCTTTCTTTCTTTCTTTCTACATTTATTTATTATTGAGAGAAAGAGAGAGACAGAGCATGAGCAGGGTAGGGGCAGAGACAGGGAGACACAGAACCTAAGCAGGCTCCAGGCTCTGAGCTGTCAGTACAGCGCCTGATGTGGGGCTTGAACTCATGAACCGTGAGATCATGATCTGAGCTGAAGTCGGACGCTTAATGGACTAAGCCACCCAGGTGCCCCTGCTTTCTATACTTTCATTGCTTCAGTACAATGTGGTTAAAATAACTGATAGCTTATATTTTCTGACTGGAGCTAGACAGATACAATATTCAACATTATTTTCCATTTTTATTTAAAAAATTTTAACTTTTATTTCTTTTGAGAGAGAGAGATCAGGGGAAGGGCAGAGAGAGAGGAAGGCAAATGATCTGAAGCAGACTCTGTGCTGACAGCGCAGAGCACGATGTGGGGCTCGAACTCATGAATCATGAGATCATGACCTGAGCTGAAGTCAGACACTCAACAAATTGAGCCATGCAGATGCCCCCATATTTTCCATTTTTAAAAATATTTGCTGTGTCAGATGTTGTGCTCGTCATTATTAATCATGGTCAAGTCTTTCATGCCCTGTGCATTATGGCTTTTTAGACATACATTACACATTCAGAAACTATTTTATTGTTTTTATTTTGTACTTGCATTTGTATAGTTTGTGGGTTTTTTTGTACTTTTATGTATGTGGGGGAAGGTTATATGAGGCAATTCATGTGATCATAAAATGGAAATAGGATCCCTTGACATGCATACAGTGATCTACAGATTTCAAAGTACCTGCATACACATTATATTGTGTGAAATTTCAGGGCAGCTACTATCCCCATTTTACAGATAAGAAAACTTGAGATTCAGAGAAGTTTTCTTCAAACTTTCTCTTTCAAACCTCAAGTCCTTATTCACTGCAAAAAAAAAATTAAAAAAAGCCTTTTCAACCATTAAATTTTTAAAACACAAAACCAACATGAGACTAAAATCATGTGTATTTTTAAGTTTTTCATTCTTCTACAGCATGGGAAAATGGCAATCATATAGTTTAGAAAAAAATATGAACACATTTGTGACAGGATATTAAGATAATTTTGGTGAGTCAACGATCTGTGTGTGTAAAGAGACAGAGAGGGAGGGAGGGAGGGAGGGAGGGAGGGAGAGAGAGAGAGAGAGAGAGAGAGAGAAAAACTCAGGAAAATATGGCAAATTCCATCTCTGGAAAAAACACCGGTCCTGAAGACTAGAGAAAGGCCATAATCTATTCTGTCTTCCATTGAAGAGCCATTCTGTTTAATTCAACTGTAATACTAATATCTTGGGCTTCCTCATAACACAAAATGTATAAAACTTGACAGTCCCTTACAGCCCATAAAAACTACTTTCTAGGCTCACACCCAAAAAGTAATTTTGGTTGTATGTGGGTGTGACAAAACCTCTTAAGTGTAAAAAAAAATCAAAATTTTTCTCCAAATTCTTTAGTGAAATTGATTCTCCAGGGTGATGCAACAGATTTATGTTACTGGCTATCATTTTCCCCTAATATATTGTTGCACACGTCTTGGTGGGGCCCCATATTAAAAATTACAGCCTTAAAACATTTTCAAAATCAGGTCTAAGAAACACTACAATAAGCCATATTGTTAATTTATTGTCAAAATTATTTCAAAGAGCTATCGTTTTATAGTTTTAATAGGGATAAATATAGTAGGAGTAAGGCTTCAGCGTTCCTAGTGCTAGCTTTCCTGTATAAGCCATTTTTTGATTGTGGAGATGCTTCCTCTACTAACTAAACATCCCTAAATATACTGAAATGTTTTCTTTGTGTTTCTCTAAGTAGTGACTCAGAGTGTCAGGGTCAGATAGAGCATCAGAGAGTACTCAAAGGACATTTGAAACACTTAATCTCACTTGCTCTTCTGAAGATTGCTTTTGAAATGACATTGACCAAACATGGAGGATTATGAAGGACAGAAGGAGCCATGGTTAAACTTCCTTTGTCTTGGATTATATTCCTCAAGTGATCTCCCTTTTAAATTGGTCACAAGATTTTCAATACTCCCCCTAAAGCTGGTTTTTTACTTTCCCATCCCCCTTTACTGTTTTGAATATAAGTTCTACTTCATTGTTTAAGCCAGAATCTGATTTCAAAGTAGGACATTACTTTGACATAAATTACAGCATGCTAGAGTGCTTAATCTTCTCAGTCTGGTTTTATTGCTGCCCTGTATAAATAACACATAATAATTCTGTTTTATTAATATAGTGATCCATCTTTATTGCCCTGTGCTTGTTAATGAAGATTGAAAATGAAGGTCCCTAACTATAAATTAGAAGTGTTTAAACAACTGACAGAAATTATTCAAGTTTTCAAGTATTAGATTAAGCTTTCTTTTATTGGATATATTTACAGATAGAGTTCTGAATCCTCTGTGATGTTTTTGTTGTTTGGAGAAGATTATGTTCAGTTACATGCCTAGGTATGCTTAGAAAAAGTATTCATTTATTAGGCTAATTGCTCAGTTGGCACATATTAAATTCAGGGGAAGGTTCTAAGGTGAGCTCTACTGAGCTACTAGGATTCTATTAACCCTATTTCATGGGTCAAGAAAACCTCAAACTGAACCACTGAGCCTGGAAGATAATCAAGAGTTTGAGTAGACCTCTAAAGGTCAGCAGTTGAAATACAGGAATCAAGAAAAGATTTGTGAAAACTTTCCTCCTTAATTCACCTGTTACCGTTTACCTTCTTGTGACTACTTTATGGTGACAATGAACTATGTTATGTTGTTTAGAATGTCCCGAACTTTCTTTTACCTCATGTTTTTTGATGTGCCTTTACCATTGACTATAATACTCTCAAATGGCCACCCTCTTCTACACACTGCTAGTGCCACGAGCCTACCTTAGTTGCTTACAGGAGCTCTTTCAAATCTCAGCTTACATGATCTTTCCTTAGGGCCATCTTTTCAGTTCCCAAGACTAAGATAGGTTCCTGTCCTTTATATTCCTGTAATATCCTGTTCTTTCCCCCTATTGTAATGTTTACCAATGCATTTGGTTACATGTTACTTTACTTGCCTGCATTCTCCATTGTAATGTAGACTTCTTGAAGGTGGGGATGGATGGAATCTTATTCTAAGTTGTATTCCTAGTACCTATCATGGCATCTTACACATAATAGGTATTGAATACTTATCTTTTTATTTTATTGACATTAGCAGGTGGGAAAAGCACAGAATAAATCCAAAATGTAGAGCCCCTACAAGACACAGTGGTGGTTTTATACTGGTTAAAAGTACAGATTTGGGAGCCAGATGACCTGGGTTTGGTTTTCAGCCCTGCCATATACTTAGTCTATGGCCTTGGGCAAATTATTTAACCCTCTGTGCTTTAGTTTCTTCACCTGTAACAGAGGGAAAGTAAAAGGATTCTAACACACATGTTTATTAGATTTAAAAGAGTTAGTGAGTTAGTGTGTATACAGAAGACTCAGTAGAACTTTGTAAGTTTAAGGCTAGATTGTTGAGTGAGGAATTAGAAAGAGAAAGCCTCAGTCCAAGGTTTCAGACCACAACTTGCAGGGGGTAGGAAATTCTCCAAGGGCCTGGCTATAGCCTGTGTTTCTCTTCTTCCTGATTGCTTCTTGCATTCCAGGACATCTAGTTTTATTACTAACCCCTACAGCAGTATTTCTTACAAGATTGTCCTTCAACTTTCAGAACCACCTGATTGGATTGGTAAAAATATAGATGTCAAGGCTTTGCTACAGAATCCTTGCAGGAGAGGCCTTGGGGAGCTGTATATAAACACCATCTTGGATGATCATGATGCCTGAAGAGGACCGAACTTTGAGTTTTGCTTTTCTGGACATAGTTCCAGAAACAGAGATGGGTGAGTGAGGTTTGAAGAAGACTCCCTACTGATTCAGAAATGCTTTCAATTGCCCTGCAGCTCTCAATCATAATACGTATGGCTTTTGTTACATCGCTTTATTCCCTGTGTTTTGATGTTTGCAAAAATAGATATAATCAACGTCTTCAAGTACCTTATGGTATAGTTAAGAAAGAGATGACTGTCAAACTCATTAAACAATTAGATAAAAGTTACAAACCAAAGCTTGTAAAAAGTTATAATCCCAAAATTGCAAAATAAAGTTTTGGTACTGAGTTTAATTAAGAAGGGCTAGGTAGTTTTGAGCAATCTGGGAAGATTTTGGAAAATGAGTTGGCTATGAGACATGAGTAGGAACCTGGTGGGCAGAGAGGTAGGGAATGTATAGAGAGCATTGTGACAGGGGTAAGAATGTGACTAAAGGATCAAAGATGGCCATGAGGATGGAACATGTAAGGAAGCTAAAAGAACTAGGACTCAGATATTTCATGTTAAGCAATAGAAAGTAGTGGGAATCAAGACACACACCCTTATCTCCAGTTATTTTCTATAATCTTAAAAGACCCAGTGGGAAGTCAGAATTTGATCAAATTATGGAGAATCATTGTGAGTCTTTATTTAGGAACTGATAAAATGAAAACTGGAGTCTAGGCAGATTACAGGCATGTTAGTAACCCCCCGCTACCTGTAATATAAATATAGTGTGCTTCCCAGGGATATGTCAAAACAAGCTGGTATAAGAGGCATTAGTAATTGTGTAAAAATAAATAACCTAAAGCAGAACAAATTATAGGAAGAGACGATTGCTAGTAAATTGTGGCTATGGTGATCCCTGCTGAGAGGGATGCTGGCTGGGGTTGTTGAAGAATATGTATGTGCTTGTGTACCCTCATAGTGGCCGCTATGCCCTCACTAGCAGCTTCCCCAATTTCTGTTGTTATTCCTATTTCTGGAATGGTAGCAGGTATTTGCAGTTGGATAACTCTCTCAACCCATATCCTGAATTTTGGGAGTAAAACAACATTCTTTCATTTCATCCAGCTTCTGTCCATTTCTGTTCAAGATGGAAATGTTTCTGCTGGTATAACAATATCAAAATCCTCCAGGGCCTCTCCTGTATGTCAAGGTGATCCAAGCATTAGACAAAATGATTCTCCATAGATCCTTCCTGGGTAACTCCTTCACTATACTTGGCTTCAGCTGAGATGGTTGATTGGATCCATAAATCACATACCTAATCTCTTTAACAAAAAGCTGCTCAGCCATATCCTTGGTCTCCTGTCCAGAGCATGCTTTCTCAATGATAGTTTTTCTGTCTTTACCATTCTGTGAAATCTGGATAGACTAATAACCTCCCAAATCATCAAGTGTTGGCTCCATTTTGCTTAATAGTCCCTTCTTCAATGGACTTCTTTCCACTTGAATTTTAATAAAATCAGCAAGGAGAAGGGCCATATCTTCTACACTTTACTTGGAAATATCCTCAGCTAAATATCCAAATTTATTGCCTACAAGTTCTATTTTCAACACAATTGTAGAATACAATTCAGTCAAGTTCTCTGCCACTTTATGAAAAGTATCCTATTTCCTACAATGTCCAATCACTTGTTACTCATTTCCTTTTGAGAGTGTACCTTTAACATCCATACTTTCACTAATAATCTCATCAAGATGATCTAGGCATTTTCTATCACGTACCTTAGAATTCTTCCAGTCTCTGCCCATTCCCCAATTCCAAAGCTACTTCCACGTATTAAGGTATTTGTTACAGCAGCATACCCACTTCCTGGTACCAGCATTTAAATCAGTCAGGATTCTTCTCTCTCTCTCTGTTCTCTCTCACCCTCTCTCTCTCCCTCATTCTGTATATATACATGAGGGAAAGTATACACCATATAGACATATACACTTTTGAGGGAAAAGAAGAACTGTACCGCGTGTGTGTGTGTGTGTGTGTGTGTGTGTAAATGTATATAAGATTTATTTCAAGCAATTGGCTCACACAGTTGTGGGCTAACAAGTCTGAAATTTGTAGATACATGCAGACTGGAAGCTGTTAAGCAGGAAGTGAAGCTTCAGTCCACAGATAAAATTTCTTCTTCCTCAGTTTTACTCTTAAGGCCTTTTGATTGATTATATGAGACTTATCCATATTATGAAGGAAAATCTCCTTTACCTAAAATCAAATGATAGTAGATGTAACCACATAGTCAAAAACACCTAGTGTTGTTCACAGCACTAGATTAGTATTTAATTAAATAACTGAAAACTATCATCTAGCCAAGTTGATACACAAAACTAACCATCACAGCCCTTGAATATGTTTTTCTAGCTACCTGGATCTTCCCTCCTCCAGCTAACTCATGGTCACACTTCATATTACAGCACAAATATCTTGTCACTTCTGGTGAATAGTTTTCACTGGGCTCCAGCCCAAGTTCACTCTCTGTTAAATGTCCCTGACAGTGCTCTGCATTTCTGCCCACCACACACCTTATTACTTAGTCAATATCTGAGCCATCTGCTGGACTGAAAGTTCCATGAAGTTCCATGAGTCTATCTTGTTCCCTGCATAGTTGACACTCCACAGTAAGTGAGGGAATAAATAGATCACAGGTTAGGCTGATCCAGATGGTATATTCTCTCCATCCACAGCTCAAGAATTCAGGGCCAGCTCTTGCTATTTTAATAAGATCCAGAAGAATAAAGAAAATAATTTTCATGCTCAATAATACTTGCCTTTGAGAGCATTGTATCTAGGGATAAGATAAAAGATTGAATTTGTAATTGAAGCTGAGCAATAGTTTCCGTTTCTATTTGGTATCTGCCCTTGCCTAGGGGGACAGAAAACCACTGGGGCAATGGATGGGAAGCTCCAGGGTAACCACAGAGTTTTAGGATTCGATGTACAATATGAAAAAAAAAACATTTTAAAAAGTAGTGGAAAGAATAGGCTTTGGAGTGATACAGACATGGATTCATGTCCTGATTAGAACATTTACCGTCAGGTGATCTTGACCAAATTACTTTCTTAAGCCTTGGTATCTTTACAATGTTAAGGTGTTTCGGTAAAATTGGTCTATTGAAACCAAACAAGGAGTTCATATATTTGAGGGGAGAACTATTTTAATTTGAAGTAAAAGAGACAAACCTGGATGCAACATAGAAAAACCACTCTCCTTTTCCAGCACCTACGCTATTCAAGACAATGAGGGTATTCAACATACGCCAGTAGATAGAAGGGCAATAATCCAGCCGGAAACTGGAGGTTCTGCTGTTGATGATGGAAAATAAAAGCCTCTAATTGAATTCTGTTTACTGAACATTTTATTTGGGCCAGGCTAAGTTTACACACTATTATTCGATGTACAAAACATTGTAGTTCCTTCAGTTCCACTTAAAAAACGAAGACAGAGCAATTAATTAGGATAGTTAGGCCTAAGATATGTAAATCCCACTTCAAATCTTTATTTGAAAAAAAACTAATCTAATAGTTGCTCTATTGAGAGTGAACAGGTTGTTGGGAAAATCAGAATAAAAATGAGATAATATATTTGAAATTGGTTTGTTCCCTGAACAGATAATAAAATGTATGATTATTTAAAGGCTTGTATCTACATGCTTCAACAACTGAACAAATTTATACTTAAAAAAAAACAAATCAATCAAACTGGTAGTTATTTGGCATCATGTAGACAAAACAATTGTTGATTTGACAATCTTTCACATTGCAACTGGTTGTCATGGCATCATGTCGACTGACAAAGAAAAGTGATTCCCTCTTCTCTACATTTTCCAGATTCTATAAAACATTAAATGAAGAGATCTGAAAATAGAGAACTGTTTTAAAGTCTGTACTCAGAGCTTAGTCAGAGGAAAAACTTTAGATCATGCCTTTGGTATGTTCTGAATAAGCTGATATTGAATATGCCCCATGCTGTTTGTCTTTGCGAGATGTCCTAATTTAGACTCTGCTTTTGACCTTCTAGACAGATAGAGGATAGAAATAGCCATGGGACTGGACAAAAGATGAACAATTGTGGTTTCTTTGAGGTATCAAGAATGATACAGTGTTATAATTTAAAATGCTTTTAAAACATTATTTATGTCAGCCTTTCCCAAGATCACATTTCAACTTATTGTACGATCTAGAACTATGATCCAGGGTTCCTGAGGCTAAGTTAAATATCCTCCACCCCACTCCTCACCCTCAAAATGTGCCATACTGTAAAATAAATGGAAACCATTTTGGCTTTCATCTGCCTTCCCTTTTATTTGAATCCTGCGTAAAAAACAGCATATAAGGTCTGCATAATTCTCAATATCCTCACATGCATTTTGCCTAGATAAAGGTGTCTGGAGATGGCACTTCTCAGCATACTGGATGACTCATGGCTTCAGTCTGCTTGCTATGACATAGTTGGAGCTATGTTTCATCTACCACTGTGTCCCCTGACAAGTCCTTAAAAAGACTCCTTATTACATTAAATAGGAAGGCTGAAGGTAAGGTCTCCTGTAGGCCTTCTTAATGATGGGAAGGTTATCATTCCCCATTTCAAAGTCCATTTATCTGTAGCAGTTATTCTGAGTGTAAGGATTGGCAAAAAATGCTTATTTTCCTTTAACCCAACACCTCCCAAGGCAATAAGCGCATGAATCATTCTTTATCTTCTTTAACAGAGAGAAGCACGGGCCTAATTTAAATATTGTAGTGGCCAGACCTACATAACTCAACAGAGCAAAACAAAAAGGACCTTGATGTAGTCTTATGAAGATGGCTAATGGTTCTCTGAATGCTTCTATGTCAAGAGGACTGCAAAACCATTTATAAAAGTTTCAACCAAGACCAGAGATACAATTTCAGTTCTTGGCCAGATTATGAACATGAGGAAATGATAGCTCATTAAAGCTCAAATCTGAAGTTGAAAAATGGCTACTATGTTATCTGTTACATAGACAATTGGCTATTTCTTCTCTTATCAGAACTAATTTAAAGTCCGTTTAAAACCACCAGTGTAGTAACGTCTCTTTTCATAAGATTATATTTGCACAACATTGTACAGCATGCCCCCATCCACTTATCACATGCATGAATTTTAAGGGGGCCTATGCATGTGATCTCAAAGTCTTTTTATAACAGCATCAGAGAAATGGGAACTTAAATGGACTGTGTACAGCTACACAGTTAGTGTATAGGGAAACCTGGCCTTCTGGCTCAAGAGCTCTTTCCAACATATCACACTGCTTCTGACAGGTCTACTCCTGAACAACTCAAGTTTTTGTTGTTTTTAGGTTTTGTTGTGTTTCTCACCAGACACTACCTAGCACCATCCATCTAATTTTGCATAACTCTTGACTTTATTTTCCTTATTATGTCCTATTCATCAATTATTCTTTAATGATGCCCATAGTTCTACATAGCCTATGATTTCACATAAGTCAAATTGTTTGCTACATTTGAAAGGATTCTTTTCAGGGTCTTCATTGTAAAAGTAATAAGTGTATATTGACTTATGTCACTCCATGCCTGCATTTAATGGATTCAGAAAATCCACGTTCAAAGTATTCTATTTTTCAATATTGTACATAGGATGAAACAGAGGCTTATAGTACAGTTCTAGTAAACCTAGAAACTCTAGGGATGACATTGCCCAGAATCTAGAATGAAAGGAAGAATTACTTTATTTTCCTTCTTGGTATGTATGCAAAGGAGAGTTGATGTTCTTTCCCTTTGTAAAGATTCCAGTTTCATGGGGAAGACATCAAATATGTGATTATCGTGTGAGTTTTACAAAAGGGCAGCTGCAAAGAGAGCACTAGACATTGTGTTTGGCCCACATATTCTGAAAGAGTTTATATTTCCTTTCTAAGGGCAGTGATATACATATTTCATGCAGATGTTCACTCGCTGTTCTGTGCTGGAAGGGCTCAATAGGTCATTGCCACTGTGAATTTGCCTGTTCTCATTGATGTTAATTTGTACCTTATTGTTTTAAACCACAGGTTTTCTAACTTTCACTGGAGAGCAAGGTGGTTTGGGGGAAAGATCAGCATGTGCTAGACCTGGTTGACTTCCCAGCTTTCTCCTTTACAGGTTGTGTGGCTGTGGACAAGTCACTTAACATGTCAAAGACTCAGTTTCTTCATATGCAAATTGATGCTAAGATTGATAATCACCTTTCTATGAGGATGATGTGAAATACTGTACATGAAAATGGTTTTCTCTACAAACTACCAATATTACTTGTTTTATAGCCAGTTTCAGAATGTTTCAAAGGTAGTGACAGAGTTAATATACAGTTCTCAGTGTTTTTTTCCTAATCTTTCCTTGTTCTTCATCCATAATAAACTTTTATTCCAGAAAAACTTGGGAAACATAAACTATAATCTTAGGCAGAGACTGTAGAGCAAAAAGAATGGCATCAGAGGAAGTGAGACCATGAACTGAAAACTCTGATGTTTAGCATTAAACAGAATATGGAAAATTCATGCTGCTATAGATTCATTAGTGGGGGTGGGGGAAACAAAAAACAAAAAAACAGGAGAGAATGCACCAAACTATCCCTTTGAAGTCCTGGGTGGATCAAAGGGAAAGACAACTAGGGAGGCAGGATTCTGAGAAACTGGAAGGAAAAAGCCATTTGGGCCAACTTGAGAAAGGGCTGCAGGTCTCATGCTAGATTCTTCTCCTCCCTAAGCACTTCTTGTTTTGAGTGGTATTTGACCAAATGAACTGACAAATCAAATGTTTGGTGTGATGTGGCTGTGATGGAGACAAATGTCCATTGGAACATATAGGACCTAAAATGAAAGTAAGGGGCTACAGAATTAATGCAATATATCACCACTCTCCCATATGTCAGCTCTAAAGATTTGGTTTCTTAGAAACTTACAGAAGTGAGAGGCTGGTGAATTAATCCAATGCATCATCACAAGGTCCCTCAGTATCTATCTGTAAATTCTAGCCTCTAAAGGTACAGGGGATAGTTTTAGTAATGTTCGGGTATTTATGAGTTGTACAAGTTTCCCTTTAGCTCAGTCATTGGGAAGTTATTCACAAAAGATAAGAAAACAGCCTAAATCAACAGCAGCATTAAACTGGAATCATCTTTCTTCTTAAACTAAAAATAGGAAATGCTCCATTCCCATATTATAAAAATAAATTCCAACCCAATTATTTTCTCCTATTCAATTCAGTTACCATATCCATATTGTGTTCTTGGGCTGATAATGAGAGGTTTATCTTTTTTTTTTTTTTTTTTTTTTTGTGGCTCTGCCTGTCAAAGGAGAGCCCCATGGGAGCAGAAAGTGTAAGTTTTATGTCTGCAGACACATATTTATTTTCCTTCTGATGAAGGTGCTATGTAGGGATTTGCCTTCAATTTAGAACACAGTTTCTCCCTAAGTAGTTTGTTCTTAATCACTCAGCCAGCAGACCATAATAGCTAATTTTATATAAGGATTACATCTTCTTTTGATTCACATTTATTTGAATTTCACAATTCAAACAAGAGAGAAAAACATGTCCAACTTTTCTTGGGCTGGAGACACTGACGAGATATGAGATGTTACATAGTCATGAGACAGTTGGTCTGAATATTAAGTGAAAATCATAAAGTCTACAACATTTTGGCTTGAACAATAGATCATTAATGCTTATAAAAGACAGGATCTTTATTATGGAGTTGATCAGGACTCCTAAAAATATGTTTATGATATATAATTGCCCAAAGAGTTAGAAACTAAAGCTTCCTTTCTTCATACATATAAGAACCATAGTTTGTTTTAATTTATACCTAAAATTAAAAAAAAACTAAGTCATGCCTGATGTTGGAAAAGGCAACTATTTCTGCTAATGTAGAAATACCACCTTTGTTTGACAGTTTCGCAAATATACATTTGGAAACAGAGGTTATTAGCTATTACTCTTGGTATTAGAATGACAGCATAAATTCTCAGACCAATGTATGCTGACATATATATATATATATATATATATATATATATATATATATGTATATCCCAAACTCCCAAGCTGCCTAGTTATTGGGTGACGATGGTGCTATGCTCTTCAGTGTCAAGGGGCAGTGGCGGCTGTCACAGAGAACAGCAGGTGGCCATGCGGTGGCTGTATCTCCACTGTAACTTTTCACAGCTGTTTGACTTAGCAGTCGAGCTGCAGTACAGAAGGAACACCCAGCTTGCTCTCGTTTATGTAACAGATTTGAAGGGTATATGGAGGTGAATGACTTCTCTTGTTAAAATGGTCTAATGGCTTCCGGAGTTCCTTTCCAAAGGGTAGGAGTTCAGTGGCCTGAGGGATCAGGTGGAAACCACATTGGTTTTGGTAAGAGGTACTTGCCAAGAAAGAGGAGAGTGGAGAAGAATTCATGTTGATCCCTCATCTAGGCCTCATGGTGCCTTAACTGTTCTCACCACTCAGCTGGCAATCCATGGAGAGGGAAACAAAACTATGTGATTTTCCTTGCGTTAACTTAAGGTAGATATATTTTGGCAAGATCCATTTGGGAATGGATGAGATATATGAATCCATGAGAATTTTTGTTTGTTTTACTTTGCTTTTGGACAACTGTCCAATCCCTACGTTAAATACTTAAGAACTTCGTCTTATGGCTCAGAATATGATGGTTTAAATTACTAGATCAGCATGCATTAGAAATAAGGACAATTTTCCTTGCCTGTTAATTCTTGAATTTTATTGAGAAATAGAGATTCTATATTATCTTTAATACATACTTAGGTTGGCTAGAATATATTGGGAAATAAATTAATATCTACGCTCATAGTACTTATAAAGCAATCTTATATAAGTTTGATGTAAGAGCTCAATAAAAAAGGGTTTTTGTTAATTTCACTTTTTATTTGATAAAAATACCAATAAATTTTTCTTAATTTTTAGATTGCTTCAAACTTTTTTTTTTTTTTTTGTATATGTGTGGTCTGTTTTAGAGCAATTGAACCACGGGTGTTTCCTAATTCAGAATTAGACAGTTTTTTCTTTTTTTTTTTTTTTTTTTTTTTTAATTTTTTTTTTAACGTTTATTTATTTTTGAGACAGAGAGAGACAGAGCATGAACGGGGGAGGGGCAGAGAGAGAGGGAGACACAGAACTGGAAGCAGGCTCCAGGCTCTGAGCCATCAGCCCAGAGCCCGACGCGGGGCTCGAACTCACGGTCCGTGAGATCGTGACCTGAGCTGAAGTCGGACGCTCAACCGACTGAGTAGACAGTTTTTTCAATGTGGTCTTTGAGTACTGTGTCTCCTCCTCTGATTTTTTTCTCGAGATGGGAAACAATTTTTTTTCCTCTTGCAAAATATTTAGAGACCTAAAAGTATCTCTGAATTGTGCATTAAAATTGTGCAGGGTGGCCCATAGTAGCAGAAAGGAAATTATCTTAGATTTGTGAGTTTCTTTATTTTTTGCCAATTTTGAAAATGGCTTAATATATCTGTAAAGAGAGCTAACATCCCTTCCTGCTGCAGTATTTTAACCATCTGAGTTGTGAGTGTAACAGGTCAGAAATTAAGAGACTGAACCCCTCTGAAGGTTTTTTATCAGCATCCTACTATGTGCCAGTCCTTTATAGGTCAGTCAGTGTTACAGCAGAAATGGAAAGTTCTGTTTTATACCGAAGGGCACAATTAAAAGCTTACGTTTAATTAAGTGCTGGGTTGCATGATTCAGACAGTAGACACTACAGGAGCTCAGAGAATGGAAAGACTGAAAATATCTAAGATCAGAATAATTTATTTGAAATCAGTAACCATAGCACTTACTTACAACTTTCTAAAAGTCCAAATAATGCAGTCAAATTTGTGACAAGATGAAAAAGCCGACTCAAGTACTCAGCGTTCACATGGAAATAGTAGACAAATAGTAGGTTGTTCCGATCCAGCTGTGATATTGAAAATGTCACTTTTACTTGTTCTGTATTATCGCCTCTGAATTCTTTTATATGTAAAACCCAAAGGTCACCTGACACATCATCAGGCAATTACTACTTCTTTCATTGTGTAAGTCAATGGCGGATAAAGTACACATCATTACAGTTCAGGAACACGCTATTCTTTTCCTCTTACACCCAGGCACCTCCTTGGTGATATGCATGGTTTGGAAGTGTAGGGAAATAAAGTTAGTAGGAGTAATCACACAGTTGCCTGCTGTGAAGAAGAGTGAGCTTTATTTACAGCACAGCATTCTGATTTGGCTTTAAAAGAATTACATCAACTAAAAATTATACATAATAGACTTGGCAGAAACATAAGCTGGTGGTCAGGCCTGATTATATCAAACGGAAACACTTGGAAAGTAATGTTGCCAAGGTATCGCTTACTCAGATTTATAACAGGTGTCCAAGGGACAGTAACCCTCCCAGATTCTCAACTGCTTTTTAAATGCTAAGATTTTGAGCTAGAGATACCCTGTGGTTCCTTGACAAAAAGTGTTATGCTAATCAAGATCTATCCAAGCTTCTGATCTAAGATAAGGTGAAGCCTAAAAGAAAATCACCTAGTGAATGGATCCTTTCCTTGCAATGTCTTCACGATAAATTTGATAGGAATATTTAGGCTGTATATATAAAGATCAAACTAGAAAAATATGACAAATAATATCTTGAGTAAGAAGAACAGACAGGACAAAAACTCACTAATAATAAATAATTAGCATATAGCATAATTGGTATTGTTTAGGATAAATTTGCAATTTTTTCCCCAAACTAATATGTTTAAGGATTAACGTAATTGCTTTTAAAGAACTGTTTGTATGCGAGTAAAACAGGAGCCTTAGTTTTAACAGATAAATTTTTAAAAAATCACTTGTTTACTTGTCTGTTTTTCTTTCTAGATGGCAAGTTTTACAAAGCTAAGGAGTGTCATGTATTCCTATCTATACTACCAGCACTTAGCACAATTCCTGGTCCATCGCCTATGCTCAGGAAATGTTGGGAAATGATACTAAAAGTTATTTTCCATTATGGGTTTTCTCAACAAGAACATTAAGAAAAACAAACAAACAAAAAATGGGTGAAGGCCAGAAGTTTTAAAGCATTTAGTTGTCTGAGCAAAATGAGACTTGATATTCCCTGTTGGCATAGCCTCATTTTTAATTAAACGAGGCATGTAAAATAAAGTAGCAATGTCATTGAGTTAATGAGGAAATTCTTTTGTTTCTTTCATCCAGCAGTAACTAGGTTTTTAAGATCCATTTGGGCATGATGTAGATGTAGGCTTCAGTTTGGATTCATCACTAGGGCAAGTTCTGCCACCTTTACGTATATGTTGAGACTATAGGAAATCATTTTGCTATGTGTCAAAAATTTCCAAATTTGAGAGATCAATAATAGTGAAAAAATATTTGCAACCATTGAAGAGAACTTTTTCATAAGAAAAAAATGTAGCCAAGTATAGGAAACTGATGTTATCATCCATGAAAAGTGTGTTCAACATAATTATTCATATAGATAGTGTATTAAATTTTTGCTGAATTTTCCACATGAAGGTCTTTGTAATATTTTAGTACTGTCTGAAAGGTGTTCTAACCTTAACATTAGAACATAATTATTAGGAAATAATTCAATTGAATGGCTAAAGTACATATGCATCTCTAAATTGGTACTGTTAAGTTTCATTTTCAGAATCCAGTCTATAGTATATAGAAACTTCCCAGAAAAAAATATGGAACATCTAAAAGGTAAAATATATGTTTTCAGGAATTTGGATGTCTGTTTTCTATTTAAAGATTCTGCTATTTAACACAAGAATTAAAAAAAAATTTAAATGTTTGTATGCTCATGAAGGTAGTGTTGTCTATTATGTAGGTATATCATAAAGATTTTATAGATGACAAATAGAGGTGAAGAGAATATATTGCTCATGTTTACACAAGTAGTAAATGAGACAGGATTTGAACTCTGACATCTGGCTTAGGGCCAGAATACATTTTACCTGTTAAAACAAACAAACAAACATTTTTGAAATGGAAAAAATAAATAAATAAAAGCAACCTCTGAAGTTCAGTTGGATGACTGGCATCCCAACCCCAGTCTACCTCTCCTTGATTCTCAGGGGTAATGACTTCTGTTTGGTACATATTCTTCCAGACCTTTTGCTGTGCATTTGCATAAATACATATGCACTCTAAGAATATATGGTATCCTGTATTTTATGGTTTTAATACGTAAGTGATATAATGTTTTGTCATTTTGAAACAATTTTGAATATAACCTCATGTCTTAGAGACACTTCCAGGTTAACATATTTAGTTCTACCTCTTCCTTATAAAATGCTATGTGCCGTAACATCGCATCATGACCATCTTTTCCCTTCTTTTAACCACTTTTGTCTTCATGAACCGTAAGATTATTTCCATGTGGGAGAGGAAAAATGCATATGTTAGGCAGTGACTTGACTTCTATATTATCTCCACAACATTAGAGTGTCACCACAAAATTTTGAATCATAGTTATATTTGAAACTAGAAAGCTGGTCTCGAGGATTGTAGGGAAACTCGGGGCAAGCTGTTAGAACTAAGCTTCTTGTTTTGAAGTAATATATTTATGACTCTGAGTCTCATTGTTCTCTTCTGTAATTGGACATTGCTCTGCCATATGTCTATATCTATAGTTTTGCTCTCCAAAGTGTGAAGTATTTTACAAATATTAGGTGATATTCTTGTATCAATTTAATTCATCATCCATTTATTGAATATTTGCTATGAGATGTATTCCAATGTAGGTATCATAGAAAGTAAAATAAATATGTTATCTAAGAGCTTGTGATATAGTAAAAGTAAAAGGCACAAATATAAAAAATTCTGAAAAAGAAGTGTATGATCTGAATAATAGGAGAGATGCAAGGATCACCTGGATTACAGGGGAAAGAGAGAGTACTCCAATTAAAGAGGCTGTGAGGGACGCCTGGGTGGCTCAGTCGGTTGAGCATCCAACTTTGGTTCAGGTGAGGATCTCATGGCTTGTGTGTTTGAGTCCCGCATTGGGCTCTGTGCTGACAGCTCAGAACCTGGAGCCTGCTTCGGATTCTGTGTCTCTCTCTCCCTCTGCCCTTCCCCCATTCGCACTAGGCCTCTCTTCTCTCTCTCTCTCTCTCAAAAATAAATAAACATTAAAAATTTGTTTAAAAGAGGCTGTGAAATACTTCTTGAGAGAGAGGAAATAGGCGGTAGAAATTTGAGAGACACATTAGTTAGAGTATAAGAGGAAGAGAGGAACGGATTGTTCTAAATTCCCTCTTATATAAATTGGACTTGGATGATTTATTCAGACTAGTGTTCTGGAGCTAGTGAGTCTTATTGGCATGAGACTCTTTCAAGAGCATTATCAAGGAATCTAAAAGCCTTTGCTTAGTGTCAGAGTTGTGTTGGAAAATCAAACATGTAGTCGTAATAAAGTGTCAATCTAAGGGATCTTCAGAGAAGTAAAAGCCAGCTCTGATACAGAGCTCCAGTAAATGTGAGGCATGCTAAAATGCACAACACAGGACTTCTGGAAGATGGCTATGAATCAGTGCCTAGGAGACCTGATAAGGCACCAGGATACAGAATCAAGTGTTTGTGTGTTTGTTTGTTTGTTTGTTTGTTTTGAAGTAATCCCTACTCCCAACATTGGGCTCAAACTCATGACCCTGAGATCAAGAATGGCATGTTTTACTGACTGAGCCAGTCAGGTGCCCCTTCAGGTGTCTTTTTATAGGATGTTTCGGGTTTCACCATAAATAGAGGGAAGGGTTTTAAGGGCAATGAAAATAATTCAAGCAAGATTGTGAACTGGGAACATCCAGGGCTTGTCATCAGGCAGGTAGCATGATTTAAGATGTTTTTGGGTGATGAATAAGAGAGGAAGACAGAAGGTGGTACAGAGGGTGAAGACACTGGAAATGTGGATTAGAGGACATTGTGACTTTGAACCAATGTGAGGTTCTATTTTGATGATATATGGTGAAATACTAAAGCTTTTCTTCCACAGAGTGAGACATGATCAACTGTGTTCTTAAAAGGGATCTCTTGCAGGACTATGGGTATGGGAGGAAAGATTGGAAGGAGTGAGAACAATTTTGGGACTATTACAATAGACCAGGAAGTGTTATTACGGTCTTAGGTAAGACTAGTGGAAGGGAAAAGGAGAACTGGATACATTTGAGAGACACTATACAAATTGATTTATTGCAATGATTTTTCAGCTGATTTGATATGGATGTAAGGAAAAGAAAGGGGTCAAAGATGATAATAATTGCTATAGTACAACTGTTATTTAATTACCTGTGTGCAAGGCATTATGCTAATATTGGTATTACATATCTATACTTAAAGATATTATTACCTATATATATATACTTTTATATATACTTATATATATTTATATACTTATATATATTTATAACCTATCCCTCACAAAAACCCATTAATATATCCATTTTACTCAGAAGGAAACTGAGACTCAAGAAGTCCTATTACTTCCTGAAGGTCATGATTCAAATCTTTGGCCCATGTTCTTAACCATAGTGATTCAATTAAGACCTTCTGATGATAGGCGTTAATGTTAAATGTTTTTTCAGGAAGGCAGTAGACGTTTGTGCAATATTTTTATATTTAATTAAGTTTAGAAATTTCTTTCAAGACTTTAGTGTAGCTTATTCACATATATGCATGTAATATATGAATGAAACCTGTATATCTATGCATATTCTTAGTCTCAAAATGTTTCCCAAGAATCACAGCCATTGAGTTTCAGGAATATGATAGAATATAAGTTTTAGAATCAGTAAAGTACTAAAAAGTGGCTGACAGTCTTTCTGGTTTATTGTTTTCTTGATGCATGAAACACTTTGTGTCAGCTTTTTTAAAGAAAGGAAAAAATAACAATAATGTAATTTCCTAAATTCCCTTCAGTCTTGGAAAATGAAAGCCCAGTTCCAGATAATGAAGTTGAGCGTGGTGAGATTTAAATTCTATCCAAATACGTTACATTAACTCACAGTTATTTATTCTAATAAAGGAGAGGGATCCCTGGATAATTGAAATCCATGGATAATTGAAATCCATAGCTAATTGAAAAACTACATTTAGCAATATTTCTCAACCTCAATCCATACCAAAATTTTTATTGGCATTGTAATCAAGTAACAAAAACCTCTCATTTAAATTTCATTTCCAGTCTCTTTTCTTCTCACTTAAATGGGAAAGGAAATGC
Source organism: Panthera uncia (assembly GCF_023721935.1). Taxonomy (NCBI): domain Eukaryota; kingdom Metazoa; phylum Chordata; class Mammalia; order Carnivora; family Felidae; genus Panthera; species Panthera uncia. Next base: position 15,496,234 of record NW_026057585.1, read on the forward strand.
CTAAATTAATAAAGAGCAGAAGGCAAAATGTACCTGGTTCCTATCTAGGAGCAGGTCAGAAATTGGATGCCAGAAACACTTATAGGATGTAAAAAAAAAAAAAAATACTAAACCCAAAGTCTTTAAATATAGTTATTGGCATAATTGTGAACACTTTATGAATATGATAAATGGACCTTTAAGTGGCTTTATATTATCATTAGATGATGAGCTTCGTGGTACTTTGAATTGGAAAAAATGGCTTGCATACTGGCCTTATATTGTTTTTTATCAGGCAAAATGTTCCTGTGAACAGAGTAGCAGGTGCATTATTGTACCTGTCACTGATTATTCAGTAAGTTTTTTAACATATCAACATCTCAATGTGGGCATAAGGGAGTAATGAAACCTATGACAAACTGGCAAATGGATGTTGTGTTTGTTCAGCTAATTCAGAGTTGCAAGGTTTCTTACAACACTGAATTTCCTTGGCATTGTGTTTTAGTAACTTCAAGATTTCATTAAATCATACAATAAATATTTAAGGACCTACTATGTTCCCAGGAGTAGAATGATGAATGAGGAAACCCTTGCCCAGCCTTTCCCAGCCCGATATGTAATTTTTCCTAGGTTATGGATTAGCGGAGGGTGTTCCAGGTCAATGACAGCTTTCTGAGAAGATGATCTATAAGATCAATTAGGAAATAATTTGCTTAAAATCATCTGGCATAGAGATCAATGTGATTATTCAAAATTGCTCATATACTTTTCACTCGTTTGTTTGCTATAGACTTTCTTTAAATGAAAACATATAATTTAGGTATCTTTACAATATAAAATCAGATAGCAGTGAGCTCCTTTGACTGAAACATGCTCAGTGGAGAGGGGCTCCTGGGTCCTTTTCTTTTCAGCTTTTCCTCCTTCTTTCCCTACATTTTTCCTTAGATGAGGTGTGGGTTGGGAGAAAAATGGTATTAAAGTAACTATGTACTTGATCATCAGAGCTAGACTCAGATAAGATTTGCCTCTAATTTACTATTATTTGCATTTTGTGTTTTTGTTACTCATCTCCCTCTCCTAGTACATGGTGAGCTTATACAGATCTGTGGATGCTTCGTGACTCCAGTCTGTTGACACTACCATTTGGACAAGAGTTGATGTCTGTGTCCTTTGGGACTCTTATTAACTAATCGATTGATTCACTCATCTTACCAACATTATTGAACATACTATGTTTTAGGCACTGTGCAAAACATAGGGATTGTAAAGGCAAATAAGGCAATCATATTTCAAGAATTCTATTTATTTTAATTCTATTCTATCCTTCCAATTAAGAAGTATAATTTTCTTACCACATATTCTCTCATTTTAAGTGTACAATTAAATGATTTTTACTAACTTACAGAGTTTTGCAATCATCATTAAAATTCAATTTAGAACATTTTTATTATCCCAGAAAGATTTCCTGTGCCTATCTGCAGTCAATGTCCATTCCTTCCCCCAACCATAGGCAACCATTAAGCTTCTTTCTGTCTCTACATATTTACTCCTCTGAATGTTTCATATAATGCAATCATATAATATCATATAATATGCTTCTTTCACTTAGCATGATGTTTCTGAGGTTCATCCATGTTGAAGCATGGATCTATAATAGTTTGTTCCTTTCTATTGCTTAATAGTATTTTATCACATTGATATGACACATTTTGCTTATCCATGAAGACAATCATATTTTGTAGTACAAAATAAGCTAAAAGTTTTAATATCTTGTCTATAGCAAGAGCTTGCTGCATATTTTTACATGTTTAAGAGATTAGAAAGTTGCTGGGGTACCTGGGTGGTTCAGTCAGTTAAGTGTCCAACTCTTCATTTCAGCTCAGGTCATGATCTTGAGGTTCATGGGATAAAGCCCTATGCCAGGCTCAGAAATAAATAGACATTTTTAAAAAAGAAATTAAAAAGTTGCTAAAAGGCACATTTGCTGTTTAAGTCAGGCTTTGGAGATCCTAAGACTTGTTCTCCTGGGAAAGTTTGATGAGGGGGAGGAAAGAGCTTTGAAGCTGGAAATACCAGCACTGAACTATTAGAAACCCTATCATTGACTTGGTTAAAAGATAGTGTAAGATTAGAGGATCCTGTTACTATTGATGATAGCTTGGCATGGCTGGCTCAAACACTAATGGTATCAACAGGCTTGCACTTTAGAAATGTCAGCATGAAGAGTTCATTGAACTGCTCACCATGAAAGAAACATAGATAGTTATACAGAAAGATAGATAAAATTATGTATCTATACACACACACACACACACACACATGCACACAACTATTGAAAACCTCTGACAATTATCCAGAGAGCATAAGCCAATAAATGAAGACACATTTACTTAAGAAAATCTAGTAAAACTTGATAAGTATGCTGAGAGTCTGTGGAAGCTGAAACACATCTTACATCCTTCTACTCTCCTTCAGTCCCTCCTCAGTACCAGCTCAGTTTAACAGAAGCTCCCCTCTGGGTGGATATATATGTCTGTCTTTTGAGCTCTCAATCAAGGGACACTGCATCTACTAGGAAGGGTAGTTCACAAGTATTTTGAATCCTCTCTAACTCTGTTGGTGGGTCTACTTGAAAAGTCAGAGATTCCCTTTCTCCTCCTAGACTCTACTCATATGTTGGTTGCTCTACCTGAGCATGAATATTAGGGCTCTGATCTTCACCCTAGTTAATTTGTGGGACAGATTTTCAATTCCAGGAAAGGCAAGCTGAGAATAACAGAGGTTAGGGCCCCAGACTCAGTGTTCAGATCAATTGCTCAAGGAAATAGTCCATTAAAACAGAGAACTCCAGGGCTTTCGCCAAAGGAATTAATTTTATTTAAAATGCGGTGAGAGTAACTTCAATACTGAAAGAACACTCTCAAAAACAATGGAGACTTAGGTGATAAACAATTAAGAGGAAGCTGTTAGCTCTATGAAATCACGAAACTAAACCAGAGGCCAGCTAGTTCATCAGAGACAATTAGGGAAATAGCCAAGAAAAACCTTTCTAGAGTCAGAACAAACCTCCAAGAGGGTCTTTAAAAACTATCCCTGCCCATATTTAATTGGATTATACTGTGGAATAATTTATGCCTGAGGACATTGTCAAAAACAATAGAGCAATCAGTCCATAATTAGTGGAGGCTTAAGGGCTGGGTGTGATACCAGTAGAGACAGATGGGTCATTAGATCAGAGAAAGAGACAAAGAGAGTCTTGTTAAAACAATTGTCATCTTATGGTGATTGTGCACCTACCCAGGGCTATACCTTAGGAGGAGCAAATGAGAGGCTTCACACAGCAAGCATAAGAAACTTCACTGAAATACTCTAGCCAAGTCATTAAATAAATAAACAAGGAAACAAGAATAAAAACAAGCCCTGGAGAAGGGGGTGGAAATCAATAGTCAGAGTTGCTAAAAATATATTACCTAAACAGCCCAGTTTCAACAAAAGTTTATGATACATGCAACGAACAAATATGACCTATACATAAGGAAAGAAAGCAGACAGCAGAGATTGCCTGTATGAGGAGAAAGGTGTCGTATTCAGACAGATGGTAATCTTCCTGGAAAGATTTAATTTCAATCTGGCTGGAATGGAAAGGCTCTCCAGCAGTGTAGGGCTTCAGGGTCCTGTTCAAAGCCCACTGGAAAGAGACTAGAGTGACACACAGGAAAGATCTGTGGCTGCAAGGAGTATGCAGCTACAATATGTGTTGTAAACAGTTAACCTTTTACAAAATACTTTTTATTTTTTTAATGCTATTTTATCTGAGAGAGAGAGAGAGCGGGGGAGAGGGGCAGAGAGAGAGAAAGAGAGAGAGAATCCCAAGCAGGCTCCAAGTTCAGTGCAGAGGCAGATGTGGGGCTGCATCCCACGACCCTGGGATCATGACCTGAGCTGAAATTAAGAATTGGACGCTCAACCAACTGAGCCACCAGGAGCCCCACAAATCACTTTATTTTTTAAGTTAAAAAATTTTTTTTAATGTTTATTTATTTTTGAGAGAGAGACAGAGTGCAAGAGGGGGAGGGGCAGGGAAAGAAGGAGACACAGAATCTGAAGCAGCTTCCAGGGTCTGAGCTGTCCGCACAGAGCCTGACGCGGGGCTCAAACTCAGGGACCAGAACCCGAGATCTTGACTGAGACAAACTCAGACACTCAACTGACTGAGCCACCCAGGCGTCCTTTCCACAAATCACTTTTTAAGTCCTTTGTCTTCATATGTATTAACATGTATGTATTTATAATATAAAGGTATAAAAGTAGTGGGCCAAAAAAATATATTTGTGTATGAAAAATTCATTTTAGTCCAACCTCAAAAAGAGTCTACTTTTTTCTAAATGCTCAATGAAATACTAAATAGACCCATTATGGGTTGGGTTAAATTTAATGATTCAAGAAAACATATTACTTTAAATTCTTATATTTTATTATTATATGTTAAAGTCCAGATACTCTTCTCCGTTTATATCAAGAATATAAAACACATTTTATGAGGTAATTTGCCACTTAAAACTGATGTTTCTTTCTTCCTACCAAGAGATTGTTTTTGTTTTTTTTTTTGTAGGGGGGGTAGATTTTTTTTTTTTTTTAATTTTTAAGATGTTTATTTATTTTTGAGAGAGAGAGAGAGGGAGATTGTGATTGGGGTAAAAGCAGAAAGGGAGACAGAATCCAAAGCAGGATCCAGGCTCTGAGCTGTCAGCACAGAGCCCAATGCGGGGTTTGAACTCAAGCATCATGAGATCATGACCTGAGCCAAAGAACCAACTGGCTCCCCAAGAGATTGTTTTAATTAATTTTCTTCAGACTGCTATATTAGATATTTACAGATATGTCTCAATCATATATTTGATTGATTTCTTTTAATATTTTAAAAGGAAGAAAAGATATTTAATAAAAGAAATGGTCTGATGCTATTCATAGTGCCCTTTGCATCACAAAACACTCTAGTATTATGGATTGTTCTGTGTTTGACAGTTTGTGATGGGAATATCAATTGTATTCTAATAAATTGATAGAGAAGTGCCAAGAACACAAATTAAAAGACAGTTCTTAATGTTTCCACAAGTCACCAAATTGAAAATGAAATAGGACTATGAATGGAAATAGTGAATTCTAAGATGATCTCATGCGTTGCTGCAGAAAAAGAACACATAGAAAAGACTCTTAATACTGCTTGCCCACATGTGAAAGTTCCTCCTCGATAGACTTAAGTTTGATAAAACAGAAATCATAGGAAACCTGATAAACATATTTGAAAATTCTTTCATAGGAGAGTTGTAGCCTTATTAGAAATACTTGGTATTAATTCAAAGATCATGTAGGTTACCTATGGATTTGAAAAGGAAAAATTTCAAGCAAGATACAACTGTGCTTTAAGTAGCTATCTTTCTTTTTTTTTTTAATCATGGAGATCTATACCACAAAGGTTAAAGATTTTAAATATTTAGCAAAATGTACCTTTTAACCTTCTCTCTCTCAGAAGGCAATCGAAACTCTATTCAATTCATTAAATTAATCCTTGGTGGCCGCAGCAGAATAAAAATTTCATTTCTTTAGCATGCAAATGATGGTATTAATGTGTGGAAATATACAGCACAAAAGTCATTTACTTGTCTAAGTGAATTTTGCTCTGAAATCTGCGGTGTATTTCATATACAAGTAATAAAGATGAAAAGCAATGTGAAATTTAATCTGACAGTAAGTGCAAAACATTAGTTTTGTTTTTATGGATAAAAATTTGTTATTAAAATTGTTCTGGAAATGTGGCACTTGTCTTTTGGCATAAAATTGGCCTAGACTATGTGCTTTGAGCATCTTGCAAGTTTAATGGACTTGAAATCTTGAAGATAAGAGCTTTCAATGATCTTTGGGATATGATATTGTTATCTATCCACAGATAAATCACGAACATATACTTAGCTCTTGAAAGTGTGTGATTTTTAAAAATAAACTTTTTAATTTTATAACACATTTAGATTTACAGAATTATTGCAAAAAACCCCCACTAAACTAAAAAGGTTCTCGTATATCCTATGCCTATTTTCCCCTATTACTAACAACTTGGATTAAATGTGGTATATTTGTCACAATTAATAAATTGATGTTGATATGTCATCATTACTATTATTAACTCAAGTCCTTACTTTATAAATTTTGTTGCTCAAATTGTTCCAACTTTGACCACTGGGAGCTCATTTAGTTGACTCTTGGGCCCCATAAGTTTTTTCTTTTTTGAGCACTTATTTTCTAGCACTACAAGATATGCTGGATTCATCTTCTATATTTCCTGCCTCATTTCTAGAATCAGCCCCTTCCTCAAGGAACTATGTTTCCTTTTATTGGGGAATGGTGTAAGAAACCAAGATCTGCACACTAGGTGTGCTCATTACTGCTAGGTTATTGTTTCTAGGCCTCTAAGTTACCTAGAAGGTTGGATGTATACCAACCCATGTAGGTGCACATATCTGCAAATATACCCACCTTTATCTATATTAAACCGAACGTGAGTTCATTAGAGTATATAACTCCAATCTACCACATGGGTCATTCTAACCTCCCTCCCTTGCTTCTCTTCCCACTTCAATAGTGAGAAACCTGATGTCCATTTACTTTAACTGTTATCAGTATCCATGTATAGGGCTTTCAAAATTGCTCACCCATGTGCCAGTGGGAAACCATTTCACTCAATAGAGAGTGGTGTTATGAACACCCTTCAGTGAAGTTGGTTCTTTAAATTAGAAACATATTCAAGGAATATTATTTTTACCTGAAATATGGCAGGAATTTAATAAAGATACGGTTTAAAAAATATATTCCAGTTTCCTCAATTCCTTGTTTGTGCAACTGGCTCATCTAAATTAAGAGCAAAACTAGTCCATTTCTTTGGTTTCCTTTGGCTCATTTCTCTTCCCTTCTGAGATTCAGTTAGAAAGTTAATGGGAATCCTAATGGGTGACATAAGTAACCCAAGATCCTGATAAACTCTCAAATTATGCTGTGTAATGATGAAGACAGTACTCAACGCTTTACCTACAAAAGAAGGAAATGTTAAATCCTGGTGTGCGGCATCCAAGACATTCTACAATAGGTCATCAACTGATTACTTCAGGAATAGCTGCCTCTAATTCCTTAAGATGAACATTAAACATAACACCAACTGACTTGTGTGAACAAGTTGACACCTTCCTGTCATTTTGGAAAGCTCTCTACAGAACAGACACTTATCTCTCAAAGTGTAGATAATTTACATAATAACTCACCAAAAAGCTAGAAGATCACCTGTTAGCTCACAGCCCGGTGGTACACACAGGAAATAGTGAGATGAGCATTCAATCCCACTCTTAGTGAGAAAGACAGAGAAGAAAACAGCTATAGCACTCAGATAAATATTATGATAGAGGTTAATATAAAGTCTTCCCTCATCCCTAGGATCGGAATAATTTGATAATTTCTCTTTGCTTATACTAACTTTATTTTACTTATTTTATTTGCTATTATGATTCATTATTTTCATGATCTCTTATTTCAATGTTATAGCATTCATGAAGGCAGATATAAGATCTTATTCATTGCTTTGTTTCCACAGCATCTAGCACAACACTTTGACCAGATAATAGCTGTTCAAAAAGATTTACAGAATAAACCTTTAAGAGTTTGCTAATATATAAATGACATTTCTTATCAAACTAATCTTTTTGTTATAAAGGATGTGAAAATTCTTTGAAATCATACATTTAGGACTATCTGAAATAGCTTGTTGGTAGGTAATCCTTTTAATTAAAGACTATGATTTATTATGGCAGCATCATTAAACTTTTGGTAAAGAAAAAACATGAAATTATATGGAATTATAGCTCAAATGTAGAATGCTCAGAAAGATAATTATAAAATCTAAATATACTTGCTGAACATTTATCATGCTTTAAAGTTTTAATATACCTGAAAACAGAAAAAAAAGTCCAATCTGAAATGAATATTAATAAAATTAAGAAAAAATGTGAAGTCCATTGTTTAGAAGTGAGTAAATATTATTAATACAAATTATGCTACTGAGTTGACTATTTAAATAATTATTTCAAAGCATATATTTAATTACTTATTTTAAGGCACCATTAACATCACCAGGTACAGGCCAACAAAAGCTGTAAGATAATGTTTACTAAATGTATTTCACTTGTCTTTTCAAAAGAAGTAAAGCCCAATTGCCTATATTGTATTGGTTAAGGGAATAAACTCCTGCCAAATGTCAAATATGCCTACACAAATTAGCTGTTGCTATGAGATAATATTCAGCAAAGGTTACAAGGAACCAATCAGAGATTTTATCTTTACAAATAATAAGTATGATGGAGTAGAATTTCTTGAAGATGTTTATAATCTGAATGATATATGTGTGCAATATTTTTATAGAATGGAAAGGGTAGCCTCATTTTGCATTCATTCACTCAGCATATATATTATGTGTAAGGCACAATGTCTTGTGAAAATAGGTATAGAAGGATGTTACCTCATCATCTCTTTCTTTCTCTCTTTTCCTCTCTTCTTTCCTTTGTTCAGAAAATATGCAGTGCAATATTTTTCCTAGAATCTTATCTGGATATCTGGTTTCTATTTCTCTTTTATTTTTATACTCAAAGAACCTTGTATAGCACATGCCATAGAACTTCACCTAGAACATTCCTTTCAGGGTGGAGACACTCAGAACTCTGGCTGGCAGGCTGCTCCCGGCTGCCCCTTCAATTGCCCTCAGTTAAAGTTGCACCCTTTCCTTTAAAGCAACCTGCATCCAATGTCTGATTGATGGAGGGAGAAAAGGGCCTGGCCCCCTTGTCTCAATTTGGCAAAACTCTGAAGTATTATCTCACTCCTGAGCTCTCTCTGTGAACTTGTCTGAGGGCCTGAGGCCCCTGCCTCAACTACATTGAACTCCAACTTTTCCCTCTGCCAGTCCTGCTCTCTTTACTTCCTTCCAGGTGTGACTCCCTATAGTCCCTTCCCTATAGTCCCTTGCCTACATATCTTGTTCTCAGTTTTTGTATATAGTGAACTTAACTTAGAAGAGTTAGTACTGGAAGTGACCTAAAAAGCAGGCTTTAAAATGGGGTTTTGGAACTGCAGCATCTGTTGGCCAAATCGCAGGGAATGCAGCTCCTGGCGTGTTGTGGGGTGTAGCTGTCAAGAATTTTACAGGTGGTGAACTGGGTAGAAAGGAATTCATTAATGCTTGCAATATCTCAAGTGTTTGAGAGGTACAAGGAAATTACTAATTCTAGAGAACATCTGATCAGATGGCTGTTTCTGGTATTGATATGTTAGATAAAAACAGGCTGAGAGTGATTCACAAGTGAATTGATAAGTAAAGTAAGGGAATTTAAGGTAGAACGTGAAGGTTGTATGGTTTTCCTGGTGGTATATATAAAGTCTCATCTCTAGCAAACAAAGGGCAGAGGATGAAGATGTGAGCAAAAACTTAATCAGAAAAGTAGCAGAGCTCCAGAGAAGGTTGAATTCTCAGTCATAGGAAGTTTCCTGTAGTAAAGTAAGGTCTCTTACCAAGAAGGAATAGGACCCTGAAACTTGGATGCAGATATCTGATATGATGTACTTAAGACTTTAGAACCCAGAGCACTTCTCCAGGTGTTGGAAATGGAAAACACATCCCTGGCATAGGATGATAGAAAGGCTTCTTCTCATAAGATAACATATGGGTTGTTCTGAGCCTGCTAACAGAGGAAAGGGGCTATATGCTGATGGGATACAGCATCCAGCAGCATGTATAAGGAGCAGTTGTCAGAGAACATATAGAACTGGATCTTGAGATTGCTTGAGGTTGCCAGGGTATGTGTGGGGTGCGGGTGGGGGAGAGGAGATATAAAGTTTGATAAGGGAAAGTTTACTGATATGGCATACCATCCCAAGCTAAGAATTTAAAGCACAACACAAGACCTCTCATGCTCTCATGCTGTGAGGAGGGCTCTTGGAAGGTGGGGAAAGTGATTCTCTATATTTTAATAAGTACATGTCAGATGGTAGAGGTGGGATCAAAATGACAAGTGAAATAAGTATGCTAAATAAACTCTAAAAGCCCAGAAAACACACAAGCTGACTATGATCCAGAGAGAGCCTGAAAGGCATGTCATTTGCCAAAGTATGAAGGGCATGCCATTTGCCAAAGTGATAGAGAATATGATGATTAGAATGGTACTAGCATCATTGAGAAGCTCAAGGTAGGCGTCTTTGGTAGGCCGGGGCTGAGGTTAAGAGATACCATTACAGAACTGGGTTCCCTAGCAGTGGCATGATGGGAGAGATCCTAAAATAAGGCTACGCAGCATCAACTACCAGAAGCAATGTGGGAACAACTACTGTAATACATGGCAAGACTGGACTGTCAGCCCAGGGTCCTGGACTCCACAGTGCTAGGAAGATGGTTAAAGACAGTTTTTATAGGAACAAGATATATGGCCAGACATTAAGAGTGTTGCCTTATATATACCATTAAAATGAATTACAATGTATAACCAGGAGGCAGAAGGAGATCACCCTAATGAAAGTTTATGTTCTTTTGTTTAGTTCTCATATCTGGAACCCGTTGACTGGAGAATGTGAGGCCTCATGAGCAAAGATCCTGAAATACCACAGTATATACATATGATAATGATTCCCCTAGACCTTCCCTGAAGGGAATTATGGCTACTTGCTCAGGTAAGCTCATACTGAACAAAAGGGAATGGCCAGACATTTATAGGACTATTGGGCATAAATCTGAGTTGACACTGATGACTGGTCCCAGTGTCATCATGGCTCCCCTGCTGGAAAGATGATAGTTATCAACTGTGGCTGCCAAGGCAGAAAATGTAGTTCATTCAACTAACTTTCTTCTTGTACATTTCCTTAATTAACAAGACAAACCAGTGTTTGGCCAAACTTTACATTAGAAGGGAGTGAGCAGTGTAAAAGAATAAGAAGTGGATTACAGTGTTGCAATGGGCTGCCTGGATCCCTTCTCCAGTAGAAAGACACTCACTCCACCAGCTTCCAGGAACATTGGTTGCTGATGCTTACATCTGTATCTCTCACCAGTGTCTGCCCTTGGCTTAAGAAAACTGTCTTCCCCATGGTCGACTTGCTCTCATTTCTTTCCTTAAGCCAGCTTGTAGATGTGCCAGTTTGGAGTTTAAGGAGCCCATAATCACCTCCAGATGCTGGCTACTCCAAAATGTGCTGCCATACTGCTGCTGCTGTGAAATGAGACGGAGGCCCTGGTGAAGCCGGTGAAACTCAAACAATCCAGAGAAATTTAATACAATTAAATGTTACTTAATTCTTCAGGGGCTGCCATTGATGCTGAGCTGTGAGGCTGTCCTGGATGGTCTTTTTAGGCACTAGAGCTATGACCCAGACAAATTCTCCTAGGGTTGGGAGACCACTAAGATGGGAGACTACCAGATGATGGTTGCTCAAGAGACTTCGTGAGACTCTGTGGCTTCTATCATGACACAGCTGTCTCAGGTTACATGCACACACACACACACACACACACACACACACATGCATGCATATGCAAACACATACACACCCCCCACACCATCATTTTTCACCTATAGAGATACATGGTAGGTTGGAACTGGACAAGATCATCTGTCTGGGCTCCACTCTCAAAAAAGGAAGAAATTAGGATCCTAATCATTTTCTTCCTGGTTATATCTTCATGCCTTTTGCTATTTTTTTTTTTTTTACATTATACCCAGAAAATTGAATTCTACATACCAAGAAATTTGGGGTGGAGCAATTTCTGTTAAAAAACAGAAATAAAAATTCATAAAACCTGGTAAAAACTTTCTCCAAGGCAATGGATACTCACTATCTTTCATCTGTTATATGAGAGGCCACATGAGAGATTCTTTCCAAAGCAAAAACAATAATATCAAGGAGAGTTATATCTCTGTGTTAGATCTAAGGTCTGGTTGTCTTAAAAACTAGGTTTTTGCTAATAACAACAAAATATTTTATGTACAACCTTATCAAACATTCTTTAACATGCATATTAACTTTGTTGGTGAAAAAGGAAAAACAAACTAGACGTAAGTGTTTGAAAATAGATTAATCATTATTATGTTACGCTATCCAATTAATCAATTCAAAAAAGACGATCCAGAGTAATAACTTGTGTCATTTAACTATTTCATTATTGAATACATTTTTCAATTTAATTTTCACCTGTTTGCTACAAAGTATACAAAACAAATATACAAACAAAACAAACAAAAATATACAAATGTATATTTTTATAAATATATATGTGTATTTAAATATAATAAATATATACAGGAGGCAAAGTAAATGGTGGTGAGTTTGCAGCAGAAATGAAATGTTAGAACTTAGGTGATAACAATGAATTAGAAGTGAAGTCAAAGCTTCAAGAAAGTAGCTTCCCTTGAAATACACTGATTGGTTGTCTGCATTTGATAAATATATTTTTATAATTGCTCAAATCATATTTCAAACTGCTTCTATGAATATATCCTCCCTGGAATATTTTAAATCTTTCAATGCGTTTATTAGGAGCATATATTATAAAGTACGAAATGATTATTTAATGAACTTTCTCTTCTGCTTCAGCTCCTGCTATGACGCACCACCCACAAAGCTACATTGAAGTGAAAGCAATGTCATAAATAGAACATTCCTAAAGATGTAATATAGTATCATTTTAAAACTTTAAATTGCTAGCAGGTGATGAATGAGGTTCTAGATTTAAAAAAAAAGCTTCGACTGCTGTTTTATTGGATGTCAGGGTGCAGTGATATGGGACTGCAGTGATTCAAAGGTAACCTTCAGAGCTGCTGTACCCAGAGGTGGTGTAAGATGGCAAGTGTTAGGAGGTCATGACTTCTGCATGGATGGAGGTGATTTTTTTGTTCATATACAGGACAGAAGTTCCTGATAAGAGAATAGGGACTACAAAATCTTCCAATCACTGCAATGAAACTCAAAAATTGATGTTTGAGACATGGTAAAAAATAAAGGCCCATTTAAAAAAGGCAGAAGAGTATAACACCATGCAAAGAGAAATAGCATTTAGTAGCAGTGACTAGTGGCCTATGTTTGCAGAGCATACTGGAAGAACAAAAAATCTCGGTAATGCAACCAAAGCTGTTCATAATTTTCCCTACCTGTACCTGTATCCCTACACAATGTACCTTGTAGTTTTTTGCAGGGGTGAGGATTTCAAGGAATAAAAATAAATATACAGAGTAACTCTGAAGTAGGCATTGGAGTAAACTCAAAGGCCACACTAAGGTGTTTTAATGAACTATAAGTAGGAAAAGAGAAGGAAATGGCAAGAAGAAGCATGGTCTCCACCGTGTTCTGTGATATATTATTGTTAATAGCAGTGCTGATAATCTGCCTTAAATATTTCGGTCTCTGTTTTTTGTTGAGTCCATAGGAGGATTATTCATTGCCATAAATTTGGGAGTGGGTTTGAGGGTAGAAATGGCACACATAATGAATAGTCCACTTAATCCTGTTAAATCTTTGGTACATTTTCTTCTTCTCAAGCAAAACAAAACCTAATACTTTAGGTTTACATAATAGTGTCATAGCCAAGCATTGAACAAAACCCATATTAATTAGTTCAGAATAATTAACGATTTTTCATTGTAATTACTTTCGGCCTCATCTTTCAAAAACAAAATTGTAAATATTAAGGACATAAAACTGAAATACAAATTTGGACTGGAGTGGTAGTCACTAATAAAAAGAAACACATTTCTGCAATTATACTGGGTCCTTGCTGACTTTACCTGGCCAAAATCAGAAAATCAGAACTAGAGTAGGAAGAAAAGTACCATTGAAATAAAGCTGCAAATTTCTCTTTTATTATTACAATATAAAGTACGAAGTTACTGAGGTTCAGAAATGTCTTTTAATTTCAACAAACAAATATTAGACATTTATTACCTGCCAAGTGCTATGTGCTCGTTGCTCAGGATAAGAAATGTAAATACTACACAATTTTTTGCCCTTGACTTGCTTACAGTGTAACTGTGAAATTGTACAAAGGTTCAATTAACAGTGTCAGGTGTCCTTGTCGTATGGGTGAAGTTGTGACTTGACGTGACTGCAGAGATGGAGCCAGAACAAGCTATAATTTTTTTAAGCCACGGCTCTTGAAAATCATGAATACATAGTCTGGGAAGGAAGGAATGCTGTCAATCACTAGCTTGAAGATCAGGCAGAAAGAGACAACAGGAATGAGAGCCACTACCAGCTTACATCAGGTTTCTGCAACATGGTTTCTTTACTTGAATGGGAGTGAATGCTAAGATTTTTGGAAATACCCATATAGAAAAGCTATACTCACAGCCCAACAAAACCATAAACACTTTTTGTATTATCTGATACTTTGTACTATTCACGTTTCAGCTCCTCTCCATTAAAATAAAGACGGCACGTTGAATACCGGTGCACTTGCTTTCCATTTCCCCTCTGTCAGTGTGATTAAAAGGTGAACACATATTATTTAGCCCCAGGCAACATCTTGCACAGGATCTCTGGCATTCAGTAGGGAATTATTTTGCAGTTAATGAACTACTGAAAACATTTCTAGCCAAGCAAAATATTTTATCAAATTCATTTTCTACTTTTAAAATATATACTCATTATTTTTGGCACATGAGGGAAATGCCAATTAAAAGAAAAGTCATTTAAAGTTAAAAATGGTTTCTAATCAAACATGGTTGGAGGGGAGAGGCAAGGTAAAAAGTAAAGCATTAAAATAGCACTGTCCCAAACAGCATCATGAGCATAGACTCCTCACTCCAACCCTTCTCGAGAGAGCCTGAATAAGCAGATGGCTTTGAATTTTGCTTAGGAAGGATGAGCATATATTTTTAAGAAAGGGAACACTCATAATATTCACTGGAGAGAGTAATCAAAAAAGAGTAACTTGTTATTTTCCTTTTTCCAAACATAAATACTTTTGCTGTTTTCACTTGTAAAAGTACTTCATGCTCGTTGCAAAAATCTGAACAAGTATGAAGAGAAAACTAGCTTCCCTGAATTCCACTATGAACAGTTGGGTGCAATTCACTCTGCTATTCAAGCTGGCTTCCTGTTTCTTCTAGAACATTCTACGGACTTCCCCAGCCTCAAGCGTTTGCATTTGCAATTCCCTCTGATTGGAATTCTATTCCTTAGCTACTTGAGTAGCTTTATCTCTACTCCTCACTTCTTACAGTTTTCTTCAGACTTTAAAGAAGCCTGCTATAACCACTCTTACTCAAATACTAGTTCCCACCCATGGCTCCCTATTCTCCTTACCCCCATGAATTTTCTTCACAGCACTTTTTTCCACCGAGAGAGGATATATAATGTACCCAAGTTCATACAGCCAGAAGTGGCAGCCTCAGGATTCACTCAGGTGATCTGGCTACAGGGTAGGTGCTTGTAATTGCTATAAGATGCTGCCCTTCTGTACTAGACATTTAATACATCTTCTGGGGTGAATTCAGTATATTTGCTGACACATTTCTATGTACATATACTTTCTTTCATAAATGAAAGCATATCAAATATACTGTATTCTCATCTCTTAAAATATATCAAAAGTCAAATTTCTATGCTTCTATGTGGCTTTCTCTCTATATATCTGAATCTGTGTCTATCTATAAATCCTAACTATTTGAATCAGTCCATTATTGTTGGATACTTTAGTGGTATGCACAAGTTCACAGTTATGGTCATTATAAGACTGTTTTGAATACTTCTCCAATTCTTTTAGAGTAAATTTCTATAAGTGAGATTAACAGGCCACATTTTGAAGGCATTTAAAATATTTTACAACTTTCAGGATTTCTGAACTGACTTAAACATCCACTAGGAGGGCCTGAGAGGGCTTGTTGTGTCCTGCCTGATGGCTAATACTTGCCAGTTATCCATGGGCAGCAGGGCAGTCCAGCTGTGTGCCCCCCTGATGCTGCCTGAGTAAAATTCCAATTTTGTCATATCTTCACTTTCTTGGCTATATAATTTTAGGCAAACTATTTAAACTCTGTCTTCTACTTTGTATTTTAAAATACTGCATGTACATATAATTAATACTTTATTGTACATGCTACATGATTTTGTCACTTCAATTTTTTTGTCATTTATCTTAGTTTATGGTATTTGCTTTCCACACACTTTACATTTTCTTTCTTTCTTTTTTTAATAAGGGAGCTGTTTTTGAAGTTTTGTTTTAGTTTTTATATAGTCACATTAAGTAAATATCATGATTTCTGCCTAAACATGAAAATGATAATTCATACAGGTATAGTCTCTTCATTATTATATCTTCCCCTGCATGTTTGGACTATTCTTATGTTTGGAAAGTTAGCCTTTATTCATGAATGTATTCTAGTACAACTTACACAAAATTTGTAACGGCAAATTTGTGAGAAATTCCAAAGTCCGTTTGTGAGAAACTCAAATAAAAACAAAAGTATGAAATAAGGAGCGGAAGTTCTAGTCTTCTTTTACCAATTCTAAGATTAATTGCTGTGAACAATTTCTTTGTATCCTCTGGACTTCCTCTGATATACAAATTCTATCCATTGTTCTATAATTTGCTCCTCACTTAATATGTAGTACAATCCTTCCATATTAGTATGTTGACATATAACTTATTATTTTGATTGCCTATGTAGATTTCCATAATTTGAAAATGTTAAAATGTATGTAATTATTCTTAAGTGATAAACCTCTAGACTGACTCTAGTTTTCACTACTGTACAAGGTTCAGCTGTTTTTTTGTTTTTTTGTTTTTTACCTATATCCCTGCATATTTGTACCAATATTTATGAAGGAAAACCTGGAAAACCAACTGATCACTCAAAGGATATGCATATTTAACAGTTTTGTAGAAAATGTCAAATTGCCCCCAGTTTGCCCTTCCATCCATCCTTAAAAGCATGTCTGTGGTTCATTCTTTAACAAATGTTCAGTATTTACCATCTGCTTTTCTATCTAATGTAACTAACTTATTTTTTTATTCTGAATATAATTTGAATTTCTTTTTATTCTTTGATGTCCCAGATTACATGAAGACCTGTCCTAGATTTGTCTCTAAGGAAACATTTTCCATACTGAGTATTTTATGTTTTCTCCTTTTCCATTATTTCTATTTCCTATTTGTAGTATACTTGAACTGCTCGTGAAATTTCTATTAGATATGTGTTGGATCCTTCCAATCTACCCTCTATGTCTTTTGAAGCTTTTTTATAGTTTTATATTATTTTTTATTTTGAACTGTATATTGGAAAAAAATAAGTATATCTTCTAGACTATGAATTCCATCTTAAATCTAATTTGTTCTTGAACTTATTCTCTATGTAGAAATTTGGAATTATTTTAGTAATCAGGTTTTTAATTTCTGAGAACTAAAATTAACATCTTTCCATGTATTAGTTACTGCTAGTTTTCTACCATTTCATCCTTCTCTTCTTTGTCAACAGAATATGGAATGGTAATATGCTCAGCTAAAACAAAAACTAAAACAAAAAAAAGAAAGAAAGAAAGAAAAAAAGAAAGAAAGAAAAGATAAAGGAAGGAAAGAAAGAAATGAAGGAAAGAAAGAAGGGAAGGAAAGAAGGAGAAAGAAAAGAGAAAGAGAGAAAGAAAAGAAAGCAATGAAAGAAAGAAATGAAGGAAAGAAAGAATGGAAGGAAGGAAAGAAAAAGAAAAAGAAAAACAAAAGTCTTAATTTTCCAGCCTCCCTTGCAGCAGTATTGTGTTCTGGTAAACAGTTGACAATGGGCTCTATGGAAGTAAAAAGCACAAGCTTTGCAGCTTTTTCTGATTCCATGGTGTAAATACTCAGAGCTAGAGTTACCTGAGTTACTTCCTTCATTCTCTCTCTGGCTGAAAAGTCTGTTCTTAAACTCTGTCAAGGAACATGTTTACATTATCTCTCTATCTCTCTATATCTCTATCTATCTAGTGTTCACTGAGAACAAACACCATAGCCAGGCACACGGAATACTTGTCTGGAATGAACTAGCTGCTGACTACTCCTTGGTTTATTCACTCCCTCCAGCAGTGGTGAACCTAGACCTTGGGTCCAGATTCCTGACAGGCAATTCCATTTAATTCAGAAACTATCCTATTATGACCAATGGAATTGCATGCTGTTTTTGTTTGTTTGTTTGTTTGTTTGTTTTACTCTAAGTTTGTGTCATTAATCCAGTGCAGTGTCCTTTATATTTTCAGATTATTCCTCAGTGGATGGCTCCTTCTTGGTTTTATATTGAAACTGTGAATTGTTTTTATATTTATATTTCTTCTGTTACTGAAATCATCTTCTGGGGAAGAAGTGTGTATTTTATATGTTGAATTGGAACCAGGTAAACTTTAGACTCAGACAGCAACATTTTATTTATTTATTTATTTATTTATTTATTTATTTATTTAAATGTTTATTTGTTTTTGAGAGAGAGAGAAAGAGAGAGAGGAGTGAGCAGGAGCGGAGGAAGGGCAGAGGGAGAGGGAGACACAGAATCTGAAGCAGTCTCTAGGCTCTGAGGCGTCAGCAGAGCCCAATGTGGCCTCAAACCCATGTACCCTGAGATCATGGCCTGAGCCAAAGTCGTATGCTTAACAGACTGAACCACCCAGGTGCCTCAGACAGCAACATTTTAAAGGTCATGATCTCACAGTTCATGAGTGTAAGCCCCATGTTGAACTCTGTGCTGACAGTGTGGAGCCTGGTTGGAATTCTCTCTCCCTCTTTCTGTCTTTCCACTCCCCCCCCTCAAAATAAATAAATAAATTTTCAAAAATGCTAAAAAAAAATCGTATGTTGAATAGAATGTCATAAATGCAGTGCATAAGGAAAAAGACATTAAAGTTATATTTGCTATGGTCCTACTTTGTGAACTTCTTAGTGCTTGTAATCACTTAAGATTTTATACTTGGTAAACACTTTCCATGTCATTAATATTTGAGAGAATTCTTTTATTCTACAATATTTTAGTTACTAGCCTCTTTTAGAATTTTAGGGAGCTTATTTTTCTGTTGGTTATCTTGTTTTACTTTTTAAGCAATATCACGGTGAGCATCATTTTACCTAAATCTTTGGTTACATATAACTAAATCTTTAGTATAATTTTGGAGAAATGAAATCAGACCAAGAATTTCCACTTTCCAAATAAATATTGATATAAATAATTGAATTAATTGGATAGTGGTATTTCAGGTGGAGATGCTAAGTAAGACAAAGGATTGGGCTTAGGAGTGAAACATGTGGTTTTAATCTTAGTTCTGTTTACAGGCTGAATGAATTTGGGAATACCCTTTAATTGCTGTATGTAATCTGGAGATTATAGGGGCACCTGGGTGGCTTGGTAGTTTAAGCGTCAGACTCTTGATTTTGGCTCAGGTCATAATCTCATGGTTTGTGAGACTGAGCCCCGTGTTGGGCTCTGTGCTGACAGCATGGAGCCTGCTTGGGATTCACTCCCTCCCTCTCTCTCTTTGCTCCTCTTCCGCTCATGCACACGCATGTGGCTCTCTCTCTCAAAATAAATAAATAAACTTAAGAAAAAAGGAGGTTGTGATGTCTTGCACAGGGGAGTGTTGAGAAGATGAAATGAATGCCCTATGTAAATCGCTCTGTACTTGGTAAATAGTGATTCCTCAGTCATGTTTAGGTATAGAAGTTATATGCTGCAGTAGTACACATCTGTGTGGTCATACAGCATCAACTCTGGCTGAAAATAAATGCTCTTTTTATTGATATGTTATCAATAGTTTTACAGAGTTTCAATAGTTACCAAAGGTTTTGAACTCTTTTATCATTAGTGTTCTGAACTAAGCCATTTAGTCCATTACCTCAATTTTCTTCCAGTTATAGTTTCTCGGTTCTAATTTATAATTTGATTGAATTTCATCTTTAATTTTTCTACGAGTGAGCTCTGCTTTATGTTAACTGGCTTCATGCATATTTGCTCAGCATATTTTTAATGGAGCTTTTGTATCTTCAGAAAAATCACTATAATTGTTACTTCCACCCCTCTAGGCTTCTCCAGATTGTTTGAGAAGGCAGGGTTGACTCTGTGGATAATTACACAGTTTGTGGATAATTACATGAGAAAATTATTTGCTTTCTGGGAATTTTTTTTTTTTTTTTTTTGGTAAAAGTCTAACATAGCAACACTTGAGACAAGATCATATATACCAACAAGAATTCATATTGTCACAGTTAAAGAATAGAAAAAGTGCTATCACTGAATTTTGAAATATTGAATACCTACCATGGAGCAGGCTTTTTACTAAGGATCGTAAACAAGACACATATGGCCCGTAATCCCCTGGATTTTATATTCTAAAAAAAGTAACAAGAGTGACTCACATTCCAGAGCCAAATGGCTCCATGGCTCATTGAAGCTATACATGAAAATTAGTCTTCTATTAACCCATTAGAAGGCATCCAAATTAATGGCATATTCCAATACACTCGAACAAAGAGAAACCTGATAATAAACAGTTACTCTTGCCAGTGTATATGTATATATATGTAAGGAATAAATCACAAACTTTCCCTTCAGCTTTATATGCATATTACAGCTTTTAAAGGAGTGGGCTCAGCAGAACACCATTGCCGCTGTAACTGTTTTCCATTTCCCAGTCTGCACAATGACATGAACTAGAATTCTTACTTCTCCCTGAATATCCATGACCTTAGGGAAGCATCTGAGGTTTTTTGGCAATGGGGCAGAATATTTGAAATTTTTATAGTTTTGAATAAATAGAATTTATATTATATTATTATAACACATATATGAAGTGTAATGAACATAATATATTAATAGGTAAAAATACATTTTTATATTTTATGCCCTGGGTGCATGCTGCATGTTCCATTTAAATCTCTTTATCCACCTTACATTTGGATTTTAATAACCTATTAAAATTTGTTTAATACCATTTAAATGTTAAATGTTAAATTGATCTCACTGACAGAGAAAATGTATGCCAAATCATTTAATTCTTGTATGATCTTCCCATGAAGGTGGACAGGAATGTCCCTTGATTGGACATGGTAGCTTTTGAAAGCAGCCTAATAGTGAATGGGCCTTTTAAGCAAATTAATTTCACTATTGCACATATTGAACTTGTGGTTAAGTAAAGCCTTTCAGGGTTTCCTCACACACATTGCTGTCAGATCGGATCACTGTAATGATCTGCCTGGCTCCTGTCCCCATTGCATGCCAATCCTGAGGGAATTGAGACCCCACAGTAAACTTTAAAAATCCTGTATTTGGGCCTTGACAATTTCTCATTTGTACACCAACAGTTTTGTAACTAGGTTTCTGTTTTTTTCTCTTCGCTTTTTGGATGGAAGTTTTTCCTAGAGAGCTCGGGGCTAACAACTGGCACCATCTCTTGTCTCTCTAAGTCCTGAACCGTATCTTCATTCCTTAGTTCAAGTCTTATTCTTAAACAAGATGTGTGTCTAATCAACAAAATCCTGTTTCTTTACATTCTCCCCATTGCATTCTTAACTGATAGAGACATCACTCTTGATTTGTAAGCATGCATGCTAGGCTTATGTTGTTAACATGTTCTGGTTCATTTTAAACTCCTTGCCTTAGGTACCCTTCACTGTATACTTATCTATTAGTCCTATCTCTAATTCTCCTTAAAAAAAAAGTCAAGCTTACTGGGGTATAATTTGTGTAGTGGGCAGATCGTAAAATAGCCCCCAAAGATCTATCCCCTGGTATTCACATATTTGCGTGATTCCCTCCCTTCATGTGTAGGCTGGATGTGGTGACTCATTTCTGATGAATAGAATAAGGCAAAAGTGGTGGACTGTCATTTCCAAGGTCAAAAATTCCGGTGGCTTCTGTCTTGGGCTGCCTTCTTTTGATCTCTTGCTTGCTCATGTTGTGGGAAGCCAGCCGTCGTGCTGTGAGCTACACTACGGAGACACCCACCTCTCAAGGAACTGAGGAAGATCCCTGGTCAACAGGCAGTGAGGAACTGAGTTCTGCCAACACCCACTGAGTGGGCTTGGAAGTGGATTCTACCTCTACTGAACCCGGCGATGACTGTAATCCCAACCCACCACTTGACTGCAGCCTTGTGACAGACTGAGCCACAGGCACCCAGCAAAACTAAGCCTGGATTTCTGATAAACAGAAATCATGAGGTAGTAAGTGCTTATTGTTGTCAGCTACTATGTTTGGGGATACTTTGGTAGGGAACAATAGATAAGTAGAATAATTCCCATACAGTATACTTCACCTTTTTAGATATACAGTTCTTTGAGTTTTGGCAAATGCATACATTTCTGTGCCAACATCACAATTCAGATACGGGACATTTCCATCCCTCATCCCGAAATGTTCCCTTTTGATACTTTCTTTTTCTTTCTTTTTTTCTTTTTAAGTCTATTCATTTATTTTTGAGAGAGAGAGAGAGAGAGAGCAGAGAAGGGCAGAGAGAGGGGGAGAGAGAGAATCCCAAGCAGGCTCCACACTGTCAGCACGGAGCCTGATGTGCAGCTAGAACCTCACAAACTGTGAGATCATGACCTAAGCCAAAATCAAGAGCTGAACAGTTAACCAGCTGAGCTGCCCAGGCACCCCCCTCTTGATACTTTCTAATCTGTCTTCCAGCTTCTATAGCCCCTGGCAAACTGATCTGTCTCCTGTCCCTATGATTTTGTTTTTTCCAGAATGCCACATAAATGGAATCACACAGTAGGCAGCCTTTTGTGTCTGTTTTCTTTCACTTGAGTGAAAGGAGTTGAGTCCTTTTTACTGCTGACCAGTATTCCATTTCATGTATGTAGCACAGTTATTTCTCTATTACCAGATAATGAGCATTTGGAATATTTCCAGTTTGGGGTGATTATAATAAAGGTACTATAAACATTTGCAAATGCTTTTGCGTGGCCATATGTTTTCCCTCTTGGTTAAATACCAGAGGGTAGGGATTATATGGTTGCATGTAAGCATAGGTTTAACTTTATAAAAACTATTAATGTATTTTCAAAAGTGAGTACACTTTACATTACCACTATTAATGTGGTGACAGTTCCAGCTGCTCTGTATCCTCAACAGGTGTTGGTATTATCAGATTTATTTTCCATTTTAGCCACTGAAATATATTTTCTATTTTAGCCATTGTGAATCTAATTTGTATTCTCCTAATGACTGATGATGTGAAGCATCTTTTCATTATTTGTTTAAATTTATTTATTTATTTATTTATTTCATCATTTATTTAAATTTATTTATTTCAATTGCTGAACCAAACTTGTGATCCTAGGATAAAGCACACTTACTTTTATGGTGGATTTTATTGATTCAATTTTCTAATAATCTATGTTATGAAGTATGTTGGTCTGTACACTTCTTTTCTTATAATAGCCATGTCTTTTTCATATTAGTATGGATCTAGTGAGTTGGGAACTCACATGATGACTTGAGAAGTGTTTTTTGGAAGAATTTGTGTAGAATTGGTATTGTTCTTATGAGTATAGATATTATCAGAGATATATCAAAACTAGAAAATTTCTTTATTCTTCTTTCAGTTAAAAGTTAAATGATTCTTCAGGAGTGTTTTTTTTTTTTTCTTCACAAACACTTGATTCTTTCCTCTTTGCTCCTTTGTAGTATAGATTAGGAAAATATAGTTTCTCTCTTCTCTCTCTTTTATTTTAGAGAGAGAGAGAGTGGGGGAAAGGGACAGAGAGAGAGAGAGAGAGAGAGAGAGAGAGAGAATCCTAAGAAGGCTCCATGCTCAGCACAGAGCCTGACGCTCTGGGATCCAACGCCCTGGGATCATGACCTGAGCTGAAATGAAAAGTTGGACACTCAGAACTGAGTCACCCAGGAGCTGCCCCTCTCTTGCTTCTCCATAAGGAATCATCCTAACACTCTTCTCCAAACACCAGGATTTATTCTTAGATTTGTCACACACACACACACACACACACACACACACACACACTTTTTGTTAAATACTGGCATTTCCCTTTCTATTAAGAAGTATTTACTTGAGATTTCTCATTCTATTCACATGTTATTTGTCAGTTCCATAGCTCCAAATTATGTTACTATGCACAAAACTATATTTGCCTACTTGTGTTAAAATATTAAGCCCCAATTTCTCACCCTTATTTGTGCAATGACAAACATATAGTACCAAGAGTTAATTCATAGATTCAGAATTATCTTCTCACTGTGTACAGGTATTGTGCTTAGGCAATGAGGATAGGACAAGGAAGACAGACATGTTTTCTACTCTTATGGGACTATAGACAAGTGGGGAAGACAGTATTTTTACTAAACCACATAATTCCAATTTTGCGTAGATCATCCCTGTCTTTTGGGTACCTGGCTTGCTCAGTAAGTAGAGCATGTGACTCTTGATTTGGGGGGTGTGGGTTCAAGCCCCACATTGGTCATGGAGCCTACTTAAAAAAATAAATTAAAATAAATTAAAGAAATAGATCATCCCCCCCTTTTTTTTCATCCTAATATTGGGGGAGGTCATTGAAAGGACATAAGCATGGTCTGAACTTCAAGCTAGACTTGGTAATAGGAGGCTTCTCACCCCCCTCTGCTGTCCTTGGAATGTGTGTTTTCTTTGCCTTCCCTGCTCCCAGAAGCTTCCACAAGGATTTAGCCTTAAGATAGTGATGTGGTGTTGAGACCCTCTGGATGACATATGTGACTGAACCCAGTGAGGGCTTTGTATCAACTTTTACAATTTGGCTGACAAGTACAGAGATAACTTACCCACTGTGCCTGTCCAAGACAAGCATCACATGTAAATTTCCTTGTCTATTAAACTTGCCACCTCCCAATCTGGAGCGGCCTGCTCTTTAATATCTCCTTAACCACTGTGTGTGGGTGCTCGTTTCAGATTACACCTGAGAAGCTTCCAAAGTTGCAAACCAGCACCTAAGAATGCTGGAAGTCTTCTTTACTGAGATTTTTCTCTCTCATAATTTTTTTCCTTTAGTATTTACTTTGCATACAGGTGAAAGAATGGAGGATTTTCTTCTTACCCTTCATATTTCAATTGAAAATTTTTTTGAATGGTCATTGAAAACACATTGTTTATAACCCATTATATTGTTGACAAATGTGGCATAGGAAGTCAAATCCATTTGCTTAGTGATTTGCACATTGTTGAATTTTACGAACGTCTCAGTCACAGTTCAGGAATAGAGCATACCTCTGTCTATGCCAGCAGACTTACATGGCAGTATTTTACCTATCCTGCAATACTTCTGTTTTTTCTTCCCCCTTCTTGGAGCAAACATGAGTTTCACTTTCTGGATTAGAGGATCTGAGTTTTTCTGTCTTTAGCAATATTCCCTGGTACCTGTTTTGACTTGAAGTGAGGCATAATTCCTTTTGATATTTAGTACAATCCAATTCATACCATTGGTCTCTTAAAACTGGGTTTTATTCCATTCCAAACTCACTGAAATTATGGTTTTTTAAATGTTTAGGGTTTTTTACCATAAAAGCAATGCATATAGCTTAAGATATATGGATAAAAATGATGCAAAGTTAAAAAGTAGTCTTGGGTGCCTGGGTAGCTCAGTCGGTTAAGCATCCGACTTTGGCTCAGGTAGTGATTTCATGGTCCGTGAGTTTGAGCCCCACATCAGGCTCTGTGCTGACAACTCGGAGCCTGGAGCCTGCTTCGGATTCTGTGTCTCCCTCTCTCTCTCTGTCCCTCCCCTGTTCATGCTCTGTCTCTCTCTGTTTCAAAAATAAAACATTAAAAAAAAGTAGTCTTGTGGGTACCTGGTGGCTCAGTCAGTTAAGCGTCAGACTCCTGCTTTTGGCTCAGGTCATGATCTCATGCTGATAGTGCAGAGCCTGCTTGGGATTCTTTCTCTCCTCAGCTCTATGTCCCTCCCCCGTTTTCCCTCTTTCTCTCAAAATAAATAAATAAGCTATTAAAAAAATTTTAAATGTAGTCTCTTTTCAAAACTATTTTTTTCTGAGGTGTGCTTACAGAAATTAAAAATGTTTAACAAGAAATGAAGACCTCAAATATATATGAATAATTGCCTTTTAAATATATTTTTTCTGGGTATAGAATTCCAGAGTTTTTGTTGTTATTGTTGATAAAAACTGTTCCATTGTCTTCTAGCTTGCAGTTATTCTTAGGAGGAGTCTACTATTATTTTTATTTTTATTCCCTTTTATGCTATGTTTCTGACTGATTTTAATATCTTTTTCTTTGTCACCGGTTTTAAGCAATTCGACTGTGATGTACCTTAGTATAGTTTTCTCATGTTTGGGGTTTGTCAAGCTTCTTGAATTTCTAAGTTTATAGTTTTCATCAACTTTGGAAAGTTTTGGCCATTATGCCTTAAATTTTTGTTTAATTTTTTTCCTGTTCTCTTATCCCTGTTTCAGAATTCCAATTATACATATGTCTGACCCATTAAAGTTCTCCCAAATCTCAATGATGTATTCATTTATTTTAGGCTTTTTTCCCTCTCAGTGTTTCATTTTTTATTCTATTGCTATGTTGTCACATTCTCCACTGTCTTATCCTATAGTATTTAATATGCTGTTAGTCATATCAAGTATATTTTTAATCATAGACATAATTTATATAATCCCTTAAAGTTCAATTTTTTAGAAAATATATTTCATGGCTCTGCTTAACATACTCATGCATGCTTCCTCTACTTTCTTGCATACTTCCTTTAATTTCTTGACACATCAAATATAGTTTAAGTTATTTCAAAATATCCTGGTCTTTTGATTCTATTGTTACTGTCATTCCTATTGATTGACTTATCTCATCATTATACATTATGTTTTCCTGCTTACTTGCCTGCCTGCTAATTTCTGATTGGATGCCACACATTTTGAATTGTAACGTTCTGAGTGCTGGATTATTTTGTATTTTATACACTCCAGTTTTATTCTGGTATAGGTAAATTATTTTGAAACAGACTGATCCTTTCAAGGCTTGTGATTAAGCTTTTTTAGATTGGATTTGAGTAGTCTGTAGTCTTGTCACACTAATGAAGCAATACTACTCCTCAGGTGCATGTATCATGAGGCTTGCCACTGTCTGCTGGGACATGCGCTATACCTAAATTCGTGTTACCCCTAGGAATTCTTTCTTCAGTTCTTTTCCTGTGATTCTTTTCTCACCCTTGTATGATAAGTACTCAGCTGAGGACTCATGGAGAATACTCTCCAGCTTTCCCAAGTTCTTTCTGTGCAGTACCCCTCTCTCTAATACTCTTTCTGCATAGTTTGGCTGCCTTTCTCTTCTTGAGTTCTCAATAAAGTCTCCTCAGTTCATGAAGAGGACCAGGATATGTTTATGGGCAATGGCCTGGAAATACTAGTCCCCTGAGACAATGGTCTCATCTCATTGCTTCCATTTATTACCACCAACAGTGGACACTTTCTATTTCCTTACACACTTGGTAATAATGGATTTTGATATTCTTATCTGTCTATGCTCACTGTCTTGTGATATCTATTATTTAAGGTCTGAAAAACATTAATTTACATATTTGTCTGGTGTCTTACTTCCTTAAAGTAGGGGTTAAATCTGGTCCTTTGTTACTTCATCACAGAAGATATAGCCAAAGTCCAGCAAGATAGAGCATGTTTTAGTTCTAATATGCCACTATGTTCTTTTTCTAGAATTTCCAAGTTTCTACTGGGATTCTTTATTTGTTCACTCATTCTGCCATCTTTTGCTATAAATCCTTTAACATATCTATTATAGTTCTTTCAAAGTCCTTTTCTGCTAATTTCTGCACCTGGGACATCTGCTTGTATGCTTTTGTTGACTTTTTTTCATGATTATGGGCTACATTATCCTGTAATTTTTAATTGAGGTGGCCTGCAGATACTCTGGATTTTCTTACCTCCTCTATATTGTAATTAATTCTAGCTGGCAGTTAAAGTTTCATAACCATTTATTTATGTATTAACTGATTTGTTAGATTTTGTTACAGATTCAGGATACAAACCTTTGGCGAATGGAATATATGTGTTACAAATACCTTTTCCAGGCATGCCTGGTTAGCTCAGTAGGTTGAGTATCCAACTTCAGCTCAGGTCATGATCTTGTGGTTTGTGGGTTTGAGCACCATATGGGGCTCTGTGCTGACAGCTCAGAGCCTGGAGCCTACTTGGGATTCTGTGTCTCCCTCTCTCTCTCTCTGCCCCTCCCCTGCTCATGCTCTATCTCTCTCAAAAACAAATAAACATTTAAAAAGATACCTTTTACACTCTGTGACATACCTTTACTTTCTCCTAATAATACCTTTTGATTAAAGAAGTTTATTATTTTGAAATAGTACACTTATACGTGTTTTTTTTTTATGTTACTCTCTATACATATTGTATCAATTTGTACTACCACCAACAGTGGATACTTTCTATTTCCTTATACATTTGGTAATAATGGGTTTTGATATTTTTATATGTATCCATATCTTAGGTAAGAAATTGTATATTATTGTTTAAATACATTTTATTCAATAAATATTAATTCAGAATCTGTTGTATAGCTAAAAAATTTCTTTCTGCATTATCTGAATAGACTATACATCATACCCGCAAAGTTACAACTCTCAAGTATGTTCATTCCAGCTCCAAGATGGGATGGGATTGGAGTGAGAGAGCTAGATATAAACCAATAACAAACACGATAAGGTGGTAAAACTATGCAGGAAGTTAAAACAGAGTTATGTGACAGACATTGGATAGTTGGCAATTTTATTTTGGGTAGACTGGAAATGCTTACTTGAGAGACCGATTTTTAAGCTAAGATTTAAAAAAACAAGAAGGAGCCAGTCATAGGAAGAAAGAAGGAAAAACTACCAGAAAGAGGGAAGTGCTAGTGCAAAATGTGTTACTCAAATATGAATTTTATTTGTGAAACAAAAAGGGAAAACACTGTGGCTATGGCAAACAAACATGTGGGGGCAAGACAAAAGTCATCAGAACTCAAATTTAGTAACTGGCACACTAAAGTTGAAGGATGGAAAGATATGATAAGAAAGGTGCCCAGGACAAAGGGATGAATTGCAACAGGTCCAAACAAGTTCTAGACATTTAATTCTCAATTTCTAAATCTTCATTGCATCTAGGGTTGGAAATGCCAACTAGTTCTAGCCAATAATGTACATGGGGAAGTGAGCTGTGGAGGGGCACATTAGTAAATGCTTTTGTTCCTAGATAAAAAAAAACAAAACAAAACCAAAAAAAAAAAAAAAAAAAAAAAACCAAGATATGCACCATGTGTTCTTTCAGCATTGTTTCCTGGCTTTGAATATTCTGATGATGTCAGACACTATGGTGGCTATCTTCAAGCTGTGTGCTTATAAAGAAGCCAAAAAATATTTTATTTATCCAACAAATATTTGGCTTACTGAAAGGGAGAGAGTGGAGTTGCCCTCCATCGTGATGGAAATTTGGTAGTTGAGCAGAGTTTCAATGGTAGATGAAGTGTTCAGTTTTAGACATGTTAAATTTGTGATCCTATTTGACACTCAACCAGTTGAACTCATGGGAGAAGTGGATGGTAATAGGGACGTTCATTGGAGAAGAGTGTAAAAATGTGAAATATGGGAAACTGAACAGAGCAGGGAAATGCAGGGTTATTAGGAAACACTAAGCCATCTAATGTTGGAGATCATGAATTTACATGAGTGTGGTTATAATGAAAGACTGTGGAATTTAAGTTTAACAATGATGGAAGTCAGGAACTGAGGGAATTGAGGGACAGCAAAAAGTAACTTTAATGCATTAAAGTCCCCTGGAAAAGAGACACTAAAATGGAATAATTGGAAATTGTCTTCAGGGACTGGATGACTGAAACTTGGTTTACAAATTGGATGTAATTATTAGTAATGTAAGCCATGGGATCAAGTCGCCAAAGTACACTATAAGATCAACTTGTTGGAGGGGAGGTCAAGGAACTGAGAGGCCAAGGGATTGGAAAGATCACATGAATAGATAATTAAGTTACCCAGAATTATGACAGGAGTGGCATTGGTGAAAGTGATCATGATTCAGGAGCTAAAATATTTAGAGAGTTACAGTGAGGGTCTGTGGGTGACTGCAATATGGAGGGATAGCTAGCGGCATAGTTTAATGGTATACAATTCAAAGTTGGGGGAGGTAAGGAAGAAGAGAAATAGTGTCATATTAAACTGAGACTGGAGAAGTAGATTCATGGATTTAAATCAACTGAGCCCTTCCTGACACTGTCAAGTCCCTGACCTACATAAATCTAGTCTCCTATTATGTAACATTATTTTTTTAAATTTACTTTATTTTTAAAATTTACATCCAAGTTAGTTAGCATATAGTGCAACAAATGATTTCAGGAGTAGATGCCTTTACCCATTTAGTCCACTCCCCCCTTCCACAGCCACTCCAGTAACCCTCTGTTTATTCTCCATGTTTAAGAGATATGTTTTGTCCCCCTCCCTGTTTTTATATTATTTTTGCTTTCCTTCCCTTATGTTCATCTGTTTTGTATCTTAAAGTCCTCATATGAGTGAAGTCATATGATATTTGTCTTTCTCTGACTAATTTCACTTAGCATAATACCCTCTAGTGCCATCCATGTAGTTGCAAATGGCAAGATTTCATTCTTTTTGATTGCCGAGTAATACTCCATTGTACATATATATCACATCTTTATCCATTCATCCATCGATGGACATTTGGGCTCTTGCCATAATTTGGCTATTGTCGATAGTGCTGCTATAAACATTGGGGTGCATGTGCCCCTTTGAAACAGCACACCTGTACCCCTTGGATAAATACCTAGTAGTGTAATTGCTGGGTTGTAAGGTAGTTCTATTTTCAATTTTTTGAGGAACCTCCATACTGTTTTCCAGAGTGGCTGTACCAGTTTGCATTCCCACCAGCAGTGCAAAAGAGATCCTCTTTCTCCTCATCCTCACCAACACCTGTTGCTGCCTGAGTTGTTCATGTTAGCCATTCTGACAGGTGTGAGGTGGTATCTCATTGTGGTTTTGATTTGTATTTGCCTGATGATGAGTGATGTTGAGCATTTTTTCATGCGTTGGTTGGCCATCTGGATGTCTTCTTTGGAGAAGTGTCTATTCATGTCTTTTGCCCATTTCTTCACTGGATTATTTGTTTTTAAGGGTGTTGAGTTTGATCAGTTCTTTGTAGATTTTGGATACTAACCATTTATCTGATATGTTGTTTGCAAATATCTTCTCCCATTCTGTAAGTTGCCTTTTAGTTTTGCTGATTGTTTCCTTCTCTGTGCAGAAGCTTTTTAATTTGATGAGGTCCCAATAGTTCATTTTTGTTTTTGGTTCCCTTGCCTCCAGAAACATGTTGAGTAAGAAGTTGCTGTGGCCAAGATCAAAGAGGTTTTTGCCTGCCTTCTCCTTGAGGATTTTGATGGCTTCCTGTCTTACATTTAGGTCTTTCATCCATTTTGAGTTTATTTTTGTGTATGGTGTTAAGAAAGCGATCCAGGTTCATTCTTCTGCGTGGCACTGTCCAGGTTTCCCAGCACCATTTGCTGAAGAGACTGTCTTTATTCCATTGAATATTTTTTCCTGCTTTGTCAAAGATTAGTTGGCCATACGTTTGTGGGTCCATTTCTGGGTTCTCTATTCTGTTCCACAGATCTGAGTGTCTGTTTTTGTGTCAATTATCATGATTGTAAATTCTAGTTCAGACATCTTGCTTCTATTAGGGTTGGTTAAGTCCCTGGCTATTGTTTCTCCCTGCTCTTTCTTTTGGGGTGAATTCCTTCATTTTGTCATTTTGAAGAAATAAAAGGAATTAATAAGGTAAAAAAATTAAAATGAAAAATTAAAAAAAAACCCACACATACACAAAAATCAAATAAATGATGGTAGATCCTGGGTGTGTTTTGGTCTGGTATTGCAAGGAGCTTGAAAGATTAGAGGAAAAAAAGGGGGGGGGAGGAAAATGTTTGAAAATTTACAAAAATGAATAAAATGAAACGATAAAAGTAAAATAGAATTTAAAAAATTTACAAAAAAGTAAAAAAATAGTAGAATAAAAAAGTTAAAGAAAATATTTTTAATAAAAATTGAATGCAAAAATAAGGTTTTTCTTTCTGTATTCAGGAAAAAGAAAAATGAAAAAGAAAAAAAAGAAAATTGAACAGATGGACGAGAGAATAGTCTGAAATATGATTGAAATTACATCGTTTTCCCTTAGAAGTCAACTATGAAGTACCTTCTAATCCGTAAACTAAGCAGGCAGAGAGACTTGTGTTCTTAAAGGGAGATTGGCCCAGTTAGGCGGGGCTTAGTGTAATGGCTCCGTTCTCCATTAGATGGCGCTGCTTAGCTCACTGGGGTGGATTGTTGTGGCGCTTACAGGTGTGTATGGGCGTGGGCAGGAGTGGGGTAGTGGTGAAAATCGCGTCAGCCAGCTACCCAGTGTCTACTATCCGAACGCTGTTCTCCCGGATCAGCAATTGCCCACCTGGCCTTTGTCTCTGGCTTCCGTCTACTCCCTGCTTTTACACTGTCTGCAACCAAGCCATCAGGTTGCCAGGCAGCACCTCCCTCCTGAGTTTTATCTCAGATGCGGCTATGTTTCCCCACCCCTCACTTCTGAGGGACTGAGGCTTTGACTCGCTCAGACCTTCTGGGAGAGGGTCTCACCAAGCACTGGCTGGGTGCTGGCTGCACCCAGGAATATTCACAGGACCATGCTCCTGCCAATGCCCAGAGACTATTGCTGGGTACTAGCCCACCCCAGAAAAAGTTCACGGGATAGTGTAGCAGCAGCGTTTCAAGGATTACAGAAAACTGCAACACACAACTGGCACCAGGCTTCACCCTTTACCACCTTGTTCCAGCATCAGCAAATGTGGTTGTTCTCTGGGGTCTGCTGGGACCACTGGAGTCTGCTGGGGTGGCTGCCAAATGTCCTCCCAGCAGGGGAACCACCTCTCGCCAAGTGACCCAAAGATCTCCGGACTCCACTCTGCTCTTGGGGATTCACCCTTGTCAGGAGCACTGCCAGGTATCCAGCTGTGGAGTTTCAGACTCTGTGCTCCCCCTGTTTATAGAGTCTTAATGTAATTTAAACCCTCTCCTCCCCTTTGTTTTTCAGTCCCTGCAGCTGTTTCCACTTTTCCACTTTCTCTCCAGCTACTTTTCGTGGTGGGGGTGCTTTGCCTGAACTTCCCCCCCGCCCACCGTCCTCTCTCCTCAAACAAAAACAGCTTCCTGCCCTCTTTGGCTTCTCTCTCCCCCCAGTTCACCTCTCCGCACCACATACCTGCTGAGTTCTGTGGTTCAGGTTGTGCAGATTGTTGTGTTAATCCTCAGATCAGTTTTCTAGATGTGCATGATGGTTTAGTGTTGATCTGGCTGTATTTCATGGATGTGAGATGCAAAATAAGCTTTCATGCTGTTCCTCCATCTTGGTCCCTGAGTAACATTATTTGCTTTAGCCTCTGCTTTTTCGGTTTGTTGTTATTTGCAACCAAATTGATCCTAATATAACAGATATGGGTTGTTTTTTAGCAGGTGTCTGATTTAATCTAATGTAAATTTTAAAAAGAACATTTTCGCTGCTCCATGGAAAATGTGATATATGGAAGCAAAGATAGAGGCAAAATTACTAGTGGCCAATAATTCAAGAAAAGATGCTCAAACTGACTTTTAATATTTGTTGGCCATTTGCTTGTTTTTATGTCAGTTGCTTGATGTGTGTTTTAAAACAACAGAAATTAATTTTCTCACAGTTCTATGGAGGCAAGGAATCTGAAATCAAGTGCTGGAAGGGCCACACTCCTCTGAAGCCTCTCAGATAGGATCCTTTCTTGCCTTTTCCAGCTTCAGATATCTCCTGGCATTTCTTGGTTTGTGGCAGCAGTAAGTCCAATCTCTACCTAATTCAATGGCCATCTAACCTACCTGTCTTTGAGCCCAAATTTCCCTTTTCTTATAAGGACACTAGATATTGGGTTAGGCCCCAGCTCAACCCATAATACTTGGTTATATCCTCTGTTTAGTATTTTTACTGGACTATTTGTTTCTTTCTTACTATTATTTTGTAAATTCTTTAAAAATCTAAATTTAAATTTAAATTTATATTTAAAAATATGCTGCAATTTTCCCATTTTTTAATTTAAAATTTAGTTAACATATAGTGCAATAATGGTTTCAGGAGTAGAATTCAGTGATTCATCACTTACATACAACACCGAGTGCTCATCACAAGTGCCCTCCTTCCTACCCATCACCCGTCTAGCCCATCCCCCAACCCACCTCCCTCCATCAACCCTCAGATTGTTCTCTATCATTAAGAGTACTGTGTGGTTTGTTTGCCTCTCTTCTCTTCCTTCCCCCTCCCCATATGTTCATCTGTTTTGTTTCTTAACTTCCACATATGAGTGAAATTATATGGTATTTATCTTTCTCTGACTACTTATTTTGCTTAGCATAGTACATTCTAGCTCCATCCATGTCATTGCAAATGGCAATATTTCATTCTTTTTGATGGCTGAGTAATATTCCATTGTGTATATATTTCACATCTTTGTTTTCCATTTGTTAGTTGATGGACTTTTGGGCAGTTTCCATGATTTGGCTATTGTTGATAGTGGTTCTATAAATTTGAGGTGTAGGTACCCCTTTGAATCTGTTTTTGTATCCTTTGAGTAGTTAATAGTGCAGTTGCTGGATCATAAGATAGTTCTAGTTTTAGTTTCTTGAGGAACCTCTATCCTGTTCTCCAGAGTGGCTGCCCCAGTTTGCATTCCCACCAATAGTGCAAAAGGGTCCCCTTTCTCCACATCTTTGCCAACACCTGTTGTTTCTTTTGTTGTTAATTTTAGCCATTCTGGCTAAATTTGATTTGTATTTCCCTGATGGTGAGTAATGTTGAGCATCTTTTCATGTGTCTGTTAGCTATCTGGGTGTCTTTATAAACATTTTTTAAAGTTAGTTTTTACACTTCATTTAGGAAAAAATAGCTATTGGAAACCTTTAATTTTTAATAAGTAGTAGTCCTTCTTTCTTGAAATGATAGCATTTTGTTACTTATGAAATATCTATCATTCCAAAGTTGTCTTCAATGTACACATTTTAATCAATTATCTTTTTAATATTTAAAGAATTGAATTTTTGATTATTTTGGAATTTACTTTTATTGATATCCTAATTATGTTATATTACATCATGGTCTTTAACCCCTATTATTAGCATAGAGATCAACTTGTGTTTATTGTCCATATAACCAATTCCTGCTTCAGGCCAGGTTGATGTATAATATAGGCCCTTACTTCACCTGGAATGGTCCCCCAATGTTCTTTCTTCCTGTTTATCAGGATGAACTGAGTTATTTATGATATATTCCCAAAAGCTTCTTGCTAAGCCAACTTGGAAATTTCTAGGCTTATTCCTTCTAGTCTGAAGTACAGGTTTCTCCTGGGAAATTCTGCTCTTGCAAATTTAACTTTTCCACGTGTGTATGTAGACAATCACTAAATGGGTATACTCTTGAGGGATTTAGGGGAGGAAATATCCTTGAATGGAGGGGTTGGGCATGGATTATAGAGTAGAAGAAACTCCAAGTCTCAATGCCCAGGAGAAAAATGTTAGTGAATAGAGTTCTTGAACCAATATGAATCACAAGTTGTTGTGATTGTGTGTTGTTACTGTTTGCACATAGATTTTTCTTTATTTTTCTTCTTCTTCTTCTTCTTCTTCTTCTTCTTCTTCTTCTTCTTCATCTTCATCGTCTTCTTCTTCTTTTAAGAAATAAAGACTTTGCAGTCAGGCTTCCTTTAGTGGCCATAAATCTCTCCCAAATGCTAAGAACCTGCTCAAATTTGGCAAGCCAGCTGAGTGAAAAGGTCATCTTCTTGCCTACTGGCAGATTCTGTAGTTTTTACCACACAATTCCCTTTATGGTCATAATTGTCCCTTGCAAAAATATAGTGTTACAGCAGAACTCATAAAACTGCTGCCTCTGGAATAAACAAGAAAGGGCACATTCTCATTTCAAAACAACTTATGCACCAATAGAGTTTAGCTTCGATTTAAAATGGAAAGTAGTGATTCCACTAACAATGCAATATCTTTGATAGATGGCCCGTTTGGCCTTTTAGTACATAGATGAATCTGTTTGCACTTACTTGGATACGTATGTCTTTTAGATTGTATCTAACAGATGATTCTCTCATATATTTACAGTTCCTATAGGGCAGCAATGCTCTCTTTGGTTAATCCAGGACTCAGCACACTTTTAAGTGTAAGGAGGAGCTTAATAATACATGTGTTTTCAGCATTTTCAGTCTTGAAAAGAAGCAAAAAGAAAAAGAAAGAAACAGTGCATGGGGAAGAATGGGTGCAGCCTCAGCCTGAAAGAGAATTTAAATTGACCTCCACACTTTGAAGTTGGCAAGAACACGATGTGTGGGAAAATAAAGGATGAACAGTAAGAATCACATATGCAAAACTACTTCTAAATCGGGTAGGGTTTCAGTGAATTATTTCACAGATACAGTAGCCAAAGCCCTATTTTTTGATGGAGGTAATAGTAACTTTTACATTCTGGGACATGAAAAAGGAAATAAAAATTTTGAGGAGCAGGTTAACGAGGCAATAACTTTCCTTCCCAAGGTACCTGACTTGTCGGGAAAGAACATCCCACAGATATATAGTGACGGAGGAGAGGCCATTAGACCACATGAAAAACATAAGACAGGGTATAACTTTTGTGTTTTAAGCCCTGTGGCCCAGTTGTGCTTTGGCTTTGGTAGATGATGGTGTGCAGATGTTGAGAGCTCTAGACCTAGACTGGCTAGATCTGAACCCATATTCTCAAGTCCCTATTCATGTGAGCAAGTCACTTAACTTGGTTCTACTGCAGTTTGATCTATCTATAAAACGGGGCTAATGATAGTGCTTACTTTATGGGGTCTGTGTTAGTATTAAATGGGTTAACATATGTAATGCCCTTAGATCAGTGCCTGATACTGCATAAACACAAAAATTTCAGTTATTGGAAGTAGTTGTAGCAACAGTAATACAAGTTGCATTAGTTTGCTTGGACTGCCATAAGAATGTGCTGCAGACTGGGTGGCTGAAACAACAGAAATTTATTTTCTCAAAGTTCTGGAAGCCATATCTCTAAACTTAAGGTGCCATCAGGGCCATACTCCTTCCTTGCCTCTTCTGGCTTCTTCTGGTGGTTCTTGGTGTTCCTTAGCTTGTGAGGGCATTACTTCAGTCTCTGCCTCTGTCTTCACCTGGCCTTCCTCCCTGTGTCTCAATATCCCTCCCCTTTATCCATTTAAATTCAAGATGATCTCTTCTTGAAATCATTAACATTACATCTGCAAAGTTCCTATTTCCAAATAAGGTTAAATTCATGGGTACCTGCGATTAGCGCTTGGGCATATCTTTTGTGGAGGGACACAGTGCAATGCACTGCATACCCCATGCCTAGTGGTTCAGGTATGGTTTATCACACACAATATCCCCACCTCCACCCTGTGTAAGTGTTTTTACACCTGAATTTTTTTAAAGTAGCCTGTCTTTTCAATCTCAGCAATAGGTTTAGAATGGGTCAGTAATTCTAATTTGGCCAATCAAACCTTTCCTGGAGTTCTACGACTTTTCTGATATAATGATTTACTATAAGTCTTACATAAGCAGGAGTTAGTTGAGGCCATCAGGCCCAACCACACTTAAAGAAGCCATTTACTTTCCAGTATGATGAAGGCAGCTTGCAAAAAGAAGCACAACTTTGGCAGTGGGAAGCTGGGAGGGAGGGAGGAAGGGAAGGATGGAAGGGACAAGAAAAAGAAAGAGAATACTTTCTTTTTGTGGTTTAAACAAAAGTTATCTCTTCCTCACTTATAGTACTTATCACTTTATGCCATCGTATTATAGACATTGCCTGCATGTTTCTCTCCTTTATTAGGTGAAGGATTGAAGACTCCTTGAAGGTCAAGCCTGAATGTGATTGATCTTGGTGACCTCTCACAGTTTCTATTCCATTCCACTGGGAACTCAGAAGAAATTTATTGAATGAATGGGAATGGGTGGGATTAAGGAAACTATTCTTTTAAAATCTCTTACTATGTTTTACACAGTGTGCTAAGTATTTTCTGTAAATTATGTCATTTAACCCTTGTAACATCTTTGGAAGGCAAGCATTATTATCTCGCTTTTAGAGATAATTGAGCTGCCACTCAGAAAGTTTCTTGGGATTTCTAAACACCATTTAGTCTCAGTGGTAGAGTTAGGATTTGGACCCAAAGCTGCATAGTTTTAAACTTGGCCTTCAAGTCTACCTGGTCCCCAAATTTAGTGTTCTAACAGAATTTATAACAAGGAGGAACATTTTGGTCAGTTTTTATGGGGATAAATGATAGAGGTGGGACACTTGATTTGAACTTTGAAGAATGGATATAATTCCTATATCTAGAAAAGTATTTTGAAGATGCTTAAAATATATAAAAGAGCTCAAGAAAATTCCTAGTTCAGAACTCTTCAGTAGCTTCTCCTTATGCTTGGGATAAAATCCAAACTTCTGACTGTGTCTTAGAAAGCCTTTCATGACCTGTCATTTGCCTTCTAGCCTAGCCTTCTGTATGCCTTGTTCCCAGATATTCTAAAGCTTCCTTTCTGTTCCCCAAACACACTCAACACACTCCTGCCTAGTCACACTAGCATTCCTTTTCTCTGATGCACTCCCCTGAACTCATGACTGGTTCTTTTCTGTCATTCAGATCTCAGAGAGGTAGCACATCAAAAGCAGCTTATTCGCTGCCGTCAAATAAAACTATTTTAATTTTAAATTTTAACACTTCACTCTATTTGACATTTTCTTGTTAGTTTGCTTACTTGAATGTGTTTGTCTTCTATTTTCCCACTCCACTTGGATGGAATGTAAATTATCTTAAAAGCTAGACCACTGTCTGTTGGTTGCATCTCCTCTCCCCACATCCCTGGCAATCATATGGCTTCAGCAGCTATCTTTTGAATGAATGAATGAAATTATAGTAGCTTGAAGTGGCTATGGATTGACAGGACCCACAATAATTGAACTCAAGATCAAATGTAATGGAATAAATATTTGAAAGTAATTGGCTGGCGTACAAGGTGCATTAAGGATAGCAGGAGGTAAAGCATTTTCATATGGCCATTTGGATGCTGCAGTTTTGTTTTGTTTTATTTTGTTTTTTTGATGCATTTATATCAAAAACGGTTCTGGAAAAATAGATGCGACAGTGATGAACATACCAGATGGCAAGTATTCATAGGCTTTTCTTTTCTTCTGCCTGCAAAGGAAGGCATTTTCTCTGTTCATGTTCTTGGATCCCGTTGTGTTGATCAGATAATGGGAGTTACCTCCCATTGGAGAGGTATCTTTAATATCTCTGTCTCTGATAGAGAAGAATGGGAGGAAAGAAAAGACGTGGATTGATTTAAATAAGAAAGGTGATGTAGTAAGTCATGAAAGGAAAGCATTTATCAGGAAGGCAAAGAGGGAAAGAGGGCCAGTGTTCAGAGAGAAACAAAGAGGTTGAGGGAATAACAGCTGTCCTGCAAAGAGGATTTTTGAGGGTTTGGAGGGATAAATAGGACTGATTAGGACATTTGGAGTGCTTTCTGTGATGTGTTTTCCCCGCTTCTTCACCTCTTCAAGGTACTCCAGTACAGAGTTGTATGATTTTTTTCAAAGCTACTGGAGTTGGATTTGTGTTTCTCCTCGATGTGACAAAGCCCAGAGAACCCTCTAAAATAAAAATTTTACAACATAGATCCATCTGCTCCATGTGTATGTTTATTTTTAAGTTTATTTATTTTTATTTTTGAGAGAGAGAGACAGAGACAGTGAGTATGGGAAGGGCAGAGAGAGAGAGAGAGAGAGAGAGGGAGAGGGAGAATCCCAAGCAGGCTCTGAATGTCAGCACAGAGCTCAACATGGGACTCAAACTCACAAACCGTGAGATCATGATCTGAGCTGAAACCAAGAGTGGGACACTTAACCAACTGAGCCACCCAGGCGTCCCAGTATGTTTGTTTTTATTAGAAAGAAAGTCATGCTACAACGTGTATCTCAGATATTAACTTCTTTCTTACCCCCATTCCTGCTGCTCAGTGAGCATCACTTCTTTAAAGCCAGAAAACAACCAATACCAGGTTAGCATTTTAAGAGTTTAATGCCTGATGATTTTTCATCATAGTAAAAATATTTAGCAAAATAAAATACATTGTATGTATGCCATTGATTATTAAGGGAAATAACAAAAATGTTACTGAGAATTTTTTGTACAATTTGATGCTGAGATAAGTAATCATACCATGACCCAACTCTCTGCCGTGTTTCCCAATAATGCCACTTTTCTTTCAGATAAATATTCTCAATGAAATAGCAATGGTCAAATAAGGGGGTTTACCAAAAGCAATTTCCCGTAGATATAAATAGGAAAAGTACTATCACTAAGCTAGTTGGTCTATCTATTCCCATTTGGAAATGATATTTCTAAGTGAGGAATAAAAGACCAAGAGTCAGGCCATACAAGGTATATGTTAATATGGAGATAATAAGGAAACACTTAGCTTATATTGATTAATGGTCTTTCCTGAGATAAACAAGGTTGGTGACATGACTCCTGATGATATGTGATTTGTCTGCTAGACATTTCTCACAAACCAGTTCATTCTTCAGTCCATTTCTTGCCTCATATGTCTGGCCTCCATGTCATCTCATTATCTGCCTTGGGTTGATCATAAAGTGGTAGAGTTTATAGATGGAGGGAGGCTGAAAGTGAGGTAAAAATATATGTTTTCCAGAATTCAAAGAGTTGAAAGTTTGGTTTTTTACTTATTTATTTCAAAATAACCACATCAAAGACATTCAGTTAAAATGGTGTGGGTGTTAGTAATCAGCTGTATCAAAGTAGCCACTCTAAATGCCACATTTCCAGGGGAAGAGCTGGTAAGATTCATAAAGAGCCAAGATTAGATTTAAAAGGCACATTTGTGTTAGATTTTGGATGTTTGAGTAAAAAACATATGCATTTGGCCTCGATTCTATAAGAAATAGGAAAATAGAAAATTTTCTTTTTTAATCCGAGTCATAAAATAAAGTGGCATATTTATTGTATCCAGTAAATTCCAAAGTTAGTTTCTTAGGTATTAAAAATCTTACTTGGAAAAATAAAAAGAAATTAAAAAAAATTCCATAGTCAAATATATTTGGGAAACACTAAGTTAAACACAGCCAAGCAAGCATATTTCCAAGCTGCAGGGTCTCCAGGGCCTTCAGAGACTTTTGATACTCCATAAATGTCCCAAAGGGGGATAGTAGACAGTGTTTCCTCAACTTGGGGAACTAGTGGTTTGAAAACACACTAGTCTACAGGATGCAAATGATTTCGAGGGTAAACAGAACTGGAAAGTAGAGGAAATAGTAAAACGATTATCCAAATAACTCAGAAGGAAAATAATAATATCCTGTCTTAGAAGTAACAGGATGAGGGGCACATGGATAGTTCAGTAAGTTAAGCATCCAACCCTTGATTTTGGCTCAGGTCAAGATCTCATGGTTGTGGGATTGAGCGATGCATGGGGCTCTGTGCTGATCATGGAACCTGCTTAGGATTCTCTCTCTCCCTCTCTCTCTCTGCCCCTCCCTCACTCCCGCACTCTCTCTCTCTCTCTCTCAAAATAAATAGATAAACATTGAAAAAAAGAAGTAACAGGATGAGATTGAAAAGGAAGTTATCCGTGCTGGGGTATATAAGAAGTATTCAAAAAATTGGTATAAAATAGACACTCTTGAGATTTTAACGATCCCTTTTACAGGTATATGTGTATACATACTTAATTTTTTATTAACCTATACTTCTGTCAAATTGAACATTTCTATCGTTAATTAAATGTGACATGTGCCAAACTCCTTATACTTTGCTGTACCTACTCGCTTCCTATGTGACTTATTCACCTAGTGCCTCAGTCCCTCAAGCTCTAACACATCAGATTCTTCTTTGACTCCTCCTTCTCACCACCTAAAAATTCACAAAAAAAACTGTCACTTTTACCTCCTCATTATTACTAATCTTTGTCCACCTCTTCATCTCCTCTAACTTCTCATCAAATTCTCTTTCCAAAAGTATTTTCTTAAAAACAAGTTTGATGGTGTCTGTCACCTTTGTTCTGTGCTTGAAATGCCCTTCTCTGTTGCCTAATGGATAGAGTCATCCTTCTAAGTGAAGGCTCACATAACCTGGTGCAGACTGCACATTAGCCACATTAGCCATCTCTTCCTCAATTGAGCTGGGGCTGTTCCCTGACACAACACAGCAGGCATTAGGTCCCTGTGCCCTGTGCACATGCTGTCTCCTCTACCTGAAGTGTCCTTCCCTCTCCTCTCTATTTGCTGAAATCTTGCTCATTCTTTAGAATTGTTTGCTTCCTCTTTGATATCAGTTATGAAGATATTAATCTGTCCTGTCACTCTCCCTCACATACTTCAAAGCTGCTATCATATAGGCAAAGAAAAACAATATGGTCCTACCTTTGTTTCCTCTACCGAAGTCAGTTTGCTCTTCATGAATGAGTAAGCATTTTCTCTAATCTTCTGGTGAATTTGTCGGTCTGGAATCTTCCCAAGACTTTCTAAAGGTTGAAATAAATTATTCCCATTGGTTCCCCTTCGTCTTCTTGTTCTCCAAAATATAAACACCACTTAGTTAAATTTA
Source organism: Panthera uncia (assembly GCF_023721935.1). Classification (NCBI taxonomy): domain Eukaryota; kingdom Metazoa; phylum Chordata; class Mammalia; order Carnivora; family Felidae; genus Panthera; species Panthera uncia. Next base: position 15,539,035 of record NW_026057585.1, read on the forward strand.
ATTCCATTTTTGGCCCATTTTGCTTTTTTAAAAACAACTAAAAACTGCTTATTTCATTACTAATATTTATCACATAATTTACTAATTTTCAATTCGGTAGCAGCAAACCAATTCCAAGGTCACTTTCCAAGTCTTTTTAAAAAACGAGATGGCAAAGTGCCAACAGTTTGGTGCAGTGTCCAATTCTAATGAAAGATTAAACATTTTAGCCAGCAATTCCAGCGTCCTCTGACTGCTTTAAAAACATTTGGTTGGATGCCATCTGTTCTTGGTGATTTATTTATGTTTTGTTTGTCAATTTTTTCTAAAGTATCCTCTCGACTTACTCATTTATTGATCAATTTCTCTGGCCTATGCACTATGAAAGTCACTAAGAATGTATTAAACAGCTAACCTGTGCCCAGCATAGTGCTGGGTAAATGTGGGAAAGGAAAGACATTTGAGATTATGCATCCATCCTCCAGGAGCTTGTCTTTAGTTGGGGTAAAAAAGCAAAAACAAAAATATGTAGACCATGTGACTTAAGTGACCCAGGTGTTATTAGCTGCAGGTACAAAATACATTAAGGTCCAGTTTGCAATGTCTCTTGGGCTCCTTCCAGCAGTCCTCTCCACTTCCCTGCCAAACCCTTCCATTTCTCTGTGGTGTTTCTAAGAGGTGGTGTTTCTAAGAGGTGTTCTCATGTGCTCAAGAAAAGTCTACTCATATTCTTTTGTGCTAGCATTGTCTTGGACATTTATTGCTTCAAAATGTTTTGAGAGAGATATTTCACTATGGCCACTGCTGTCAGTGGTCTTGAAATTTTTGCTTTCTGTCAGGCATAGGTGCAATTGCTGATGCTTCTTGTTTTCTCTACAAGCTGGCTTGATGCTGCCGTTTAGTTTCACGGAAAGATTGGAAGACTTTTGCTCATCCTAATTCTGTTCCCTAGGCTCTGAAGTGTTCCTGACTGCATACCTCAGCTCTCACTATCTTTTGAAGAAGAAATCCCTCATTTTCTGTCTTGCACCTCTTTTTTAGACCTTGGGGTGGCTGGACGATAGACTTCATCTTTTATTTCCTCAACTTGATTTCCTCTGCCTCTGTCACCATGCACCATTCTTTTCCTTCCTCTTGCAACCAAAAATAAAACTCCTCATTCATACAGACTCATGCAAAACAATGCTGGGAGGTATCAGTGATCCTACACGTCTAGTCTTTGTTACTAAATCCACAATGCATTGCAATAATCCTCACAACAACCCTACAAGTTGGGCACTGCTATTCATGCTTTACAGCAAAGTGTACTTAAGTTTAGAGAAACTAGGCTTAAGGGTACAGGACTAGTGAGATTCCATTATTAGAAAACGTTGGCAGTCTATTCCATGAGTGGGAAACTGCAGCAGTGTGATTGCTTTAATTTGCATTCCTTTTTGTTATATATATAAAAATAGTAATGTCTTGATTATAGAGAAACCAACAAAATGAATTTTATTTTGATAGAACTTTAAGATAGAACATGATATTACTTTAAGTTACGTTCATGGTGGCTGATTGGTCCCTCCATCGGAATCTTTTTTTTTTTTTTTAACTCTAATGTAACCCTCTAAGCCAAATTTGAAATCAGTAAACAATAAGGGCAGTGCTCAAATCAGGCATTATCTGCTTCAGAACTTGTCATGTCTCAGTTTCTGATTGGCAAGTGAATTACAGCCAAATACTTATTAAATGGTTAGGCTCCCTTCCAGTGCAGTCTTCAATTATCTTTGTTATTGTACAGCAAAGAACATTTGCTTGATGAAGTAGGGCTGATTTGCTTATTGTATGTCTTTGCATTCTCGTTAATCTCTTCAATTCTGCAATTTGTATTGGTTTTCTAGTTATTAGTGTGAATTCATGAGACCATGCTTTATTATTAGTGCTGTCTCCTAGCAGTACGTAACCCTTTGGAATATGCAAAAAACATGACAGATCTCTCAGCCCTGAAGTCTTTGCAGGCTGAGTATGAATGGCTCCACTACAACAAACAGACAGGGAAGAGTGCTAATGTTTTAACTGGTGAAGTGAAAGAGTGAATAGGAATCTATTAACATTCTTAGACATTTAAACAGTCATCTCTTCCTTCTTCTCATCCCTGTAGCTTAAATGTAGTTTAAACAATGTATTTTCATCTGTGTGGGATTGTCACTTCTTTGCTGGTATTTGGTAGATTCATGACAATGCTAGACCTAGTCTCAATTTTACTGTAGGACTTTAATCAGAGAACCCCTTGAGCTTCTTAACAAAGATTTCCCTGTTAGGTGACCCACATGAACTCTCTAGCTTATAATTAAATATTGATTAAGAAATGGTCTTAGTACATGTCTTCAGAAAATCCCAAATAATCAAATGGTCACATTCTTGAACTTGGGGGATAACCTGTCTTTTCCTTTCACCAGACATTCCTAAGCATCGTCAGACATTACCTTACTGAGGGCAGATATAGGTAGAGAGATCTTGATATCTCTTGAACACTACTTCAAGGAGAAATACAACACTAATGAATTTCAAAGATATTCTAATCAATTCTTCTCAGTGGTGAATTATTTCCATAGGACATTAGAATTCTTACCTTATGACTTGAGAAACGTGAAGTTTGGCATGGGATATGGGGATACACCTGCAGCTTATGATGTTGTGACATGTGAGTAATTACAAAAATAAGATTACTGGAAATAAGTTTTTGGACAGTGTTGACTATTCTATCTTTTCAGATGCCAGTGAGAAGTGATCATTTCTCCATTTCTAATCAAGTCTTTCTATATTCAATATTGTGCAAAGATGCCCTGAGAGGTAAAGTGTGTGAATAATGATATTTTATGACTGCAATTATTCTTCGGTTGATTATTCATTACTCATAGTGTGAACTCTGAGTGAAATTTACATTCTCTTCCTATAGTTAAGTGTTACTATCAATTTAGTGTTATAAATTTCTGCCGGATGTAAAGTAATCACGCCTCATTTCCAATATCGAATTGTCTTTGAGTGAGTGATCATATGTCTTTACCAAGCCTTTTCTATTAATTACTAATATTTTCAATCTTGTGTAGAACCATAAATCTTATCCATTAAATGAAAAATCATGGTTAATTCTGAATCATTAAATGAAAACGAAAGACTAAATCTAACTCAATTCATGATAGTATCCTTCTAAACTTCGTGTTTGCCCTAATTTCCGTGAAACCAGATGCATTTATATGCCTGCATCACATTTGGATTTTTTTTGCAACTGTTTAGCTTTTATTTATTTATTTATTTATTTTTAATTTAAATTCAAGTTAGTTAGCAGCTAGTGCAACAATGATTTCAAGAGTAGATGCCTTAATGATCCTTACCCATTTAGCCCATCCCCCCCACAACCCGTCCAGTAACCTTCTGTTTGTTCTCCATATTTAAGCATCTCTTATGTTTTGTCCCCCTCCCTGTTTATATATTATTTTTGCTTCCCTTCCCTTATGTTCATCTGTTTTGTACCTTAAAGTCCTCATATGAGTGGTCATATGATATATGTCTTTCTCTAATTTCGCTTAGCATAATACCCTCTAGTTCTATCCACATGGTTGCAAGTGGCAAGATTTCATTCTTTTTGACTGCCGAGTAATACTCTTTTGTGTGTGTGTGTGTGTGTGTGTGTGTGTGTGTGTGTGTGTATACCATATCTTCTTTATCCATTTCATCCATCGATGGACATTTGGATCTTTCCATACTTTGGCTATTGTTGATAGTGCTGCTATGAACATTGGGGTGAATGTGCCCTTTGAAACAGCATACTTGTATCCCTTGGATAAATAGCTAGTAGTGCAATTTCTGGGTCATAGGGTAGTTCTATTTTTAAATTTTTGAGGAAGCTTCATACTGTTTTCCAGAGTGACTGCACCAGTTTGCATTCCCACCAGCAATGCAAAAGAGATCCTCTTTCTCTGCATCTTTGCCAGCATCTGTTGTTGCCTGAGTTGTTCATGTTAGCCATTCTGACAGGTGTGAGGTGGTATCTCATTGTGGTTTTGATTTGTATTTCCCTGATGATGAGTGATGTTGAGTAGTTTTTCATGTGTTGGTTGGCCATCTGAATGTTTTTTTTTGAGAAGTGCCTATTCATGTCTTTTGCCAATTCTTCAATGGATTGTTTGTTTTTTGGGTGCTGAGTTTGATAATTTCTTTATAGATTTTGGATACTAACCGTTTATCTGATATGTCGTTTGCAAATATCTTCTCCCATTCTGTCAGTTGCCTTTTAGTTTTGCTGATTGTTTCCTTCACTGTGCAGAAGGTTTTTAATTTGATGAGGTCCCAATAGTTCATTTTTGTTTTTGGTTCCCTTGCCTCTGGAGATGTGTTGAGTAAGAAGTTGCTGGCCCCAAGGTCAAAGAGGTTTTTCCTTGCTTTCTTCTTGAGGATTCTGATGGCTTCCTGTCTTACATTTAGGTCTTTCATCCATTTTGAGTTTATTTTTATGTATGGTGTAAGAAAGCAGTCCAGGTTCATTCTTCTGCATACCACTGTCCAGGTTTCCCAGCACCATTTGCTGAAGAGACTGTCTTTATTCCATTGAATATTTTTTCCTGCTTTGTCAAAGATTAGTTGGCCATACGTTTGTGGGTCCATTTCTGGGTTCTCTATTCTGTTCCATAGGTCTGAGTGTCTGTTTTTTTTTTTTTTTTAACGTTTATTTATTTTTGAGACAGAGAGAGACAGAGCATGAATGGGGGAGGGGCAGAGAGAGAGGGAGACACAGAATTGGAAGCAGGCTCCAGCCTCTGAGCCATCAGCCCAGAGCCCGACGCGGGGCTCGAACTCATGGACCGCGAGATCGTGACCTGAGCTGAAGTCGGACACTTAACCGACTGAGCCACCCAGGCGCCCCCGAGTGTCTGTTTTTGTGCCAGTACCACACTGTCTTGATGATTACAGCTTTGTAATAAGCTTGAAGTCCAGGATTGGCATCACATTTGTGTTTTAGCCTTTTTCCCAGTTTATTCCTTCCCCAATAGTTCTATATTTATAACTTGAATTCTTACAAAAGATTTTAAAGTAGCTGTCTGCTGGGTTCACTATGGTTTCAATGTCTTTTCTCAATAGCTTGAATTTTTTTTTTCAAAATATTTGAATAGATTTTCCATTTATTTCCAATACCAAATGTGTTCACATGTTTGGCCAAAAACATTAAATAGTGATCATATAAATTATTTGCTGCAAACACATAAAATAGTCTTAGTCACATATGCCCTTTTCTTCATTTTTTTTCTATTATAGGTAAATAATACTTTGATGAATATTCTTGTACATCATATTTGTACTCATTTCTCCTTATTTCTTTCAGATAATTGTTTAGAAGTTATATCACCAGGAAAATGCTCTTACTTGGGCAAATTTTAATCTTTGTCCAAATTTGGTATGTGAATACATATATGAAATTAAGTCATTGCATATATTTATTAACCACTTATGTTTCCTCAGTTATGAATTACCTGTTTACTAGTTTCTTTCATCCACATGTCTTTGAGTTTTCATATTCTTACTAATTTGTAGGAGGTATTAATAAATTTGTGGGAATTATCCTTTGTCACATATTCTCCTTGTATACACATTTTATTTACTTAACTTTATTAATCCTCTTTTAAAAATATTTCCTTCATTTTCTTTTAAACTAAGAACTTATTGGGGTGCCTGGGTGGCTCAGTCAGTTAAGTGTTTGTCTTCAGCTCAGGTCATGATCTCACAGCTCCTGAGTTTGAGCCCTGTGTCGGACTCTGTGCTGACAGCTCAGAGCCTAGAGCCTGCTTCAGATTCTTTGGTTCCCCCTCTCTCTGCCCCTCCCCTGCTCAAATACTGTCTCTCTCTCTCAAAAAATAAATAAATATTAAAGCATTTTTTTTAAAGAACTTATTTAGCACTGTCAAATTAATATTTGCCCATAGTTTCTTTTAACTTTTTTCACTTTCCCCTATTTACTACTTTAATAAATTTGTAATTTGCTTTGTTTCTCACAAAAGTGACCTATTGAACCCACACTCTTGCTTTCACCATTGGCCACAGGTTTAGTATGCAATTACAGTTGCCTTTTAGAAAGTTTGATTAATTTTAAACTCCTGCTTATAATGTTCTGTCACTAGCAGCTTTACTTCTCTGACTCCAGCTTGTTCCCAGCACAAATAAGAGGTACCATAGTGATGGCCCACAAAAGATGCCCATGCCCTCAGCTCTAGAACATGTAAATATGTTACACTACATGGCAAAAATAACTTGGAAGATGGAATTAAGGTCATTACCCTTAAGATAGGGAGACTATTTTGGATTATTTGTGTGGGCCCAACATAATCAGATGGGTCCTTCAAAATGGAAGAGGAAGGCAAAAGAGTCAGTCAGAGAAATGTAATGTTAGAATAGGCAGGAGACATTCAAGGCGTGAGATAGACTTGACTCTCTGTTGTTCCAGTTGGTGATGAAGGAAGGAAGCCTTGAGGCAAAGAATGGTTGGTCTTTAGAAATGGAAATTGTCCTCAGCTGACAGCCAGTAAGGAAATGGGGACCTCAGTCTGACAACCACAAAGAACTGAACTCTGCAAAGGAACTGAATGAGCAAAGAAATGGATTCTCCCACACAGACAGAAAGGCACACAGACTTGATAAACGTTGACTTTAGTTCAGTGACATCATGCTAGACTTCTGGCATACAATACTGTATAATAATAAATTTGTGCTGTTTAAGCTGCTGAATTTGTGGTAATTTGTTACAGGAGTAATAGGAAACTAATACACAAGGCTTTCTGGACTTTGGTATTGGGCATATCTGGTTCAAATTCTGACTTAGTCCCATAAGAGCTGAGTAATTAAGGAGATTTATTGACTACCTATCTCATGGGGCTGTTGGGAACCAGAAAATAACTCCAATAATGATAGTAATAGCAACAATGTCAATAATAATACTAATAATATATTAACAATACAATAATATAGGTACACACATACATTTTCTAAATAATGATTGTAGGCAAGACATTGAATGTTTACTGTATGTCAGAGTCTTAAATATGTATTACTTCTTTTAATGCTTATATTAAATCTCTTATATTAGATGGTTTTGTTATGATCCCCGTACCTATTTTTTTCTTACACATGAAGGATACAGTTATTTTTAAAAAACAAAAAGGAGAGGAGCAGAGAGGGCAAGTAACTTGCCTAAGCTCATGCAGATAGTCAAAGAAAGTTGGAGCCAGTGCACTGACCTAGTCAGTGTCATTCAGAACCTGCATGCTTAATCACCTTGCTACTGCTGCTCTATTAATTTTTTTTTACTCTTTTAATATTAACCATTATGCCACAGATGCTCAGTTATCATTGTTTCTGTCAGTACTATATTATTGTTATCAACCCAATATCAATAAAAAGTCCACAGGTAATACAAAGGTAATAGTGGGAAGATTCATGTATGGGGTTTTGACTTTGAGCAAAGATTGCCTTTGAGCCTACTGTATGGTTTGATCAAGGGGCCAGTTTGGCTAAGCAGAGCCTTTACACCAGGTCTAGGAGTTGGCAATTTATCCTGGAGTCAAGTGATCTGCCTTTAAGTACTAGCAGTTTTTTAATCAATCTGTGAATTTTGAATAGTTTATTTAACTTCCATGTTCCAGTTGCATAACTGATATAATCATGAATTCAATGAGAATGATGGTCATCATAGCTATGAAGTTACAAGATAGATCATTCAAATATGAGGCTTTGTATCAGCAGAACATTTTTTTTAGAGTTTTGGAAAAGGGCAAAAATCCAAAATTGTTGGATTTTTCACATATATCCAGAGGGTTTATACGTTTTGTTCATCAATGTAGTTGCTTTCATAACACATTTCCTCTGGTTTTCACAGTGTTTAGCCATGGGACTTAAGGCTGACAAAGCAGAAGTGTATGAGAAGTGAGACAGTGAGAAGCAATGCCCAGCTGTTTAATATTATGATACTGCAAAAATGAATCAATCTATCTTCCTGTGGGAGACACAAGTACCTTGCTCTGCAGCAGCACTGTGTACGGAGAGGAGATGCTCTGAGTGCTGAGGATATGATGACAAAGACAGGGCTGGAATTCACTAATGAATTCTCAGTCAGAGAAGACCCCTGCCCCTACTAAGTAAATGCTGCACCCTCTTGGCCTTGACCATCTCACAGATGGTGCTTGTATTTCAGCCTTTCCCCCCAGTCTGAACAAAAAGGATAATTGGGAGACCTTGGGTAGGGGAGAGATTATTCTAGTCAAATCTGGAAGTCCTATAAGCCTGGGCCAGAGGATACAACTTTAATCACCTCTGGGCCCCTCCTCACTTTGCTCAGTACTCATCTGGCTTCTCAATTAGTGTTTCATTTCTTTGGCAAGCTATTTAGTCTGCTTATAGTTTATAGTACTCATTTATTTTCAGTCATGGTCATGGTAACTCAGCAAAAGCTCTAGCTTAGAGGTTTCAACATCTTCTTATTCACCTTCTTGGTTTAACTTTGCCAGCTCACTGTCCACCTAGAAATCAGTGAGGTGTCTTTGAAAGGCAAGTCTGATTGTAATATTCCTTGCCTACCCCCAAGCCAAAATTAAAATCAGAGCCTCTTAATATCAATTGCTTTATCATGAGGAGAAATTCCACATTCCTTAATATATCTTCAGAAGTCTTTATGCCTACTGTCTCTCTCTCTCTTGTTCATTTCTCCAGTCCCATATTTTCCTGCAGTCTACCCCTGCTTTGACCCTCTGCATGTCCACATGAGCAAGATTCTCAAATGTTTGCAGTCTGGTAAAAACTTGCCAGCATGTCACATAATTGCTTTTCTTATAAGATAAAGACGTAGCATCTTTTCCTTAGTAAGCAGAATGCTAATGCTTGTACATACATACATACATACATACGTATATGTATGTACCGTCTGTTTTTAAATGCTCATGGAAATTTCATGTGCGTTATGTTGTTTATTCCTCATAACACCACTTGGAAGTAAATAGTATAATTTTTATCATCTCTGTTTCATAGATGACAAAACTGGGCTCCATGTGCTTACTATTTAGCCTGAGTCACCAGACAGTGGGTGACAGACTACGTACATCTGGTTTACTATGTAGAGTCTAGTTTCTTTTCAATTCTGGGTTATTTCGAGATGCCTCTAGTTCAAAATGAGGAATAATTCAGACAAAAATCAACCCCATGAGAACAAAGTCCATGTATGTTTCCTTCACTAATGTGTTGCCCATTACTGGTCTTGGCAGAGAGCAGGTACTTAATAATTATTTGTGAAATGAATGAATGAACCTATATTGGGAATTATCTTCATTGCCTTTTGAGATTTTTATTTTTGTAAATGGCACACAGAGAAGAGATGTGATCTTCTAAGGTACTTAACATGCAAGAGGGACGTAGGACATTGAAGTGTGAATAGACAGACTCAGAAATGAATCTTGGCTCTATTTATTAGTTGTGTGTTTTTGGACCATTATTTTAATTCCAAATCTCAATTCTATCATCTGGAACTTCAGTCATCTGGCTAAAACATGAAGACAACATTATTTGCTTCATAGAGTTTTTGTGGGGGGTAAATAAGATACATATAAAAAGCATGTACCGCAGGGTCTAGCACTTAGAAGATGCTAGATAAATATTAGTAGTTGTCTTCCTGCCGTGAGAAAGAAGTGTTAATTCATAGCCATTTAGGTCAGCAAGAGATCTAATCATTTAACTTTTTTTTTTCTAAATCGTCATTACATATTTATAATTTCAGGCTGCTTGATTTATATGTGTTCCTGTTAGCTGCGTCTAAGCGGTTTCCAGCTTTTACATACCCCTAGAGTTTATCTCATTCTGCTATATGTTGGAAATAAATTTTGAAAATCATACCAATATAACTCAACAATCTTTCAGACTGGTGGATTTAGTTGTGAGTCTTAGCTAGGAAAAATAACAACCATAGTAAAATGTTTTGTAAATCCATACCTGATTGGAGAGAGGATATTAGACGTTAAGCTCTTGATTTTAATATATCTGGGCTTTAAGCTACCTTTTGTATTTTGCTTGGTATGCTAATCCATACAGAAAGGACTACAGAAATTTTGATTTTATGAAGGCCTCTCTAAATGATTCTTTTAACCATGTGAGTACTGAAATGTGCAGTTTTGCAATCCATTCCAAGTACTCAAGGATTCAGGAAACAGCACTAGTTTTGCTTTTAAATAAAAATTATTCTAGACACGAGTTATGTTCAGGGGTTTCAGAAAAGATAATGATATGTTTCTTGAATCCTTTATGTTGCAATATTAATTAAGTTAGTTCAATTTGTTCCTTTCCTTCAAATGCCTTTTTTAAAACAAGTTGAACAAAATATGTTTTTAGCCATTTCTCCAGCTGATTATTGCCGCTTGTTAGGTTTTGGCAACTCCTTTCCCTGGTAAAAACGTGTGGATTTCGAACCAATGCACAATTTACATCAATAGCTTCTGTAGAGTCTTCGCAGTGGCTCTGATTTGTTAGCAAAGTCATTTCAGCTGATATAAGTCTCAATCTCCCCATTGGTCAAAAGCAGCAATTAATATCCACCTAACCAGTCCATTGTATGGATGAAATAATATATGCATATCTCTGTGTATACATGGAGAAGAGGCTCTCTATTAATCCTTTTTCCATCGTTCTCTGTTAAGTATTCTTTCGTCATCTATATGCTGCTGATGGTTTTATGTCTGGTAATAATACCACTTTGCATTTATGTACCACTTTCAAGTTTGCCAAGCACTCTCCCGTGTCAGCTTTTCATCCTCATAACAAACCTGATAGGTGGGTAGCACAGTGATTACCACTTCCATTTGGAGATTAAAAAAAAAAAACAAAAAAAAAACTGTCACATTGTAAACTTTTTGCCCGTGAAGGACTGTCTTTTGCTCTCTTTTTTGTTCCTCAGGTTGAGCTTAGCAGTGAACTTGGCATATATTTGAGGCTGTATAAATATTTGTTGTATGGAACTGATTGATGGGAAGGACAGTAACTTCTGCAAGGTCAGACAGAGGTTATGGCAAGACCAGGACAGTCTTTCAGAATTTTCCATTAGACAAATGGTGAACAACTTTTAATTTTTTTTCCCAAAAGGGTCAATTCAGGGAAAATAAAAATGTTTATGTGCCACAATTTTCCAATTAAAATGAAAATAGCTTTATTGAGTCTCAAGGAAAAATATATTCTTTCTACTTAGATTACTTCCTTCTGCAGTAGGAAAGTGCCAATGAGAAATATTAGCACTCCTTTTTCACCACTAAAATGTTAATATCTGAGAATATTTGAGAAGGAGCCATGGAGAGGCAGCTTTCCAATCTTTTATCCCTTATATTTGCAGAGCACTTTAGAGTTCACAAAGTGCTTTCATAGGCATCATCTAATTACATTCTTGAAACAATCCCAGGAAGGGGTATTATTACCAACCACACTATACAAAGGGTACACTAAAGTTAAGGTTGGGAGGAAATGACTTGCCTAAAGTCACACAGCAAGTGCATATTAAGCAAGGTTAGATGCATTGCCTCACATACCATATACACTGAGCACTAACTCCCTTCACTTGTTTAGCTATTGGGGGTGGATATAAAATAGATTCCTTTCACCCAAAACCCAAAACAAAATCAATCTGGGCATTCTTTCCCACTCTCTCTTATCTCTGCATGTGGAGGTTTCTTTTTCGTTTTTTTTTTTTTTTTTTTTTTTTCCAGCTGAGTACAGAAACCTGGAAATGAACCAGTCCAACACAATACAACACAACAAAACAAAACAAAAACATACTACTGTATTTCCTTCCCTGGAGGGTTTCTGCCGTAAAGTCTCTGCTTTGTATGGGTGAGAAGGCTGCCGTAAGAATTATACTATGAACTACAAAGTGGAGTCCTGTGGCCTTCACGCTGTTCTGCATGACCTAGTTGGGTGACTGATGCTACCAAATAGAGGTTTGTTCTGGTGTATGGAATGCCAGTGATCCGGTACAGTTTTGACTTGAAAATCTAGAAATTAATTTTGTGGTGATATGCAAATATAATAAGATGAAACATTTTTCACTAAATATGCATGTAGTGACCTTTCTTTCCCACATTTATCCATTCCATTTTTTCATATACTCCTCATTTGCTTTTGTTTACTTGCAACTGGAGATTGCAATAAGAAATTTATTTAACTAGGTTGCCCACTGTGAGCAAGTGAACAGAGGATATCCCCCCCTCCCCCCAACATCACCATTGCTCCTCTGGGGAATTCTCCAAGCCTCTGTGGAGAGTGGAGGGAATCTGTGGAACTATGTGAGGCAGGTGTACATTTACATAAGGTGCCAAAGCTGGGAAGTATGATGAGGGAGAGGGAATGGCACAGGGGGCATGGCTTTCTGCTGATGTGACTGTCTCCCTATATACTGTCTCATCCCACTGGTCTCCTCCTTTATCTCTCTTCTGTGGCTTCTTATTTGTCACGGCTACATGAGGTAAGAATTAATTTTAAAGTTCTTTTTTTAAGGGTACTTTTCTTTTTTTTTGCTACTACATCTGCTCCCTCCCTCATTTACATTTCACAGTTTATCTGTTGTAAGTGACATCATTTTCCAAATTCCTTTGAAGAGGACAGAGTTGTCCACCCCATGGTAACTGATAATATCTTTTGCAGGGAGAAAGCATACTTGTGGAAAGTGATGTTGGCCTCAGATAACTCACTACCCTTGAAATCCAGAACCGCTCTATATTTGTTTTTCTGCTTTCTGACCCAATAGAAATAATCATTGACTTGTTTTAGACATGGTTGTGTTTGCCAGCTGATTGATGAAGTCCACATTTAGTGGACTTGCTGGATTTTTCTGTTTATTCTTTGAGTAATGCTGCTGAAAGTGAAATTAGACCCCGGATAAGCAGATAGATTTAGTCCACGGTAGGAAGGTCACCTTAGACTTGGGTACATATACTTTTTCTTCTTCTCATATTTTATTACATCTGCATTTCTAAAATATCACTATGCTTTTTTAATCAAAAAGCATAAATGCAAAGATAAATCAGTTAATAGTTCATTGAATTAGAAATCTGTGCAACATGCAATTTACAAGTATATGTCACTTTTGTGATGTTTGTCATTTTCCCTATTTGCAACACGCTAGTGACTACATAAACAAAATTAGCCCCATGTATTTTTATTTCATAAGAATCAAAATCCCCAAAACCTATGCTTATGTCCAGAATTTCCCCAAAAGATAATTAGCACAATTGGTAAGAAAAGCTTATACTGTACTTTCTTTTCCAAGTGTGGTAACTCAATTGATTGTCAGAAATAAGATTCAGCCTAATAATGTTCACATTTTGCAAATATTTATGAATCACCTAACTCCCCAAGGCCCAATTGTTCAGCCCTCAAATACGAAGCCATTTCTGACTCCTCCTTGGAATTATCTCAGCCTGTCCTTGTTTAAGGCGCAACACTTACTCATGTTTAACCGCATGTGATATATGTTATCATTGGTTAATGTATTCAATACAGATGATGCAGATAATTAGTTACTGATAATTAGTGGCAGATACAGATGGCTCCCAGGCACCCCCCTCATTTTTAAAATAGACAGTTGAGTATAACATGCATACAAAAAAGTGCACAAATCACAATATAGTTCTCTATAACTTTTCACAAAGTGAACATATTCATGAAACCCTTTTCCAGAGCCCTGAGTAGGACATTACCAGTTCCTAAACAGTGGCCTCTGTGTTCCCACCCAGTCATAGCTCTCCTCATCAAAATGAAACCACCCCATCTCTCTCGTCACCATAGAGGAGTTTTAGTTTTGTATATCTGGATTCTTTTGCTCAATATTATGTATGTAAGTATGTGTATTATTAGCAGTACGTTCAGTAGTACTGTTATTTAATATCCCATTTTATGGATATGCCACAATTTATTTATTCCTTCTACTATTGCTGAACATTTGTTTTTGTTTGCTTTTTTGTTTATTCATCTGGGCTATGAGAAAGAATGTGCTGTTATGAACATTTTAACATATAGCTTCCAGTAAGTGCACACATATGTACATTTCTATTCATTATTAATCATCTTCTTGGGATATAGAATCACCAACATGAAATCATGTTTTTAATTTTTAAAATTAAATGCATAAAACCATGCATTTTAATTTTTTAAAAAATACAAGAATGTGTTGTGCAAATATTTGAGTTTTGAAAGCAACTAAAGAAACTTCTTAAGTTGGTCTTCTTCCCCATTCCAAACATTGGGGCTTTTAAGTCTGTTTCAAGTTCTGTTCCCCAGAAGCAAGCAAGCTAATTAGTAGAGAGTATTCATTTAAAGAAAACCTGTTCTCAGTTTAAAACAAAGAAACAAACAAAATATTTTGAAGCGTCAAAGAAAAAGGAGAAATCACAAAAAATACTAAAGGTAATATGAACTCCTAAAGAGAAACTTTCATGTGAATTCCCAGAAACTTGTATAAAAACAACTCATACCAACGCCTAGTAAACTTAACCCAGGTCTTAACAATGAACCCAGAAAAGACTAGAATGATTTCTAAGATATAAAATATGAAATCAGCACTGGAAACATTCAACATACGATGGTAGAACTATCTCTGAGGAAAATAACGCAATGAAATAGAAGTCAGACTGGAAGAATTTTAACAGTGTACATAAATAATCGCAAGAGAAGATGGAGAATGAGAATATACTATGTGAGTAATAGGAACCAGCAGATAGGAACAAAGAACAAAGAGAGGTGAATAAATTAGCAATGACATAATAAAATTAAAAAAAAAATACAATTTCCTTATGGTGATCCTTTTTTTTCTTCTGTTTCAAGTTTTTATTTAAATTCTAGTTAGTTAACATGTAATGTAGTATTGGCTTCAGGGGGTAGAAGTTAGTGATTCATCACTTACATATAACACCAATGCTCATCCCAACAAGTGCCTCCTTAGTGCCCATCACCTATTTGGCCCATCCCCCACCCACCTCCCCTCTAGCAACCCTCAGTGTGTTCTCTATAGTTAAGAGTCTTTTATGGCTTGCCTCCTTCTCTTATTTTTCCCCTTTCCCTTACATTCACCTGTTTTGTTTCTTTTTTTTTAATTTTTTAAAATGTTTTTTATTATTTATTTTTGAGAGAGACAGAGACAGAATGTGAGTGGGTTAGGGGCAGAGAGAGAGGGAGACACAGAATCAGAAGCAGGCTCCAGAGCTCTCCGCACAGAGCCTGACACGGGGCTTGAACTCAGGAGCCATGAGATCATGACCTGAGCCGAAGTCAGACGCTCAACTGACTGAGCCACCCAGGAGCCCCTCATCTGTTTTGTTTCTTAAATTCCACATATGAGTGATTGTATTTGTGTTTCTCTGACTGACTTGTTTCACTTAGCATAATACCCTCTAGATCCATCCACATTGCAAATGACAATTTGCCATTCATTCTTTTTATGGCTGAGTAATTTTCTATTGTATATATATACCCCATCTAAAAGAAAAAAAAATTTAGAACAGAAGTAAATAAGTTCCCAAGATTGGGACTTGAGAGACATTTAAAAAGGCCCATGTGCTAAGTAAAATGTATAAATGCAAACTACTATGAAAATACATTAACAATTTTTAACTTTAATTTTCAATGCCAATATATAATAAAACAACCTATCAAACAAATACTGATTAAATAACTTATGCAAATACCCGTTCCTGAATACAGCACTGGCAGGTGTGATACAGTATCTTAAGGTATGGAATTCTACACTTTAAACTCAGCAATGATGTCTTTTTCCTTTTTCAATTTTCCTAGCACCTAGTTCCCTGAGTACATGCTCCTATTTTATCCAAATTGATCATTCTTGAGTCTTGTATAAATACATATTCTGTAGGTATTATCTCTATATGTCCCAAGATATCTCAAGGAGACTCATGGGATCAATGATGAACATTCAAGAGTTAAATAATACTGATATTTCTAAGAATAGGTAAAAGTTTGTTCCAATTATGGACTAGCCACTTAATGTGATGTTTTTTAAAAGAAACACTTGGATTTAATTAAATAACATTATAAAAATAGGAAAAAGACCAATAAAAATAAATGAAAATACAGAACACCAAAATTAAAGGAGTGCTAGGGCCAAAAAATCTTAACTGGTATAACTGTTAGAACTAAATAAGATATAAAAAATAAAAAGTGAAAATTAATAGACTCTACCTTCCAGATAAAGATATATGGGAAGTGTAGAAGGTAAGAGAGAAGCTATAAAGGTGTTCAACTTTCTTTTTTCAAAGACATATATGAAAAAAGACTGTTCTTGTATTTTAAATCTTCTAATACATTATAAAATGATCAATTATGCTATTAAGAAATGAATAGTAAAATAAGAGCATAAAATAGAATTACAGAAGGTGACATTTAAATAACAATTAGAACATGGTTAAGTTGTTTAAAACCTCTATAGAAAGATGAAACTTGAATCGATAAATATACAAAATATATATAAATACATTTTTAAAGTTTATTTATTTTGAGAAAGAGAGAGAGAGAGAGAGAGAGCACTTGAGGGGCGTGAGAGGCAGAGAGAGAAGGAGAGAGAGAATCCCAAACAGGTTCCATGCTGTCAACATGGAGCCTGATGTGGGGCTTGATTCCACAAACCATGTGATCATGACCTTAGCTGACATCAAGAGTCCGACACCTAACCCACTGAGCCACCCAGGTGTCCCTAAACACATTTTTAAGGAAAGCTCTATTTAAACACTCATGGGGACCACTCTGGCCCTACATTGTGGTACGTAGATCAGTGTGGACCTGGGTCTGCCTTCATCTGGGGCCAGGAGTCCCAAGCACAAACATCGGCGAACCTGAGCCTCAGCTGCCTCCCTTTGCCCTTTCCTGCCAGGACCAAATTGACCCTCTCTATGGAGGTGCCAGCCTAAGCATCACTATATTTGGGGACTGCTATTTTTAGGGGATTCAAGGAAGACTTTTTGCTGGAAGAGGTAAGACAACATGAAACCTGAAGCACTGGGGACTTACAAAGCAGCAGCACTGAATTTTTGCAAACAATTGAGATCCATCCTCATCAGTCTTGTTCAAAGTTGTTGAGTTTTTATGACTGCCCAAGCAAAGTTAATGAACAGTTTGGATGGGATCTTTAAAGGTTGGAGAAAGAAAGTTATTGATGGTACAGATTCCAGTGAAACATATAGTAGAAACATGCAGAGAGGAGGTTATTCATAAGCAGCTCACCCACATCCCCCGTGTGCTGGATCTCATCCTCTTTCTCCTCGGCTTCATCTCTATCCAACAACCCCAGTCATGCTTTAGAACAAATGCATTTTCTTTAGAGCAAATTGAAGGAACTAAAAGGAAATCTTTCGTTATTCCCAGTCTAGGCAATAATAGCAAGATTGCCAAGTACCTGAAGTCATACTTCCCAGAGTTATGTCAAAATTATTAAAGAACATGGTACTGATTTTTTTACAAGGGTGGAATAATGAAAGACATCAGGATGATTTACAGGTTTCTAACACACTTCACACAAGCCAGTGTGTGCAGGTGTGGAAGAGTGAGCTAGTTGTTCAATCTTGTCAGGCAGAAGGGAACATATTAAGAAGATAAATTACTTAAAGGGAAAATATAAGGAACAGAAGAATATTGTAGCAGGTGATGATGGTAAGCAGACAGATGCCATCTGAAAATTTGGAACCAGTGTTCAGATGCCATCTGAAAATTTGGTTGTCAGATATCATACCTGGGTGTGTAGCTCAAGGTAGAAGCACACTGGGAGACACAGATGCCTCTGATCCCCCTGTCTCTTCCTTTTGATTGTACCCATAGAACAGTCAAGAAAGTACTTTGAGCCATTCTAGCATAGAAAGTAGTATCTTTATGCCTGGACCTCAGATCATAGGCTCTTCAAACTCTGCTTCTACTCTTAACTGAAGTATCCTGGAAGTAAAGAAGACCTTCTTCCTCCCCCGACAGTAGCAGGAGACAGAGTTGAGATATCAGATAACAGTGATTATGAAAATTTGATTGACACTCATAGATATCTTTAATAAGGAATACCCACATTTGAGGGAATGACAACCCATGATACATCCCCATGGGGTCCAGGAATACTCAATCTTACCATATTTAACTAAAGAAAAGGAAGTGTCCACTTAGCACTGTTTTCTTAATTAGTTGTGGTGAAAAAAATTTTTGAGGACTTAATCTGGGGGGAGGATGCTTTCTCAGACCCCTGGACTCTGATGAGGAGAATCCCTATGCACAGAACTATAAGAGCCTGGCATTTGAGTGTCCTCACCTTCTGACCCAGTGTGCAGGTTTCAACAGAGAATCATTAAGAATATCAAATTGTCCTAATTTTGGTGATATTCGTGGATATACTGGTGTATTTAGGCAAAGTAAAATTTATGAACATAGTTCCTATTCTTTAAAATAAATTGGAAATTAAATACTAAGCACAAGTAGTCTATGAATGTTCCATAATTAGTCTTAAATGAAAAACTTACCCTTTGCACTATCATGTCTCGAAATTGATTTTTTCAAAAGAAAGTGAGCTTAGCAGCAGCCTCCAGAAAATCTTTCTATGATGAGCCAAGATCATCTTCGCCAGAATTTTTTTTTTTTTTTTTTTGGTAAGAAACCTGATTGGAACAAACCAGATTTGCCTTCTCTTGCCTTATCAGATAGGACTTTGAGAGTTTGAAAGAGAGGGCTTTGTTGCAACTTCTTTCTACTAGCCTAATATGTATTGGCACTTTAAATGGTTGCCTTTAAAAATATATACAAATGCTAATTACCAGTATGTAATCATCCAAATAAGTATGTCATAAAATTAATTAATTTTGTTTTGAAGGATTACAGTGACTGTGATCTTGCACTAGCCACATTTATGGTCTCTGTTCTGAAGTTCTAAAGGAAGGCCACACAGCTGTAGATAACAGACAGTCATTATGTACCAGATCCAAATTTTATGACAGACAGATTCCAGACACAATGGATTTAGTTCAGTTCATATGTAAGGGATATGATTCATTTAGACCTTCTGACAAATCCTAGTGTTAATTTGATTTGTGGAGGAAAGATATTTAATAAATGGAGTCTTGATAAATAAAGATTCATCTTAAATCTGGGGGTGGGGGGAAATCCTTATGAGCTACAGGTTAAAGTAAGTGGTGAGGATCTATATTTTATTTTTATAATCTATTTTTTTCAGATATAGAGATTGTGTCAATGTTTCTCAGATTGGAGAAAAATAAAATACATTTTTTGGTCTAGTTGTAGTTCATTCTGAATTCAGGGAATATCAAACTAAACTCATAGCTTTCTACTTTGAGTTCATAAAATTGACAGTAAAAAAGAGATGAAGTAAACTAAACATTCCATTTATAATTATAGAAAAGTAAAGATAAAAATGAAAAGAAGCAAATTTTCAACATCTGTTTTCAAGATAATAGCCAAACTGAATAAGTTTGCCTGTAAATATTGATCAAAGTGCCTGGGTAATTGCCTTTGCACCACTATGTAAAGTGCAGATGTGATAAAATTGAACCATGTTGGCATTAATTCTTATTTAGGTTTCCAGATTACATATTGGGGCTTTAAATCAATGGATTTTAGTGGCACAATAGGTGAAATGTATAACATGAGCCAGAGGTACTTATTATGATATAACGCTTAGTATATTTAAACTTACTAATATAGTAGATAAGGTCTTCAGAGGAGTCATGGTGTTCATAGTTGCAATGAATGGAAATTGCCAACATAAGATTCACACTAACAAGTTTGCATACATTTTATATTATTATATTTACTTTATAAATTTATTTCGAATGTAGCAGAGAAACCTAACATGAGATTAAACAGAGTCTTCTGAAAGCTGTGTTTTCCTTTGTTTATAGCAATTGGAAAAATCCCAGGCATATTCATGAAAATGAATACAATGATATAGAAAATATAGCAGTAAGAAATCCATTTTATGCATCAAGTTCTTGAATACTTTTTTGAATGCTTGTCTTGCTCAGTTTCATCAACCCCAGCGCGTAATTTAAGGTTTGGAAGCAACATTTCATATCATCATTTGGTTTTAACATCTACCCTGAGTATTTCCTTGATAACAAATGTATTTGACACCATCACAGATGAAATTTTTTTTTGGTTACATATAAACCTGCCATTTCCCCAGTGCTTTGTTTTCATATATTGAAATTGGTGGTTTTATATACAATTCATGCCAATCTACCTAAACTATGTTGAACTATAATCCAAAAATATAAGCTCTAAAATTTAATAAAATATTTTTCAAGTGATGATATATATGCTTTTAGTCATCACCTAGGAATTAAGTTGGAGAGGCCATTTGTCATAGACATTTTGAAACCCCACATAGTGAAATTATTTTTACTGTATTTATGTTTTATTATGTTTTTATAGTCAAAGTATACCAGGTTAATCAGGTTTTTTTTTATGTGTTTTCTTAAATTATTTTATTTTACTTTTTTAATTTATTTTTGAGACAGGGAGAGACAGAGCATGAACAGGGGAGGGTCAGAGAGAGGGAGACACAGAATCTGAAACAGGCTCCAGGCTCTGAGCTGTCAGCACAGAACCCGACATGGGGCTCGAACTTACGGACCGAGAGATCATGACCTGAGCCGAAGTCGGCCGCTTAACCGACTGAGCCACCCAGGCGCCCCTGATGTGTTTTCTTGTATCTGTTACTTAAATAATATTTTAAACTCTGTGTCCTCTACCATACGTATACTAAGTTCACCATTAACCCCTTTGAATTTGTTTCAAAATACATTTCATCACTGTACAATCTAGACTGGATTTAACCTTGGTAACTTTTTTTTTTTTTTTCACATTTTCTCATTAAAATAGACCAAGATATATTTGGAGATATAAACCAATTTTTAAGAGGATAAATATAGTCCATGTCAAGGTAGTAAGATGCAATGAACTTATAAAAAAAAAGTTGAAGAAATACTATCTTCTGAGAATTAAACTAGTAAAATAAAAGAGTGTGGTTGGAAGTTTATGGTTGATAATAAGACAGGGATACTTGCATATTTGCATAACAAAGTAAATGATGTGGATATTGAGGGGAGGCGGTCATTAGGTCATTATAGTGAGTAACTGAGAGCCAAGACCTCCTGGGAGAGGAGCCAGGTATCCGTATTTTCAACAAATTCCCCATGTAATTCTTTTGTAAACTGTGGGTGTTTGTATGGAATTTAAGTCTGATACATATTTTACTCATTTTGTTTTTGAGTGAAGTTTTTTTTTTTCCAGTACTTTCAGAAAGAGTCTTGGTTTAGATAATTTGTCTAACCTCACAGAGTTTTTTCTTCTACACGCTTGAGTGTGTGTGTGCATGTGTGTGTATGGTTAGTGTTAAAAAAAAAAAAATATATATATATATATATATATATATATATATACACATGCTTGCTTTGTAGGGTTTTATGTCTCTGTCAGCTTTCCCCACACTGGATTATTTTCTTCCATTGCTTCTGTTCTGTCCTGGTCAATTTTGATCCCACCATTAATAGTTACTCCTCAAAGTGGGTTCCTATTCCAGAAGGCAGCCCTAGTGGGTCAGTTTGAGAGTTCATAGGGGACAGACAGTCTCAGTCCCTCAGATGATGTTGTTGTGCCCTCCTTGAGTTTACTCACATACTGTAGAGGGGAAAAACCCCTCAGCTTTGGCCATTGTTCTCAGTGGGCCCACTGCTTGTCCCAGCGAATATCTGTTGGCTATTTGGTGTCCTCTTGTATTTAAGCCTGTCAAATATCACATTGCTTCTATCGGACTCCATGCCATGCTTCTATCGGACTGCATACTTGGAATTTCATGCAGTTCCTAAGGCAGTTGGCAATTTTTCGCCACCTGCACATGTATTGGGGGATACATTATGGAGATAACTCATCCCGTAGTTTTTTGTTGTAAATGCAATCTGTATGGTCTTGATTTTACTATCCAGTTACTTTGCTTGTTTTTATGTGGGAATTCAAGATAAAAACTATGCCTGCTATTGTAAATTTATATTTTTCAATAGCTCTCTGGATGATTCTTTTACACCACTGCTGTATACCATAGTATCTTAGCTCCAGTGCCTACCACCAACTAACCTCATTCTTGTTTTTCTTAGTCTTAATACATGAGAGAAAACCCGAGTAATTATTAGACAGAAAAGGTTTGCTTGCTCTCATGTCCAGCCACGACTAATGAACAATGGGTCGTTATAGGAACTATTACCTATTTTTATTTAAGACTGAAAAGTACAGATCAACAGAGGAAAAAGAATTGGTTGCTTAACAATTTATCACAATGGTTTTCCCTGAGATATTAAAAGATGTAACTGAAAATAAGAAAGGGACTCCCTTCTCACAGGCTATTGCCTCTGCCTGAAATCACCCTATGCCCCATCATTTGGCTGACTGATTTCAAGTTTTCATTACATACCAGTCCTGATCCCTGAACCTTCTGTGATCTATCCTTTTCCCTCAGTCTGAGTTAAAAGTTTTCTTATTCATCCAGTAAGTTTCAATGTTTTATCTTCTTGTCTTTCTCCATATAGGACACTAACTTCCTTAGGGTGGAAATTACATTTTTCTCTCTGTATCTCTAGCACCAAGCATGAAATTTTTCATGTAGAAAGAATAATGATGATGAATGAATAATTGATGAATGAATGAAATGAAAGAATGCATGAACATAGATCATTGGTAATTTCACCACTTAGAAGTCATCGTTGACTGTTTATAGCAGGCTGAATAATGCCCTCCACCCCAACTCCAGGATATCTATGTCCTAATCTCCAAAATCTGTAAATATGTTGCCTTATACATCAAAAGTGTCTTTGAAGATGTGATTAAGGATCTTGAGATTCAAAGACTGGTTATCTTAGATTATCTGGATGGGTCTTAAATATAATCACAATGGTCCTTGAGGCAGACCATGTGGATGTTACTGTAGGAGAAAGAGGTAGTGCTGAGGCTGGTAAGTGGTCACTAGCTAGGGAATGCAGGCAGACTATGAGTTGGGAAAGGCCAGGAAACAAATTCTCCCTTAAAGCCTCTAGAAAGACACAGCCCTGCCAGAAGCTAGATATCAGGCTTTTGAACTCCAAAACTGTAAGAGTTGTTTTAAGCCACTTATCCTGTAATAATTTATTATAGCAGCCATAGGAACTAAGGCATATTTTGGTACCTAAAAGTGGACTGCTCCTTAACAAACACCTAAAAATGTGGAAGTTGTTTTGGAACTGTACGAGCAGAGGCTGGAGGAGTTTGAGAGAATGATAAAAAAAAAAAAAAAAAAAGACCTAGATTAAATGATAAAAATGCCTTAAAGAGACTACTAGTAGAAGGGTCAATGTTAAAGACATTGCTGGTAAGGGCTCAGAAGGAAGCGAGGAACACAGAAATCTTGTATCGTTGTAGGGAATACCAAAATAGTTAAAAACAATGTTTATGGATATATGAATGTCAAAGTTACTTCTGATGAGAGTTCAGAAGGAAATGAACACCAGAGGGGGATTCTTACTACATAGTGGCAGAAAGCTTAGCAGAATTGTGTCCTACACTTGTGTTAGAATCAAAATATGTAAAAGATGAACTTGGATATGATGAGCTGAGATGATTTCCAAGCACATATTGAAGGTAAAGTTTGGTTTCTTCTTGCTGCTCATAGTAAAATGCAAGAGGAAGGAGATAAATTGAGGGAACTCTCACCCAAAAAAGAAACCAGAACTTGACTTGAGAAGTTCTCAGCCAATCCAGATTATAAAAGATGCTAAGATTAGGAGAATCATTGTAAGGAAATCATACTCCAGAGATAAAGTCAAGGGTATGGCTGGATAATCTCTTGACAGTGTCTCCAATGGATCAAAAGGTCAAAGTATCCAGCCACACAGAGAGCTCCTTGAAGAGATTAGGCATGCCACTCATGGACCCCCTCAGCCATCTCAGCAGAAGCAGGGAATAGAGATAGGATTATATAGGAAAGATCTGTGGAGGAATGTCTTATCTAATGGAGTGAATCCCTGAGATATACACGGAAGACCCACAGTTTGTTTAGAATGTTATACCCCCAGAAACACTGTCAGCTTGGACTGAAAAGGACAGAGAGAGGGTGAAATGAAAAGAGGCTTTAAGAGTTCCAAGATTCTACAGAAAGAAAATTGGTTAAAAGCATGACTCAATCGCAAGCATGTGCTACCCTTCATGAAAAAGGATGGTGCAGAGGGAGCTACAGGCCTAGAGGGTAGAGCTATGAGCCCAGAGGTAGAATCCAGAGCCAAGAAGGCAGAGTGCCATGCCAGAGAAGAGCATTCCCAGACCTTGCAACCTAACCAGGCTTGCCCAGGTGGATTTTGAAATCGTTTGGGCTGAGGACTCCTCTTTCCTTTCATTTTCTCTTTTTTTTTTTTTTTTTCATGAGATTGCCTAAAACTGTTAACCTATGCTTGTCACCAGTATGGCTTGGGAGCAGATAACTTGTTTTTAAGCTTTACAGATTCACAGATGAAGAGAAATTGTTTCCCAGGATGTATTAAAGTCAGACTCTCATTCATACCTAATTTAGATAAGTTAAATGGTGAGATTTGGGATTTTTTGAACAGGTGAGACTTACTGAGATTTGGGGCTTGAGTTAATGCCGTAATGGTTTGACACTTTGGGGGAACTTGCAATGGGGCAAATGTATTCTGCATTTGGGATGGACTGAATATTTGGAGGCCAGCAGATACCTGGCGGTAGCTGAATATTACTCCACACTTCCACCGGATGACTATTTCCTAACTCTTGTAACTTGTGAATTTGTTACCTTATATGTCAAAAGAGACTTTGTAGATGTGATGAAATCAGGAAATTTGAGATTCTCTTGGGTAATCTGGGAGTAGAGGATGAGGCATATCTAATGATAATGGTCTTATTAAGAGACAAGAGGGTGAATGAGGGGTAGAAGATGAGCTGGTAGAAGTTGGAGTTTTGTAAAGAAAGCACCACCGGCCAAGCAATGCAAGCAGCCTCTAGAAGCTGAAAAAGGAAAGGAAATAGAATTCCCTCAGAAGACTACAGAAGGAACACAACCCACACTGATGACACACTAAAATGACACACTGATTTTAGACTCTGGACCTCCAGAGCTGTATAGAATACATTTGTATTGTTTTGTGCCACTAAATTTGTGGCGATTTGCTACAGAAGTAATTGGATACCAACACACTGTTGCATTTTTGTTGCTGTTTCTGATCAGTAACATACACTTCTAAGTTACATAAAAATCAGCTGACAATTGTTTTGTGTTATGTAGAGAATATATTCCAGTAAAGATTTGAAGACATTCTTCATTTTAATAACTGCATGAATCTATGAGTTTTCACAAGGTACTTTGGGATAGATTCTAGTCCCATAAATATGAAAGTCACTACCAGATGTTTCTTTTCTTATGAAATGTTTTTGCCACAGGTAAGCTTTTATCTTCTTCCTCACCCTTACTTTGCATTCTCAATGTCTGACCTTCAGAAATAGAGGCATCTCCCAACATACTTTAGACCGCACAAGGGCACTTAATCATGTAAACAGTAAAATCAGTCTCACTGCTAATCTTTTATCTAATGGTAAGTTTCTTAGCTGTGTGTACTTTGATGGTGATGATGAAAGGAAATAGGTTTTTATTTTATGATTCCACCATGCACATTCCAACTCAAGAATCCTAACACGTATTGGTTGTAATTATAATAAAAAAATTTTGTTTCTTTTTTTCTTTCTTGATTGTGGATACATTAGCATTGTTTGGAATCGAATGCCACTCCAATTTCACTTTTCTTTCTGGAATGTGTAATGTAAAAAAAAAAAGTGATGCAGTTAGTGATATTTTATCCATGAAAAGGACATTCGTTTTTCCTTTTTCCTTTTGTTATGTTATGGGCTATGCTGGAGATAATGGATTACAGTGAAGCCATCTTCACAGTGATTCATCAATCTTGGTGGGTGGGGGCAACATCCATTCTGCTCTTAATAATTGGTTTCTAAGTGACCTGGCCTTTTGTGGCATGAAAAAAAAAAAAAAAAAAAAACACATTTCTAAGGCTTGAGAATTACATCTAGCAACAAGACAGAAAATGTACTTATTGTCAATGAGTAAATGAAGACGACAAAAAGGATGCAGAACTCTTTAAGTTTCATGTCTTAGAGAAATGAGAATTAGAATGGCTTCTCACAGAGTCACATATCCACAGTCCTTTTACCTGTAGAATAATTAAACAACAAAAGCAGTTTGTGGTTTGAAGATTCCACATTGACGAGATCAGCCAAACAGAACTGCTTGTTTTAAGCTGCTAGTCTTAGACCCATGTTTCAACTCTGAAAAGAAAGGTTTAATTCTAAATCTGATTTATAAATTACTCAGTTTAAATAACTGGGCAATTGACAAGGCAATTAAAACAGCTAGATTAGCTCTTATTTTAATATCTTAATCCTCCAAAGTTTAAAATGCTTTGATCATCACGTGTGATAAGCTCAGTCACATACTAATGCTGTTAATTACTTGTTAAAGCAAACTTTAAAATTCATCATCTTATTAACTTTTCCATTTATTAATGGGTCAGTCCTCTTATTAGCTCCATTTTTCTTTTCACTTTTTTTTTTTTTTTTTTGCAAAGTTTAAAAATGTAGGCTATAGCCTATAGCCTTAGGGCACTAGAATGAGTCTTTTCACCTTTAAACTTTAAAAAGATGCCTTAAATTTGGATTCTGGAAGATTAAGTTTCACTGATCTCTCAAGACAACAAAGTCATCCCTCCAATAACTACAACCCATCTCTGGACAATTTCTCACCGTTTTGTCTTCTGTTAGATTATACTCCTATTGTCAAATCAATGCTGACAGTCCTATGCTTCCTGCTTATGATGTCATAGAAGGTTTAGTAAAGGGAGAAATTAAATATCTGGGAAGGATTAGAATACAATCACTGAAACCTACTCACCCACCTGCACCACTTCTAATATTTGACCTCATGCTTGCAAACCCTTTGGGTTTCAACACAATCTCTTGATTATTAATTGAAATACTGAGATTATTATTATGTTAATTACTCATTATTTTGAAAGAAAGTTTGTTCCCCTTAGGATTTCTAATTTATTCCTTTGGATAGCTAATGTATAATTATGCAGTATTTCTTATGAGAAAGATAAATGAGATAGAAACCATGGCTATCTTGATGAGACATCCCACAACTCTACCAAGCTGACCTCTTTATGAGCCTTGTTAGTTTTATTTGAGAAAGCACACATTCATCTCATTATTTACTCTCTTAAAGTTCATTATACCTAAAAATTAGCCCCACAAGTTATAGGTGAATTTAATAGATTTAATACTTTTCTAAATGCATTTTCCGTTGACACAAATTCGGAGTCAAAGGAACCTAAATCCTTTCATGAAAAATACTCCCTCTACACTCCCAATGAAGGGCATTTAAAATTCCTCTTAAGATTATAAGGGAAATATATTTTTTTTCCTTAAGCTTATTCATACTGGGCCACTGGAAATGAGGAATTTTATCTGGATATTTAATGAGCAATCTTTTCCCCCCACAGATTGAAGTGACTACTTTATTAGGCTCTTTAAGATAGGGAAGCCTGGATGGTAGAACTTTGGATTCTGCTATCTACTTTGCATGGTAGGGCCAAAGAACCTAGCTATGTCATCGAATTGACTATATCTGATCCAGGTTACATCATTTTATTTGGACAAATTAATTCCTGCTTCTTTTTCTATAAAATCAAGAAGAAAGATATACCTCACTGTAGATCAAATGAAACAATCCATATAAAACACTCAGTATGCTGGCACAAAGCAAGAACTCAATGTGTTAGATGGTATTTATTATTCATCATGACACAATTCATGGTTTTATACTGGCTTTCCAAATCTATTATGAGAATGTAGAATATTCAGCACAAATAACCTGATCAGCCAACTCCTGGTTCTATTCTATGAAAATATAAGTTAATAAAATAGAAAAAATGAAAAAGCCATTGAATGCCTTTATTTCAAAAACAGACTGAACTATGGATTTCTTTAAATCATTAGTCCTCCTATTGCTTTTAAAAGATGAATCAATTTACAAAAATCCAACTTAGAAAATTTTTTTTGGAATTGAACTATTGTGTGGAGGTAGTACACCTCTTTTAAGAACATATTGATGTCATTTTTCCACTTGTTTTGGTGGTGGTGACTGCTGGGTTGAAGATAGAACTCCATGAATTCAAGTGACTTGTCATATTTCAAGCTCCCATTTTGTCTGTCTTTAAAACACAATTTTTTGTTTCTTTTCCCTCCAAAATGAGAAGGCTGATGGTTTGGAAAGTAATAGAAACAGGCTTTCTAGATCCGATAGTGCTGTACTTTCTTTTGTGGGACCACTCAGATCAGTGTGAGTACTGTGCAGGAACCACAGAGCTTCTAACTTCTCCTGCATCATTCCTTGTGCCTAGAATTGTGGTTTTTTTTTTAATGCAATCATTAAAATTTAAAATGTCTCACTAATTAAATCATGTTTTCTTAAGGATAACTATTAAATTTTTATGAGTTTTTTTTCTTTTGAAAATGTTAATATCTGGTAGGAGGCCTTGAAAATTATACAATTACAGGAAATTTTGTGCAGTTTATAAATTAAAAGAACACAGGGAAAAAAGGATGTAGAAAATCCTTTTGGAGCTAAATTTTTAAAGAAATTTAAATTGCTTTGTGAATTACTATGATTAACATAATTTGATAAAGTAAATCATTTCTATTTTTTACCATCTGCTTTCAGTAGGATTTGAAACTGACATTTTGGACTCAATGGTCTAGTGAAATATACCAAATCACACATAACATACACATTCTGAGTTCTCAAAGCTCAAGTTTAAACTTCTAGATTTAAATTTCACTTCCTTTGATTGTTTTCTATGTTCTTGATACCTTTATTGCTATTGCTACTATATAAAAATAAGTGTTTTATATATTTTACCTCATTTACTCCTCACAATCCAACTTTGTGTTAGACATTATTCTCATTTAAAAGATGAGATCAATTAAACTCCAAGTGGTTAAATAACTGGCCTGAGGTTACACAGCTACTAAATGATGAAGCTAGATTTCAAACCAGGATTCCTAATTACAGTGCAACTTGATTATGGTTTCATATGCCAAGAATACTATTTGTCACTAAGGAGAGAGATAAGACACACAAAATAACTACCATCTTGATCTAAAGTATGATGTTGGTGATGGAGGAATCACAGAAGGTAAAATGGGACAGAGAGTTTTCCTGGAGGCAGTCAAAACATTTTCACAGAGAAGATGGAAATTGGGCTGTCTTGACAGATGAGTGAGTTTACCAGGAAAGTAATGGTACCAGAAAAATTGTCCAAGACATAGAAATAAGAAAAAGAGATTGTTGGTTGTCGTTTCAGAGGAGTGCTAAGTGATGATGTTTAGTGGGTCAGAGCTGTGCACCTTCAGTTGATTTCCTACTCAATAGGCTATATTCAACTCTGAAGGGGTAGGACTTAACTTTTAGAAAACAAAGAGTCATATAAATGATTCATTCATAAGAATGAAAATTGACTTTTCCCCAGGAAATATAGAATTGATTTCTATCCAGCACATATAATAACCCTAAACATTGCATTTTATCACCTTATGGGATATGAGATATTAACTAGACTTGAATATATGCAAACTTATCGCTGCTTCCTAACTAAATACTCTGTACGTGTGTGTGTGTGTGTGTGTGTGTGTGTACAGGACCAGTTTTCATTATATATATATATATTTTTTTCTATTATATTAATATGTAGTATATATTATAATATATATTTAATAATATATATTTTATTTTATGTTATATATTTTATATGTTATATTTTAATTATAATATATATTTTAATTATATTAATAATTTTTTCTCACTTTCTCAGGTTCATTTTATTTTTATTTTATTTTTTAAAAATATTTATTTATTAGTTTTGAGAGAGAGAGTGAGAGAGAGACACAGCACAAGTGGGAGAAGGGCAGAGAGAGACACAGAATCTGAAGCAGGCTCCAGGCTCCGAGGTGTCAGCACAGGGCCCGATGTTGGGCTTGAACCCACCAACTGGAAGATCATGACCTCAGCCAAAGTCAGATACTTAACCGACTGAGCCACCAAGTCCCCTCTCAGGTTCATTTTACATTTGCATGACAGCCATGCAATTTTTTTTTGAAAATTATATTTTAGCAATGAATTATGGAAATTTTCATTAGAACAACCACCTTGAACGTAGAACAGACTCATAAAATTGTCTGACATCTAGGGGTTGCACATACATCTGAGAATATAGTTGGGGGAATGCATGAAGCAAGGGAGGCAAGCAAGTCCCACTTTTTATAGGCTTTGAATGTTACGCTAAGTAATTGGAGCTGTCATGTAAGTATAACTGTTAGGTGGAACTAAAACACATAGGCTAAAATCAGAAAAGAGCTGCATCCTTGTTTTAACGTCTTGGTAAGCCCACTTAGTTGGAACCACTATATTCATGGGATTCAATTAAAGAAAAATTGCAGTGAATTTTCTGGACACTCAAATAATAAATTCTAGTGAAAAATATCAATGCAGTCATTAGTATGTTCAGTCCTAGGTGATCATTAACATTTCCAACCTCATTCAAGGCTTCTCCATACTGTCGCTTGGCCCCGTGGCAGATTGGCTACCAGGCAGAAGGGGGCATGGTCATTATCTCCCTGTTTTCCCTATAGAATCTGTGCTCTGTTTCTCCTCTCCATTTTTCAGGTGGTAAGTAATGCCTCCTGAATCTTATTTGACTGGTTCTATTGAGATTATCAAGGGTTGGTCCTCTCTTGGCTTGCTGAGCCTTTAAACCTATTTTCCCATATGGCACTCTTGAAGGTAATTTGGAGAACCTTCTATTACTGGAATTCTCTTAAGAACTTGCAGGTCCTTCAATATAATGTGGTCCATCATGCTTTGAATGACTACTATAATGATTTTTTTAATGAATATAAAATACACAAAGTACAAAATAAATGCTTGTTGTTATTGTCAATTTTTTTAAGTTTTGAAATATCTGCAACATGTAATTGTAGCCACAAAAGAGACATGAATGTATGTTTGAAAATTTCAATTTCCTGTTTTATATAGTCTTAACTATCTTAACAGTGATTCTAAACATAATTTTAAAATGATAATAAGATACATATACAAATACTGTTTTGAAGGATTATAAACACTTATGTAAAAATTCTTTGCCAAATCACAACGACTTTCTGGCATAGTCATCTTGAGTTACTACACACTTTTGATTTTTTATTACCAAACTGATTGGAATTAATTTTGTTTGCTCTTTTTTCAGTTCCCAGGCACCAGCCTAATTGATACTGTGTTTCTGCTTCAGTTGATTAGTTTTTCTGTTTATATGCAATTTGGGGTTTGAAGGGGAACAATGATAAGCAGATTGAGTGTCAGTAAGTTTATCAACATATGGCTTTTCTGTCTGAATTGAATGGGAAATGTAAAAATGTATTAAAACTTACCTTTGAAACCTATGAAGAAATAGTTCAGAAAAGTATCTAATGAGATGGAAACAGAAATTCTCTAATTGCAACTGCAGCCATTATAGTATTTATTAAAATATAACAAACCAGTTGACACATTTTTCTTTAATTCTTTTCTCGTCAGGGTAGAGATGCAACCTCCAGAATCCTGAATGCAAGAAGGAAGGTGGTATTCTTCTTGATTCCCTGCAAGCTCTCTTGTTTTGTTACCTCCCTTCACTCTGGATTCTTGCTCCGCAACCTTCTCTAATCTTTGTTTCTGTTTTCAACACTTATCCCTGAACAATACTTTGACTTCCTTGAAGCCCATAGCATGCAGATACATTCATCTTCTGTGTGGTCATTTTTGATGACTTAGAAAAAAAAAAATCTCTATCCATAACTTTTCTGAAGTCCTGCCCACTCAATTACTTAATCTCCCAAATTGCAATGAACTTTTTCAGTATCTCATTTCAGCAACCCACTAATACCTTTTAACTCGTTATCAAGCACACACAAAGCAAAACGAAACTAAACCCTACTACTTTCAAGACTTGAACCCTGAATTTTCTAAGAAATTCAACTTAGAAATTATATTATCTGCCTTTTATATTCCTTATTTTCTTTTATTTGTAAACTATTATGTAGTTGAAGGATTCTTGAATACACTTATTTAAACATGTTAAGAGACTCCACTGTGGGCAAGCAGTATATGGACAATCTCTGTATCTTCCACTGAATTTTGCTATGAACCTAAAGCTGTTCTAAAAAAAAAAAAAGGTCTATAAAAATAAAAAAGATTCCACTATACATTTGTGCAGTCTAATCTCTACGGGGTCTTTAAAATTTTTAAAAATAAAAAAAATTAAAAAAAAAAAGAGTTCAGCAATCCCTGTATACACTTATATAGGCTCTTTTGAGGCTGTTATAGATCTTCCCAGATAGTCTCAAGGTCCTAAACTACTTTGTCAAACAACGGCCTTAATAGCAGACATTAGGTATTATGTCACTGAAAACCTTAAGACCATCCAGAAGCAGTTCCTTAAAGTTTGCTCTTCATTATTTTTTGGGTCTCTTTACTCATTTTTCTTTCCAATATCTAGGATGAAGTCATATTGTTCCTCCATTGCAAGCTTTCTCAGCTTGTACACTCATTCCATTACTTCACACTTCCTCCTTAACTTACTTGGTTTGACTGTTTTCTAACCTATTTTGGACTTTTCTTTCTTGATTTCTTTTCCTCATACCTATGAATACACTTTTTTCCCCTATTTTAAGTTGAAGACAAAAAACAAAAATATTTATGTAGATATTTCTATGCAATGAACTTATACAAAGGATATTATCTTTATATCTCCCAACAGGAATACCTTACTGTGTTGTAACTTTCAAGCTCACTTGTAATATTATTTCAGAATAAATCATATATTAATACTATGACTCAGTATAAGTCAAAACAATGGGACAAAGTATTATTTTTTTATTAGCTTCTGACTCCTGATACCCATGTCAAGTTTGAAGTGAGGTATGGCGTGTGAGTTTTGCAGACCATTCATTTATTAAATAGATTTCTCTGAAACTCTAAATTAGAAAAAATAAGTTTTCAAGTCTCAGACTTAACATTCTGTATTATTTAGCATTACTTTTATAATGCTGGTTACACAGTCTCCTGAAATTTTTCTTTATATCTTTATATATATTTAAATATATATATATTTATATATATTGAATGTCTTTCAATATCTTGGGATATTTTATCTTCTCTGTATCTTCAGACCCTCTTCTTTTCCTTTCCTTCTATAAATAGCCATATTCAACAAGGTCCTTCTTGATCCAAGCTTCTTCTTTCCTCCTCCTCTTTCCTTTGGTGCTTTCAATGATTCTCACAATTTTATTCTTCCTCAGAGCAAAATGATGAGCATATTTATACCTCAAACTGTCTTCTTTTCTAGGACTTTTGAGATACAGAGTGAACTCAGTTGGCTGGATCTCCTCACACTTACCATGTTCAAGGTACACCTATCACCATCCTCCCTAATCATGTCCCTCCTCCTGCTACATTTGTCTCAGTTAATGGAATAACATAATATTCTTCCAAGGCATAGATCTTCCTGCTCATCTTTGACTTTTCAACATCCTCTAAGTGCTATGTGTAGCAACTCACCAAGATACTATGGGTTTTACATGAGAATAGCAATGTGGCTTTCCTCAAAAAGCTTAGAAGTTGTTTTTTTTTTTTTAATTTTTTTTAATGTTTATTTATTTTTGAGAGAGACAGAGACAGAATGTGAGTGGGTTATGGGCAGAGAGAGAGGGAGACACAGAAGCAGAAGCAGGCTTCAGGCTCCAGGCTCTGAGCTGTCAGCACAGAGCCCAATGCGGGGCTTGAACTCATGAGCTATGAGATCATGACCTGAGCCGAAGTCGGGCGATCAACCGACTGAGCCACCCAGGTGCCCCAGAAGTTGTTTTTCGTTAAATTATAATATGGATCTTCTAGACTAGGACCTAAAATGTAATCTTAAAAGAACTTTATTTCCAAGATCTTATTTAGGACATTTCGAGAAGACAATCACAAAAGGTGTATCAGTCTTGGTAGGTGGTTCAGCAAAGGCAAAAGAGCAATGAGACATAATAGTTTTCAGCAAATTTCATAGAAAACAGCATGAAGCTCTGTGTCTCAGTGGTGAGGATGGGTGAATTACATTATCAAGGCTCAATAATGCCAGTCATCAATTCATTTTAATATCTCTATTTGTTATGTTTCCACTTTCAACCAGCCACCTTCTGATAATATTTTCACTTCCTATGTCATTTTACCAAAAAATTTAGTTAAGGCAGTTGTTCAGTATAAATAATAGTTGTATTTCTCACTATAAATTAAGACATTGGCCTTTTAAGTTTTATAATATGATCCTGGTGAATGTTGATACATTTCAGAGAGATGGCCAGTTTCTTTTTATTTTGCTTTTTAATGAATATACATATATGACATATGATAACTGTACAGCTCCATGAATTTCAGAGAGTGATAATACCCATATAAACAGAATCCTGATCAATAAGCAGAAATGACAGTACTTATAAAATTCCCTAGCCCAAGCCTCTGGAACCTTTTACATAGGCCCTCAGAACAGACTTCACAGCAGTCTTTCTCCTCTTTGCTGGCATTTTCTGAATCATAGTTTAATCATAAAATTTCTCTGCTTGCAGGCACTCACTGCTTCTAACCTATCTCATCAATGCCTAACTTCTAAGGCACTTTGAAGTCCTAACCTACTTTTCCTGCTCCAAATCCTATTACTTCCCTATCCAAAATAAATAACTCTCCAGACTTAGAGTTTCATCAGGAAAGCAAAGCAGTGGGGATTACATCAAGATAAACAGGAGTTGCCACCAGACCAATGATTCTTGACCAACATTGCACTTGGCAAATATCAGAGACACTTTCAAAAAATATATATATCTGGCACAATTTGTCTGACTGTTTTCTTTCATAACTGACAACCAATCTGCCAGCAAATTCTGTCAGCTCTACTTTCAAAACCTATCTAGAACTCAACCATTCCTCACAGCCTCCATGACCAACACCTGAGCTACTATCCTATGTCATGTTGGATATTACAATAGTCTTCAAATTTGATCCTTTTCCATGTTTCAGTCTTTAAACACAGTAGTCAGAATGATCTTGTTAACATATGTGAGTCAAAGCAGTCATCTTTTTTTGTCCTAAAACTCCTCCTGTAGCTTTCTATCTCAGAGTAAAATCCAAAGTCCTTAAAAGAGCTTTCAAGCCCCTACATCTATACTGTCCAGCACAGTAGCCATCTCTACATGTGGCTACTGAGTCCTCCAGATATGGAGTCCAAACTGACATGTACTGTAAGTAGAAATTACACAACAGATTCCAAAGACTTTGTACAAAATTTTTTTTAAATGTCAATATTTTTCATTCATTATAGGTTAAAATGATAACACTCTTCATATATTGGATTAAATAACATTAAAATTAATTTTTCATGTTCTATTTTTTACTTTTTAATGTGGCTACTGGAAAATTTAAAATTACTTATGTGACTCACATTATATTTCTATTGGATGCTGCTGCTCTAAGCAGTCTGTATTATCTTTCTGACTTTCTTTCTTGCTTTTCCTTCACTATTTCTTACAATATCATCTTCCTTGCTCTTCTTTGAGCCTACCAGGCCTGGTCCTGCTGCAGGGCCTTTGTATTTTCATTTTCCTTCAGTCTGGAAGGCTCTTTCCCTTAATACTTTGTGATATCTTCCTCATTTCCTTTAGGCCTTTTTTAAAAACATTATCTTTACAGTGAAACCGTCTGTGACTACTTGATCTAAAATTGAAATCCGTAGAACTTTGTATCTCTATTCTCTGCTTTATTTTTCCTTGTAGTTCTTATCTTTACATAACACAGATTCATCTGATACAGCAAACTGAATCCTAGAGAATTTGTTTAAATCTAGCAAATCTTGTTTCTGTAGGCCAAAGCATACAACACAAAGGTTTCAGTAATTTTTCCTCAAAGTTTATACAAATAATAGGGGTTTTTTTTTGTTTTTTTTTTTTGTTTTTTTTTTTTTTTGAGAGAGAGAGAGGGAGTGAGCATGAGAGCCAGGGAGAGGCAGAGAGCAAAGGAGAGAGAATTTTAAGCTGGCTTCATGCCCAGCATGGAGCCCCAGTGTGGGACTTGACATGGGGCTTGATCTCACAACCATGAGATCATACCTGAGCTGAAAACAAAAGAGTAGGACGCTTAATTGACTGAGCCACCCAAGTGCCCCAATAGGGGCTTCAAAATAAGGAGAAATTCTCTCCAGGACTTCAGAGTCCACATGAGTGTACCTTTCATGTTCAGGAAGTATGATCATAAACAGCAGAAGCCCAGGGCTTCATCTCCTGAGAAGGACAACTGCAAGAATGTCGTGGTCACACTTTCAGTCTAGGAGGGGCCTGGGTTGTTATAAAAGAGGAACTTACAATGCAGACTGAAGCTAAAGGCCAATCTCTTCCTACCAATGGTCACAGTGATTTGTGGATTACTAATAATGAGAAGCATTTTCTGAGAGAATGGGTCTATTTAGGTTGTCAGACCTCTAGAGACCTACACTTAGCAGCTTTGACCATTTCCTTATACCAGAATAATGATCATATAAAGTGATCTGAGGAGACCATTCTTCTGTGATGATACACACTTTAGTGCCCATCATATTTTGGCTGTTCAACACACTACAGGCCAGTAATCTGATTGTCTGGCAGCCTCATGCATTCTTAGGTCACTGCATGGGTCCTTGCACACAGCAGGTTTACCAAATGTCCCAGATGGGCAACAGTGTTGACTGCTTTTCCACTTCTATCCAAGACTGGAAGGAATTTGTTGCTCTTAGCCCTTGTGTCCAAGAGCATTTCATCTTATTAGAGAATTCGCTGTATGCTTCCCTTGAAAAAGTGTTACTAGATACATTGCCCCCAAAAAGAGTTGGTAAAGAAAGATCAATTATCCCTGGTAATCTTTCAGGTTTAAAAGTATGTTGAAGTGTGATTTCTGTTCATTACATCTAATCTTACAAGCCAACAGATGTGATCATGCTGCCAGCAGAAAGAATAAGATGGGAGTCTTCCAGATCTATGGTGGGTTATTTTATTGTAACTATTAACAATAGCACTTACTTTAAAAATGGAAAATTCAGGGCAGGAGCACTTGACTTCCTCAATAAGTTAAGCATACAACTCTAGATTTCGGCTCAGGTCATGATCTCACTGTTGGTGAGTTTGAGTCCTGTGTTGGGCTCTTTGTTGATAGTGGGGAGCCTTCTTGGAATTCTCTCTCACCTTCTCCTTCTGCCCCTCCCCTGAGTGCACTCTCTCTCTTAAAACAAATAAGTAAACATTTAAAAAAATAAAAATTAAAACTGCAGGGCAATTGCTAAAATCAGGACACAAGGTTACCATATCCAATTGCCATTCACTTCAGAATATACACATACTCCATAACAAAAATGCAGCACACAAAAAAATTCCAAATCTAACTGTATAATAGTCACCAACAAAGACAATGAAGCATTTTAAGAAAAGATAAAATGAGCCAAATTAGTGGGGCTGCTCGTGACATCCATTATGTACACTTGCTCCCTTTGGCCCATATTGGAGACCAAATATGGCGCAGACTATTGGAGTAAATGTTTGATGCTCCCCATATACAACATGTGCAGTTGTTATCCCTTCTTATTTCTACTTATTTCCCACTGTGATTTCCCCATTTCCCAGAGGATTTCTATTCTTCTCTAGTAGCACTCCACAGTTTCTTAAAAGAAAGCCCTCAAAGCAAAAATACTCTAAGTATATTTCTAAGAGACAAATATGGGATGCATCACATACTGCTTTATAGTATAGAGGTGAACAGAAAGATACAAGTGGGACCGAGAAGAGACAGAACATCACAAAATCAAATATAAAGTGCCAGGATGTTGTTAACTCTTTTAAAAACTGGGAATCACTAGCATAATGAATTATGGGTAGAAGAGGAAGTGACTGGGCAGCTTACTTAAGATTTCTGAAACTCACTTTCCACTGTGGTAAAGCATATTTACATAAAGTGTTTGCTGGGAGGAGAAAACAATGTAATTCATGTAGAGCACTGTGCCTGATCCCTGGCAACCATTCCCTCAAAGTATATTTTTATTATTGCACTTTCATCCAATGGATGGGAGTCAACCCAGATTCTTCTTTTATCATATACTTTAATGCATACATCAAGCAGCTAAATATTTTTCCTGACTTTAACAATGATAGTACAATATTATCATGAAGGAGAAATTGCTCTCCCCAAAGAGGTCCTGTTTTTACAGAATCCCTATCTCTAAGGAATATACAAACCTATCTGACAAGTAATATTCAAAGCTTGCTGTCAATTCAAAGGGCTCCTGTGTACTTACTCAGGATGGGATCCACAAGAGCAGTGATCATTCTTTGTGTGACAGTGACAAGAAGAAGGGAAAGAAGAAAAATATCTTTCACTGAGTGTTTACTTTATGTCAAAATAGTGTTAAATATTTTAAATTAATTTATTATATTTAGATCTCATAGCACATCACATAGGAAAGCACTATGATCTTCCTCATTTTATATATAATGAAACTGGAGCTTAAAGGGATAAAGTACCTTGCCCAAAGTCATGAGCAATTGGATAAGTTCGCAAGCGAACTCAGTCCGTCTGGCTCCAGACTCCACTTTGCTCTATTTATGGTTTTACCCAGGGACCTAGTATGATGCTTGTAACATCGAATAACTTTGTTGAAAGACTAGATTCAGTGAAAAAATAAACACAATGTAAGGTATAAACCACACATGTTTTTGGGAATTCTAAGGTTGGAGTAGTTTTTTCATTTAAGAATTTTCTCAACACACATTCATCAAGCATCTACCATATACCTGGCATGCTAATAACACCTGAGAATATAACAAATGTTGAGATATAATTTCTGCCTTTAACAAATTCATATTCAATAAATAAAATAAATACTTAGAATTTTGTTAATGTTTATTTATTTTTCAGAGAGAGAGAGAGAGAGAGAGAGAGAGAGAGAGAGAGAGAGATTGAGAGAATGACCAGGGGAGGGGCATAGTGAGAGGGAGACACAGAATCTGAAGCAGGCTCCAGGCTCTTGAGTTGTCAGCACAGAGCCTGACGTGGGGCTCGAACTCATGAACCGTGAGATCATGCCCTGAGCTGAAGTTTGATGCTTAACCGACTGAGCCACCCAGGCACCCCTAGAATAAATACTTTTGATATGATATTGTGAGTGCTATCATAGAGGAATACTCCAAGTGCTGTGGTAAGATGACTTAAGAATAGATTTTTCTTGGCTATGTTGAGGTGGGTAGAGAATGTCTCATAGATGAAGGGTTATTAGAAGATGTTCCCCACAAAGAAGAGAAATCCTAGGCAGACAGAAGTGGGAACTTAAACATTAGGTTTGTGAAATACTTTAATTACTTTGGGAAAAACAGCTATGAATGGTTGGTATGTGAGTCGGGTAGGAAAATGAGAGGTTGGGGTTAGCCTGATATGAGAGTGGCCCCCTGCAGCTGTAGCCTAGAGTGAAGGCTGACCTTATGCATAGAAAAACTGCTTGGACAAGGATATAAGGCATACCTAACCTAGTAGACTACCTAGAAGGTAAAAAGATTTCATTACCTCTTGCTACTCTAACTGCAAGCCTTGGAGCAGCCCCTGATCTTTCTAGAGGAGGCACTAGTACTTCCTTTTCATATAGTGGCAAGTCCCACAGCCCAAGGGCCAGGATCCCTCTCCCTGTCCACAGGTCCTGTTAAGTCCCTTTGTGCTACCTCAGAGCCACAAGCAGCAAGAGGACTAGTGAACGCCTTACTAGGTTTTCAGGTGTGACAAATGTGCTGTTTATGCATTCTTAGATGATCAACAGCTGATGAAGCTAGAAGGGCAGGTTGGTAATTTAGTGAATAGCATTAACTACAATACCAGTGCTATAGGTTGATGTCCTTCTCCCCTCACCCAATCCATGTGTTGAAGTCCTAGCCCTTAATTTGGCTGTATCTGGAGGAAGAGCCTTTAGGAGATAATTAACGTTAAGTGAGATCATGAGGGTGAGGTCCTAAGCCAATAGGATTGCAGCCATATAAGAAGAGGAAGAGCCAGGTCTCTCCATAACATGAGGATACAAAGAAAAGGCAACTGCCAGGAAGAGAGCTCTCTCCAGACCCGGACCATGCTTGTAACCTAATCTTGGATTTCCAGCCTCCAGAACTGTGAGAAAAACAAATTTCTGTTGTTTTAGCTACCCAGTTATGGTATTTTATTATGGCAGTCTGAGGAGACTAGAGAAACCAAAGATTAGAAAAGTAGTTTGGAGACACAGAGATAGTCATAGGAGTGAAAAGTACATGTGTCTAGAATTGTAAGGCAGCAGGGACTGTAAGTGAACAAAACTTTCTAATGTGTATCCCCATCCCTTTCTGAGGTAATTCTTTATATACGATAGCTGTTAAGTTTCCAATGGAAGAATGTGTTTTGAAAGAAAAAAAAGAGAATATTTTCACTAAATGATTGACTATTATATTATGCCTTCCACAGCTATTCCACAAGTAAAAGAGATATAAAAATTAAAGCCAATGATAAACAAAAAGACTCTGATCTTGAAACTTGAATCATTAGCTGGAGTCTATTGTTGGGAAGAGGAACTTCAAATCCTCAAAAAAACATGCATAGTATTAAAACAAAAATAAAAACTTCACTCATAATCCCTCTACCTTGCTTAGAAAGCCTAAATGGAGGATGTGGGTCTTGAGAGAAAAAAACCTTACTACTGTTTAATGGAAAAAGAACTCTTCTGCTGCTTAAGGTTCATTAGTTCCTATTGCTAAAATCCCTTCTCCCAAGGAACAGTGTGCCAGCACTTGTCCCTTCTTTTACCCCTAACTTTATACTTTGACACTTTCTCTTCAAGTTTTACCCATCTTATAATAACAATGACCCAATTAACCAACCTATTTCCCAGATCTTACTACTCTTCTCCCCTGCCTTCACATCAAGTTTGCTTTAGAAATTCATTTTTGGTTTTCTGTCTTCACTTGCTGTCCTGCTAATAATGCCTGCGCACACCATTATCTGATTTGAGCCCAGAAAAATCCACTACCCTTTGCTTCAACCTGCTCCTGACCTACTAGATAGCAATCAGAAGACCTATTGCATTACCTGCCCAATATTTAGATTTTAAACTTTAAAGCATTTCATCCTTCCTGATAATAGTATCTACCTAGACTTCTTGCCTTTCCATGTTTTGCTTCTTCACTCTATTCCTGGGAGATTTGTCTACCCCAGAGATTTTCTTTTGGTATTTTCGTCTCACTCTACATACAATTGGGTGAACATGTCTACCTTCATGATGTCAGCTACAAAGTTAACAAATTCTATACTTACATGTCCAGGTGAGCATTCTTTTCTGAGCTTTAACTGTGCATATCCAACAGTCTACTGGACATGTAAGAAGAATTTAATTATCTGAAAGATTACTTCATTTCTTCAATTCCTTTATTTATAATCACCTCACAGAGGTTTTCTGTGAGGAGAAAATGAGATAAAGATAAAACAGAGTAGTGCCTCTTAGTCTACATTATTAATTTCATTATTCACAACCTGTAGTTTACTTAGACTCATTTTTTTTTCCGTCACCTACCCAAAGAAAACTTTTGGTTCTTTAAGTCCATATCTCTGTGAGGAGTGGTATCATCTACACAATTTTTCAAGGCAATAAAATAGCTAGAGAATCATTTTGAATTCTTTACTCTCCATTACCTTTCCCATCTCATTGGCCACCAGTCTAGATGACATTTCTGGGATCCATTCTGTCTCTGCTTTCATAGCTATTGCCTTAATTCAATCACTCGTCATTTCTCTCTGGGGAAGGAATGCATTTTAGTTACTTCTAAACTAAGTTAAGTCTTTAGCCTTAATTTGATTGAAACTATTCTCCACATTGCTTCCAGAGTTCTCTTTCTAAAATATAATCATGTTCATTTTCTTTCCTCTTTTTAAATGCTCCTTTAACTCATTCTAATGTTCTGAATGTAGTCTGGACTTGGTGAATCACACAAGACCCCCCAGAACCTAAATCTAGTCAATATTTTTTAACTTCTCTCCTATAAAATATCAATTCTTACTTCTTTTCATACAATTATTCCTCTTTCTAAAATGGCTATCAGCTATTCTTTGCCTGGTCAATACTACTTTTCTCTCCATATCCCTTTGACAATTTGAGCTGGGAACATCACCTACATGTCCCCATTCCACACAGTTTTCACATCTGTTATAACACTGATCACTTTGTGATGTCCTGGAGAATAACAGTGGTGAAGTGGTATGAAAAACAGTGCAGAATTCATGTGACCAGCTTGTGTTTCAGGGACAATGGGGAAGCAATCTTTGTAGGTGGGAAGGCTGGCAATCTTGGGGAATTGTGCCTTTGGTTACATGGCTGAGAAATTTGGAGAATCTGGGACAGATCCTCAGTTTTTTAATATTGATAACATTCCTTTCAGATAGATTGAGTCCCTAGCTACTCAGAATATCATACACCAGGCAGAGGATATTAAAGAAGATTTATATACAATTCTTTCTTTTCTTTTCTTTCCTTTCCTTTTGACAAGGGAAAAATATGTTAAAAGGACTGTCATATTATTTACAATATGACATCTGGAACAAGAATATTTAAGTTTTTAATTTAAAATATCCCTTGGAAATATATAATGGCCTCTTACAAGGTTTTGAATAATTCATGCTGGTAGACATCAAAATTGTTTGCAGGCATATTAATTTATCCCTTCCTTTTCTAGTTTTCTTTCAACTGGATAATATAACTGGATAACTGGATAACAACTGGATAACATACTTTGGCTTATTGTGAGATAGATTTTTTTTTTAAATTAAAATGTTGTGATATTTGGTACTAATGGGGATTTTTGGTGGTCTCCAAAATAGGCTTAAACTTTAAAAATCACTGTCAAACTTCATCAGAGGTTCCCTCTATATAATTGACATTGAGAGCATGGAGAATGTATTCCTTTTGCTTTTCACCTAAAGTTATCTCTTCATAGGACAAGCGCTGGGGTAATGAAGGGCTTTAAATCACTGATAATATGTTGGTCGATTTATTGTCCCATAAGGATGCAAGTACAACTTTGTTCCTTGAGTGGTGTAGTAGTCTATGGTTGGTCTATTCCAGAAGTCCCCATATGGAAATAAGTTAAACAAAACAAACAAACAACAACAACAACAAAAAAAACCAAGCAGGATCTGTGAGTCAGGCACACATGGAAAAGGGGGCATCATTCCTATGCCAACACAACAAGAATTTCAAGAACCAGATCTTGGAAAGCAGGCTTGGTGATGTGGTTTCCTGAGTAGAAAAATATGAGCTGATGCTAGGTGCTGATGTGGCTCTGAATATAAAAGTCAGAAAGCTTACCATTCTGTAATCTTCTGACCCAGAGGACTTCTCTCTCCATACAGACTTCTGAGAGCTCTGAACTTGAGGACATGATTAAGAGGAGTGCGAGGGGGCAATGGAAAGCTGTGTCCACCCCTGTGTGTGTGTGTTTTTTTAATCCAGTTTAGATGTTTTGTAAAACACTTCACTTGCTCTGGGAGTAACCATAGTAAATGCAACCTTGAACTGAGCCCGTCTTTTGAACTGGGACCAGAGTTGTCTGTCAATCAAGAGTAACCACATCTGCAGGGTTTAGAACACTCCATTTAAAGAATCCTGGCTATAAAATATATCATTTTCAGACCCTTTTCGACTTTCTACTGCCCAACCCCAGAGGAAACAAGATATGGGAGCTTCTCACATACATTTCCTATTCATGCTCATTATACATATGTAGAAAAAGAGAAAATTAGATTAAAATAACATCTTCTATAAAAGGAAATATTGAAAAATTTTTATTTGAGACAAAAATCTTGGAGCAAAATATCATAGGCCACCCCAACCCCCTGCTCCCTGCCAAAAAAATTTAAAAAAAAGGCTATAATTAGATTTCTTTGGAAACTAGAAATATTTCCAATAATTTTGACTTAGAATTATGGCTAAGTGTCCTTTCCTTAATTCTTTTAGGGAATATTTCTTAAAGATATGTGCTGCCCCACCCACTTTCCAAAAGAAAGGACAAATATATGTTT
The DNA here is from genome assembly GCF_023721935.1 of Panthera uncia. Lineage (NCBI taxonomy): Eukaryota > Metazoa > Chordata > Mammalia > Carnivora > Felidae > Panthera > Panthera uncia. The sequence continues at coordinate 15,583,376 of NW_026057585.1, forward strand.
TGAAGGTTAAGGTTCTGGATCAATGACATGTATGAGTATTTTGCTATTTGTTCAAATGCTTTTAATTGGAAAGTAGTAATTAGCTCAGTGTCACTCACAGTAAATGCTCATTATTACGTCTCTTAATTTTCTTGGTATGACCACACTGGTAGTTTCTTGGGGAGAAATTACTATAATTTATTTCTGCACATTGTACATGGTGTGTGTATGCGTGAATGTGTGATTAAATAGTGGATATTGTGTCTAGAGATGTTTTTTTCTTAGAAAATTCTCCTGAAATTAACCTGCCTGTGAGGAAATGGGTCAGTTAGCTCAGCTCTCTGTGTGGCAGCTGTTGGTGTTACAGCACATTCAGGAGAGAGAAGTGTTTCCAGCTCCCTCTAAGCATTGTTCTGGCCTGAAACAATTTATTGCAAGAAACATGATCCTTCCATTTCTTTTTATTGAATAAGTACAGGATGGGTTTAGACTCCCATGAGGAGAAAGGGAGTGGGCTTGGGATGCATATTATTTCTAAATTAAATATTGTGTTAGCTTTTGTTTCTACTCAGGCAGAAACCTTAACCTCATAATCAAAATGCCACTGTAATGCAAAGCTGGGGAAATGTATATATTTATCTCTGTCCATCATATCAAATGTCCATGCAAGAATTGCATTGCTGAGAGCATGGGTGAGAAGCCAAATGAGGAAGAATCAAGGAGAAGCAAAACAGCAGGATGTAGAGTGGGCAAAACAGGAGGCAAGGTGATGGCCAAGACACTTGAAATGTTTCTGACTCAAAAACTCATTTTGACTTTCCTGGCATTAATTTCTTCACCTGTAAAATCAGATTCATTTCAAAGCTAATTCCAGATTTAATCATTTGAAGAAATCATGTACACCCATACATACTTCTAAACATAGTTTTTTTTTTTTTTAATTTGTAATCAATGGTTTATATAATGGTACCCATTTCAGGAGCTCTTAATCAGTACAGATTAAAATGTATTCAATAAGCATTTACTGAAGGCTTACTATGTAATAAATGGTACAAAAGACCCAGGGTGTGATAAATGCATCACACCCTCCCTGTCCATAAGAGCCAAAGAGAGACATGGTCATCACTGTGAAAAGTGGTGTTTTGGAGACATGTGAATAATGCTAAGAAGAAAAAATGAGATTGAGGTGAGGAGAGAAAGGGAGATACACAGAGAAAATGACATTGACATTGGGTGCTGAAAGACAAGAAAAGGTAGGACACTTCAAGGGATTAGAAGGATATTGAAGTAGTGTGAGCAAGCATCAGAATAGTTCATGTAATGACAAGAAATCACAAAATCTCCCTCTGTTTCATTTTGGTTCAAAAAGTGGCCCTTGCTTGCCTCCCATGTGCCAGGTAGTATAGTTAGCCTTGCAGGTAGAAAAATGTAAAAAGTATAGGCACTAACCTCTGAGAGTTCTGGTCCACTGGGGGGATGAAACAGATCATTCCAGTCACAGGTGTTAAATAGTATGCTCAAAAGGAACATGGGGTGTTATAAGACCACAGAATGGAACATCTTACTCAAAGCTAGAGGAAAAAACACTTATGCTCTGCCACATAAGATGGGTAAAAGTCTGTCAAAGGTGAATATTAATCTCAGGAAAAGGAGACCAGAAGGAGATAAATAAGAAACAGAGGTTAGAAGAGAACTACTGGGAGTTTATTATTGTTGGATTATAAAATTACAGATAGAGAATATGAAACATGAGGCTGAAGAGGGAAGGGACAGGTTATGGAAGTTTCATATTCAATAATATCATATTTGGCCTTTACTTTGTAGGTTGTGATGAAACTATTGGGAGCTTTTGTTATTTTTTGTAAAGTTTATTTAATTTTGAGAAGGAGAGGGAGGGAGAGAGAAAGAGAGTGTGTGTGAGTGTATAAGGGGCTGAGAGAGAGAATCCTGAGGAGCCTCCACACTATCCGTGCGTAGCCTGATGTGGGGCTTGAATTCATAAACCGTTGAGATCATGACCTGAGCTGAAATCAAGAGTGGTACACTTAACCCACTGAGGCTCCCACGTGCCCCTATTGGGAGTTTATAAACTGGAGAGTGACTTAGATCTTTATTTTAAGAGTGTGGAGGATGAAAATGAGAAACACAGACCTGAGCTCAAAGATCAGTTAGGAGGCTACTGTAATCATCCCAGCAAGAGGTTAAGGAAGGCCAGAAATACAAAGTGAAGACAGAGGGAGAGAAGTGGGGATTAACTGGAATAAATTTCTAACAGTAAAATCTGAAGAATTTTTTATCCCATTATTTGTAGTGTTGTGAGAAAAATAATCCTCCCCCCATCCCATGCCCCACAAACATCTCTCTCTCTCCAAGCTAGAAACAGAGCTTAGAAACAAATCTCTTGGTGATTTCATCAAGTATCTTATCTCATGTCTTTAAATACTGTCCAATAGAACTTTCTGAGATGACGGGAATGTTCTATATTTGGGTTGTCTGATATGATAGCCACTAGCCACATTGAGCACTTGAAATGCGCCTAGTGGGGCTCATTAAATTTTTTTACATTATTTCTTTAAGTTTAAATAGCCACATATTTAAATATTTAAAAAAATACTCATGGTGACTACCATATTGAGCAGCAAAAATGACAACTCCTAAATTTCTGTCTTCAATTTGGATCTTTCCCCTTAACACAAGATTATATCCCACTTTCTACTCCATATCCCCATTTGGATTTTTAGTCGACCTTAGATGTAATGCTTTAAAATCCATCTTCTCGGCTTTTCCCTGAAATCTGCTTCTCCTCATGTCTTACCTATCTCAATAAACAGCAACTTAACCTTTGAGTTCTCTTTGAATTCTTTATTTCTCCAACACTCTACATCTTATCTATAAATGAATCAAATAAAAATTTGCCCAGAATCTAACTGATTATTCCCACCTGCACAACTCACCACCCCTAAGTCCACAATAATGTTGCCTCTTGTGAGGATTATTGCAGTAGCTTCTTGACTGACCTCCGTGCTTTGATTGTTTTGTGCTTGGTGGAAATCTAGGTCATACTGCATTATTCTTATACTCAAAATTCTTGCTCTGAGTTAAATCCTTACAATGGTCTATACAATCTACCCTACGTTTCCTGTATTACTTCATCTTCTACTTTCCCTCATGCTCGCTCTGCCCTGGTCACACTGTATTTCCTTGCTGTTCCTGGAATACTCTAGACATACTCCCACTACAAAGCTTTGCATTTACACTTTCACCTGCCTGGAGTGCTCTTCCCTTGGATATCTGCATAGCTTACTTCTTCATCTTCCACATGGCCTTGCTCAAACAGAGCTTGGCGGTAAGGTCTTCCCTGACAACCTTTTCTAAAATTCTATTCCCCTAAGCTGACACTCTTAATTCACCTCCTAATCACTTTCCCAACTTACTGTGCTCCATAATGCTTAGAGGCATCTGGCATAGCAAATATTTTATTTACTTTATTAACTGTGGTCCCCCTAGCTAGACTGTAAGTCTCCTGCAGGTGGATTCTTTAATCTGTTTTCTTCATAATCACATTCCTAGCACATAGAACATTGCCTGAAACATTGTTGCTCAATAAATTCATCAATTACATGACTAAATGATGTTGAGATTTCTAATTCATGTTGAGTGGTTGTTTCACTAGAACAGAGACCATAGGACAAACAAGTACGGCATATGGTAGGTGTTCCATAGGTATTTGTTGAATGAGATTTTTAAATGAGTTTGTAGAAGTAGAATGATAAGTTTAAGCCTATGTGGCAAAAAAAAAAAATAGAATAAATGGGGTGGAGTTTATTCAGAGGATGGGAGATTTAGTGGAGCAAAAGATAAGGCTGTGATATCAACAAGGTTGAATTTTTTTTCTTTAGAAGGGAAACCACTGGAGATGATTTTAAGTTGTGGAATGATACTTGTGGATTCTGGGAAAGCAATAAACTGTGTTTGTATCACCTCTTCTGACATTCAAACTAATCTTCCCCATCACTGGTCCAGTTCAGGTCCTCATCCTTTCTCACCCAGCAGTAATCTCCCAACTGATCACCGCGTCTCCAATTTTTATTCCCTAAATCCAGCCTTCATCTTGCCACATATTGATTTTGTAAAATATATATTGGTTCCTATACTGTTGACTTTCTGTCCCACTGACATTCCTTATGTTTATATATAAACCTGCAGCCTGTTGGCTCTGATTCTTTGATGGTAACTAACAGGATATACTGGGGAAAGTTGTTATTATGGGCTAAGAGCTAGAGCCTCCGATAGAGTCAGGGACTTCTCTGTACTTATCAATATATAATAAAAATAGGCATTTATTTGTAAGATTCACTCTCTCCAAAAATATGCTACCCTGATTTGCTATTCCTTAAAGTTCTACAAGTGTAGGCACTTGTCAAAAGTCACCCATATTCTCTAATGATTTCACTTCATGATGACAAATCCTTGGCATTTTGTAGCTGGGCTTTGGGGGATAGGTACAAGGTATACCATTAGTGCATGCATAATGGGTACCTTCAACAGCTCCAGTGTCAAGGTATTTCTGACACAGCCCTGTAATTAATGGGAATGCACTTTCTGCGGTGTATGCCAGTAATTTGGCAATGACAGAAACATATGCCTTGTTTGATGAACCTGAAAGCGAGAGGAGGTGGGAGAAACCTTGCTAGAAAGCTTATTCCAGTTGACAGTCTAGCCTGGGTGACATTAATGAGGCTTTAAGCATGTTGGTGTAAATCAAGATATAGCCAGAAGCAAGGCCAAGGCCCCTTGAAGAAACTGAAATCGGCTGTCTTAGTGTCTCTGGAGCAGATGAAGCAATGGCATTGCTCTCAGCATAGGGAAAATTAGACAGTTAACAAAAGGAAGAAAAAAGTCCAACAGCTGCTTCTGGATCCTAATGCCATACCGCCAACCAGGCCACAGAGAGGGAATTGGACAGATGAGTTGCCTAAGTCAGAAACCTGGAATCCCCCTCCTCTTGTTTCTCCCAATATCCAGTTGTTCCTCAGTTCTGTAGCTTTTACTCCTAAATAGTTTTCAGATATAATCCTGCTTTCCTATCCCTCCTCTGACTATATACATTTGGCATGCATTAAACAGTCTCTTAACGGTTCACCTTGTTTTTGGCATTTCCCTCCATTGAACCCAGTCACTAAAAAGCTACCAGAGAAAGACTTGGCATAAAAATTACTCAGGGGCAGCACATTGACTTCAGCATGAAATTAATGGCTATTGTTTATTATGTGCTAATGTGCCAGGCACTGTTATGTGCTTTGTGTATATGATTTTATTTAGATACTAAATCTATGAGATAGGATGATGATCACCAATGACAGATAAGGAAACCAAGTCACAGAGCAATTAGGTAAATTATCCATATTCTCAAATCTCTTACAAAGAGGTTCTTGAAATTGACTTCAAGTAAGTTTGTCTTCAGACACTTTTTATCATGTGACAATCCATCCTAGGATGGCAAACAGACTTCTCATGATCAGCCTCTACCTCCCTCTTCTGTTAACTCTCTACACACCACCATACCCACCCAGTTACATTCACGTACAATTCCTGCCACAGGCAATGTGTGCTCTGATTTCCCTCTTTCTTTCTCTTTCTTTCTCTTTCTTTCTCTTTCTTTCTCTTTCTTTCTCTTTCTTTCTCTTTCTTTCTCTTTCTTTCTCTTTCTTTTTTCTTTTCTTTTCTTTTCTTTTCTTTTCTTTTCTTTTCTTTTCTTTCGTAGATTGTGATATTGGCCTAGGCTCTCACTTTCCCTTCCCCTTTTCTACCTGCTTTATATGTTAGCATTACCTCTTGGAGGAAGCCTTCGTTTTTACCTCTCCCCAAGACTGAATTTATAGTAAAGTGCCATGTTATTTACAGTCCCAGATGCCCTGAATCAGCATCAGTTGGATAGCTGCTTGAGAAAAAAAAAAGTATATTTCTGAGCTATTCCTAGATTCACTGGAGAAAGAGCCTCTAGAATCCTCATTTTTAACAAACTCTCCAGGTAATGCTTCTTTACTTTAGTGTTTGAGAGCCATTGGTATAGTGATTAGGCAGGTAGGAGTCCAAATCTCAGCTTGGTCACTCATTGCATAACTCTGAGTTAGTGACACTGTCTGAACCTAGTTTTCTTTAGCTATAAAACAAAGCTATGAACAGTGGAGGAGAAAATGGCATAATGCATGCAAAGTGCTTTGCAAGAAGGTGTGGCACAACAAAAACTCAGTAATTCCAGCTGTTACTACTCTTGTCCATCTTTTTTATTTACACAGCACTTGTTAATACTGCTGTTAGGAAATTCCCTATACTTTTTTTTTTAACGTTTACTTATTTTTGCGAGAGAGAGAACAGAGTGTGAGTGGGGGAGGGGCAGAAAGAGAGGGAGACACAGAATCCAGAGCAGATTCCAGGCTCTGAGCTGTCAGCACAGAGCCAGACACGGGGCTCAAACTCATGAACAGTGGGATCACGACCTGAGCTGAAGTTGGATGCTCAATTGACTGAGCCACCCAGTTTCCCCAGAATTCCTTGTACTTGTATACACTCCTGGGTTACCTCCTCACCTCCTATATTGGCCTGAACAGAAGAGAGAAGTTAGTCTCCTTCAGCTCACACTCCTGAATACCTAGTATATTATCCAGTCATGCTAAGTGTTTCATGTTTAGTTGAATGTGTGATGAAATAATTTTTGAACGCCCTTCTTCTGTGTAAAACAAAACTTTCCAATCAATTTAAAACAGAGCCATAGGATAGGAAGACTGCAATTCTCAATAAATTAGTAAGCCATTCAGTTTAAGATGTGTTATCTTGAACTTTATTTAATAACAGCTTTGATATAAAATATATTCACTGATGAAAACTTAGAACTCTACAAAAACGAATATTTTCATTTCATTTAATTCATTTAACATTTATTTAGGGAAAGCCTAAAAAGTGCTGAGTAATCTTAGCCACTGGAGATAAAGTAGTTTCAAAAGAAGGCAAAAAAAAAAAAAATCCTTTTCTCATGGTGCTTACAAGCTAATGAATGTGTTGGGAGGGTGCAGGGGCAGACAATACATATACAGATAAATAAAATATACAGCATATTCTGTATTGCTGGGTAACAAATTACCACAAAATCAGCAGTTCACAACATGCAGTTACTATCTCACAGTGTCCACAGGCAGGAGTCCTGGCACAGCTTAGCTGGCCCTTCTGCAAGGTTGCAGTGAAGGTATTGGCTGTGCTGAGGTTCTTTCTGGAGCTTGGCGTTCTCTTTCAAGATCACGTGGTTGTTGGCAGTTGTGGTCAGTTGCTTGAAGCTATAGGACTACCTTTTTGCTGGCTGTCAGCAGGGACCATTCTCAGCTTCTAGAGTCCCCCATCGTTCCTTGCCATGTGATTCTTTCACATCTGGTGGTTTCCTTCTTGAAGGCCATCAGGAGAATTTCTTGCTTCAATTTGCTAAGAAGGAGCCTTATACAACGGAACCTAAGCAAGGGAGTGACATCGCTGTACTTTTGCCATATTCTTATCTAGAAGCAACTCACAGGTCCTGCCTGGATTCAAAAGTAGGGCATTATACATGGATGGGATTCACGAGGGGATCATCATGGAATTATGCTTCCCCATACACACACATGGTATGGCAGATGGTGATAAGTATTATGAAAAAAAATAAAATGGGGGAGGTGGAGTCTTTCGAGGTAATGGGGGAAGCTGTCTTTGCACCATGAATAAGAATGGGCAGGAGAGGAAAGATCTCTGTTATTCTGGTTAATACATCTTTTATACATTTTCTTAATAGCTTCTAACATAAATGATATATCAATTAAAGGCTGAAAAGAAACAATTAATACTGGAGCATTTAGTAAAATTGAGTTAAAATAATCGGAGCCATTATATGACAATCTTCTCTGTCCAGACAAACCTGAAAGCAAAAAAAGAAGTGGTTCACACAATAAAATCAACATTTTAGAAATCAGCCTTACACAAAAGGAGAAAAGTACAAATGAGTGCTCTTCTCCTCAGGGATTTCCATTCATCAGTTAAGAATGTGGCTTTCTTCTTTTATTACTTGTAATTCATCTCAGAAAGTTCTTTATTCCCAGAAGGAACTGTGCTTTACTCATTCCCACTCACTATGGGACTGGGTCCCCATGAAGCAGTTATTTTTAGTCAACAATTTATACTCCCAATTTGTTTCCTAAGTATTATCATTGGTTAATGCACCAATCTTCACAAAATCTGTTTATATCCCAATCAAATGAGACTCTCAACAGCTGTTAGCATTAGAAGAGTGAACTTGTCTTCATTACAAGTTTTCTTTCTGGTTGAGATGGGAGGAGTGTAGAAGTGACAAGAAATGTCTGAGCCGTATGTTCCATGCTGTGAACACATCATAAATGGCCAAAAGAACAAATCAACACAGGACTTCTTCCCCCAGGAATACTGAAGACTTCTGTCTTTTTGCAGAAGTAGTGACTGTCTTTGACAATCTTGATTTTTGTATTAGTCTGTTCAGGCTCCCACAACAAAGATACTATAAACAAGGTAGGTTATAAACAACAGAGACAGATTTCTCACAATTTTGGAGACTGGGGAGCCCAAGATCAAGGGGCCAGCATATTTGGTGTCTGTTGAGGACCCACTACCTCACAGAAAGCCGCCTTCTTCTCTCTAGAGTCTCTCTAGAACTTTACAAGGAGAAAGAGGAAGGGAACTCCCTTGGACCTCTTTGATAAAAGCACTTATTCCATTTATGAACTAATCATCCCACTTACTAGCACTATCACACTGAATATTAGGTTTTTTGACATAAGAATTGGGTGGGAGGGGGTTGGGATACAAACATTCAGACCATAGTAGTTTTCTTGTTCTTGGGTATTACAAATATTTTGATCTGTATAGGAAGATTTTCCTAAAGATGGGGGGTGTAGATAAAAGAAGATTGAACTAAAACTAGTTAATTTTGCTACCAATTATCAGTACCACACAAAGGCTAGAAGAGAATAAAGAGAAACTTAGCTAGAAAGGAATTTTGATTTTATCTTCATGTTTTAATTATCTAGTGTCTGTCTACATTATAAAGGTTAAAAATAAGGGGATATTAATTACTTTGTACAATTTCTGTGGTATTATGGAATTCCCTTCCCCATTCAGTAAATAGATCCAGTGCAAAACTTTACACCTTTTCTTCTGAAGTATACCACAGAAGGGTGTGTTTGATCTGATGAGTAATTTCTGCTTAAGCACAAATTTCTTTGAAGTCTTATGTTCAAAACTCTATTAGATCTTTATATAAACATTTTCATAAAAAATACTGCTTTAAATTACTTGCCATCACTCTAAGGAAAAACACTCCTCTCTGTGTCTCCCCTACTCTCAAAACTTCACCTCACTTCTGGCACTCTTGATCACCAAATGTGAGGTACCTTTTCTTACACCAAACAATTCTCAGATTCTGTGAACACAGCTGGGTGTCCTACAATTTAATTCAATTCTGACACCACCTATGTGGAGATAGTGACAGATCCCATAGGTTAAAGGCTCAGTCCCACAAAACTGCCCCCAACTTTCAGATGCCTATTGTAAGTCCAAGTTCACACCTGAGCTTCTGACAGACCAGCCATAAATCAAAAGTTTCTATGACCCCTGTCTTCATGTTCAATTAATTTGCTAAAGCAACTCCTAGAACTCAGGAAAACAGTTTATTTACTAGATTATCAGTTTGTTATGAAAGGATATGACTCAAAAATAGCCAGATGGAAGAGGCAAGCTATGAGGGAAAGGATGTGAAGCTTCCATGCCCTCTCTGAATACCACTTTTCCCACATCTCCATGTGTTTACCAACACAGAAGCTCCCCAAATCTTGTCCTTTTGTATTTTTATGGAAGTTTCATTACATGGGTGTGCAATTAAATCCTAGGCTATTGTTGATAGAAATCAATCTTTAGGCATTCTCCATCCCCTGAAGATGGGAAGTGGGGCTGAAAGTCCTCTTATCATGCTTAGTTATTCTGGCAACCAGTCCCCATCCTCAAGTTGCCTAAGGGCTTGCCAAAAGTCACCTAATTAACATAAATTCAGGTGTGATATGAATAGAAGAATATACCTTTATCTCTCTCATCACGTAGGAAATTTCAAGGGTTTAGGAGCCCCATGCCAGAAATGGGGACAAATTACAATTTTTAATCTTTTATAATAATTATCATAATATCTTATACTTATAGACTTATCATAATCACAATATCACAGTCACACACACACACACATTTACACTAATCGGTAGCCCTGGTGAAGGTGTTAAAGCAGAGTGCAAGCAGTACCAGTACCACTGAGTAATGTATACCATTTCAGAAGATCAATAAGAGAGTCTTCCCAGGCACCATTTCAGTGATCAAATGGTTGATAGCATGCTAACCAATTTAGGTATTTTCCTCAACCTGTTGCTATTTTCTTATTGGAGTATTCTTGATAATGTATTATTACCACCATGGGTAGACTTATGAAATGAATGTATCCGCCATTTGTATTCAACACGTGAAATTAGATGCATGAAAGCTTTTATAAGCAGAATTTTGTTCAAATCATTAATTCTTTCTCTTCAGGGAGTCAGCTAAAATTTACCAACCCAAGGTGACTTGGATGGTTTCTCAGTCTACCTCCCTGCTTTCTCTTTCCTTCTTCCTTGTTCTGCCTTTGCCTCTCTACTCATCACCTATATCTCACAATGTGATCACCAACCTCTGTTCTCATCCCATGAATTGCACTGCCATTTTGATAAATTCTCTGTTTCTCCAGTTTCTTTCTTGTTCATCCTGCTGCCTCATTCGTTGGCTCCTTATTTGTCCGTCTGTTTGCATTCGTCCCATTTATGACACCGTCTGTATTGTGTCCTCAGTTACATTTCATTTTTTTGTTTCTCCCTCAGTTTTCTTCTTTGGTTGCTTCTGATCTGGCTATTTGTTTGCCAAAATAACACTCTGTGTTTGGTGTTCACTAGGTTCTTATTTCTGAATGAAAACATCTTGCCACATTAATGTGCTGAGACAGTCTCTTGCTTAGCAAAAATTAATTGCAGCTTAAAACTCCATGGCCTTTGTTAGCCCCTTTTAATTATAAATTTTACATATCAATAAAAGCTAAAAATAGGAATCTATTAGGAAGCTCTACCAAGCCTTCTGGAAAAATGTGGTATTCATTCATTTACTCAACAAATGTAGTATTAAGCACGTACCACGTCTCACCATATATCATGTGCTATGCTAAATTCAGGGAATTCTGCTGTGAAGAAATAAAAAATAGCCATTTCTTTCATGTAGCTTCTATATGAGTGGAGAAAACAGAAACTGATCAAATTACTGAACCAATAATTATCTGAATAAGAATTTGATGTGTTACATGGAATGAACCACTCCCCTTCAGACTCCCTCTCATTATTATTCTAAAGAGAAAGAAACTAGCCTAAACTCCTTTTGTGGCTTATAGAGGCAGGTAATTGACAGTATAAGTTCATTTCTTTATGCTTTGTATGCTCTTATAACATCTTACAGATGTCTCATAACATTTACTACAAATATAATTCAACCACTGATTGTACAATTAGTTTAATAATGACTACCTCTACCCCAAACATAAGTTCCAAGGCTGCAGGAGCTGTGTCACTCATATTCAATTCTGACTCCCCCGGGTCTAACAATAATGCCCGCATTGAGTGGTATATGATATATGTTTGTTGAAGAAGTGAATGAGCCATATTTATTATCTAAAATAATCTGTGAGGTGTGACCTCAAATTGAACCTTTACCCTCCCGCTTTTTCAGGAACACAGTTATGTCTACTAGACACACTGCTTCCTAGTGCTATAGCTGAATCTGGGAGGCATGGTATTAAGTGATTCAATTTATTTGTTAA